>NC_143040.1:25620000-25988750 GCF_057628025.1 Oncorhynchus mykiss
ACTGGTTATTGTTATTGGCCTTGTTTCGGGTTGGACTTCATTAGAATAATACTCAGCATCCTTTGCAATTGTACAATTTCACATTTACATTGATATTTTCATTGATTTAGCAGATGCTTTTAGCACACCACAGTGCCATCAAAATGATGATACCAATGCAGGGAGAAAGGGGGACGCACAATTGTGAACCGCTATAAAAAAAAATGTGTAGAAAAGTATTTTGAAAATAAAAATGACAGCTCTCGAAAGTATCTTGTTACAAAATACATTGGAGTTTAGCCCAGTGTAATACACATTTTAAAATACTCAGAAGTAATTGAAAAACACATATCAAATACATGTAACAGAAATACTGCCTATCTCTGATAGGGAATAGGGACGCAGCCAAATGACTACAATTCTGCTGCTTCGAGTTCAACCATCAATGTCAGTGTAGTGTATCAGAACACGAGAAAATTGTGTATCATAATGGACTCACGGAAACCACGAGACTGTATTTCAATAAAGACTTACCAACATTCAGGGCCAGGACTGTAAGTACAAGCCTTCTATTCATTCTGGAGATGACCAGCTTGAGAAAAACAGGGGAGAGAAGAAGAGAAGAGAGACCAATGCGCGCAAAAAAAAAACGACAGACAGACTGAAGAGAGAGGAAACGGTGCAGAAGTCTAAACTCCTCGCTCTCCTTTCTCCCCACCCTCTGTTTCTCTATCCATAAAGCCTTCTCTTCATCTTTGGCGTTTGCTGCTTTTCTTCTGAGAGGTTTTCTGCAAACTTCCTCACTTCAAAGACAGGCACAAAAAAAAGAAAGAGAGAAGAAGAAAAGAAAGAAGTGAAAAGGAGAAGAGTGGAGGAAAAGTGCGAGAGGCAGAAAGAACAATTAGAATTGTTCACTTTTAGACATTTTTGTTGAGTCAGTCATGACCCTGATTTTCATAGGCCTTCCAACAGTGAAGTGTGTTTGTGCGCCTGTGTTTGTGTGTGTGTGTGTGTGTGTGTGTGTTCTCCAATAGGTCAATGTACACACCAATGCCAGGTACACCAGTTGTTTGCAGCAAGATCCCTATTATGAGTTTGATTCCTGCATAGGCCACATCTACAGGTAACTGCCCAAATGAAGGAAACACCAACACAAAGTGTCAATAGGGCGCTGGGCCTCCACGAGCCGTCAGAACAGCTTCAACGCACCCTGGCATAGATTCTGTCTGGAACTGGAGGGACGTGACACCATCCTTCCATGAGAAATTCCATCATTCTGTGTTTTGTTGATGGTGGTGGAAAACGCTGTCTCAGGCACCGCTCAATCTCCCATAAGTGTTCAATTGGGTTGAGATTTCACACACGCTTTAAACACCCTACACTATGACTCTTTGAGACCCCTCTTTCAAAGTCACTGAGATCTATTTTTCTAGCCATGGTAGCCAATATATTTGGGCAACTGGGCATTTTAATAAATGATGCTAAGCATGATGGGATGCTAACTGCTTAATATACAATATAGGAAGTGTATTGTGTGTAAGCACCTTCGTTCAATATACTTTGTATCCCTCATTTACTCAATTGTTTCTTTTACTTTGGCAGTTACCTGTTCACTATGTATTGATTATCATTTATATTGTTGGGGAATTTAGAGAACTTAAGGGGGATATTATAAATCCGCTGTTAGTTTGTGGATAGTGTTGTGTACAACCTTCCCTTTAACTGTAGCGTAATACATTAGCTGTGGATTAAAGTGTCTGCTAAATGACCATATCATATTATTTTATATCCTATTTAATAACCATATTATTATTATGTTCTTTGTTATCCTACAGTGCTTTCAGGAAATATGTATACCCCTTGACTTGTTCTACATTTTGTTGTGTTACAGCAGAAATTCAAAATGGACAATTTATTTTTATCTCAGCCATCTACACACAATACCCGATAAGGACCAAGTGAAAACGTGTTTTTAGAAATGGTTTCTAATTTATTCAAAATGAAATACAGAAATATCTCATTTACATAAGTATTCACACCCCTGAATTAATACTTTGTTAAAAGCACCTTTGGCAGCAATTAGAGCTGAGAGTCTTTCAAAATTCTTCATGCTGTCAAATTGGTTGTTGATCGTTGCTAGACAACCATTTTCAGGTCTTGCCATAGATTTTCAAGTAGATTTAAATCAAAGCGGTAACTCGGTCACTCAAGAACATTCACTGTCTTCTTGGTAAGCAACTCCAGTGTAGATTTGGCCTTGTGTTTAAGGTTATTGTTCTGCTGAAAGGTGAATTCATCTCCCAGTGTCTGGTGGAAAGCAGACCGAACCAGGTTTTCCTCTAGGATTTTGCCTGTGCTTAGCTCCATTCCATTCCTTTTTTTTATCCTGAAAAACTCGACCAGTCAAATACAAGCATACCCATAACATGATGCAGCCACAACTATGTTTGAAAATATGAAGAGTCGTACTCAGGATTTTCCCCAAACATAACACTTTGTGTTCAGGACAAAAAGTTCATCACTATTCCATTTTTTTTTTCAGTATTACTTTAGTGCCTTGTTGCAAAAAGGATGCATGTTTTGAAATATTAAGTTAGTATTGTGGAGCAACTACAATGTTTATCCATCTTCGGTTTTCTCCTTTCACAGTCCTTAAACTCTGTAACTGTTTTAAAGTCACCATTGGCCTCGTGGTGAAAATCCCTGAGTGGTTTCCTTCATGTCAACAGCAACTGAGTTAGGAAGGAAGCCTGTATCTTTGAAGAGACTGGGTGCATTGATATACCATCCAAAGTGTATTTAATAACTTCACCATGTTCAACGGGATATTCAATGTCTGATTTAAAAAAAAATGTTACCCATCTATCTATAGGTGCCCATCTTTGCGAGGCATTGGAAAACCTCCCTGGTCTTTGTGGTTGAATCTGTGTTTGAAAGTTACTGCTCGACTGTGGGACCTTACAGATAATTGAATGTCTGGGGCACAGAGATGAAGTAGTCCTTCAAATATCATGTCAAACACTATTATTGCACACACAATGAGTGAATGCAACGTATGGGACTTGTTCAGCACATTTTTACTCCTGAATATTTTTAGGCTTGTCATAACAAAGGGGTTCAATACTTATTGATTCAAGACATTTCAGCTTTTCATTTTTTACTAACTTGTTAAAAAAAATATATATATATATATATATATATATATATATATATATATATATATATATATATATATATATATATATATTGACATTATGAGGTATTGTTTGTAGGCCAGTGACTAAAAGTCAACATTTAATCAATTTAAAATGCAGGCTGTAACACAACAAATTTCGAAAAAGTCGTGTGGGTGTGAATGCTTTCTGAAGGCACTGTACTTAATGTTTTATTTTCTTAATTCAACCATTACTCATGTTTTCTGTTCGTTCACACCCGTCCATTCCCTCCCTCTTTTGCTCTCGTTTTCTCTCATCTTCAGTCTCTGGTTTACCGAGCCGTAGATGTGTAGAAAGCCCCGTAAAAAAATTGCCCTCCTCCTCCTTTCTCTATGAGACACTTCTCTCCGTACTTTGACTGAATATTCAAAACCTAGGACCATCCCGCTTTCCCTCCTCCTCCTAGAGTTGTTAAACAAAAAAACTAAAATCTACATTTCTCACATTTTTTAAAATCGTTCTGTAACAGTATTAATTTGTATGCTATTTGTCGATCAGTAAATTTACAATTGAGCCTACATACACCTACTGTACTATATATGATAGACTACAGCTACAGAAATCGTTCCACAACAATTGATTGATGACAATAATCACTGAGTAGGAATATTTGATAGTAGGTGGGAGTTTTTCCTCCACTGAAGTCACCTAGTACTTCAGTGCCCTCCTTTCCCCGCAGAGGTCCGTCGCTCTCTCTCTCTCTCTTTCTTCTCCCTGGTTAGGTCTTCTCGGCCCACATCAGAAAAAGATCATCACAATCAGCGAGGGGGAACGAAGGCCTGATAGTAAACTCTGTTCGAGACAAAACAAGCAAGGCCCACGCCCTTTCAGAACAAATCAATTAAACTCTTATCAAGTTCTATCCGATTGAATTCATCTTGAAGCAATTGGAGTAACAGTCAAAACTAACTTTCACCCCAGTTATCGTGGAATTTGTATTTTCTCCCAACACCAGAGAAAAGATAAGTAGATAAAACATTTTTTTTATATAATTCAAATTACGAGTCAGAACACAGCCCTCTTAGATCAAGTTCAGTGTTTAATTAATATTCACACAAAAAAAATAAGAAACTTAAAACAAGCTCCAAGCTTGTATTTTTATTTCCCCCTTATTTATGCTGCGTATCTCCGTTGGGCTTCTAAAACCCAATTTCTGACTCATCTTTTCTTCCTTAAATATGGAGTGTTAGGCTTGTCTCCCAAACGGAACACCATTCTCTGCCCATAGGGCTCTGGTCAAAAGTAGTGCATTTTTGTAAGGGGTAGGGTGCTATTTGGGACAGTTGTAGTGTGACAATCCCATTAAGACACTGCCCCCTGGTCGTAGACGTCACCAGTCAGTCCAACCAGTTAACCTGATGAAGAAGCCCTACATAACAACTAAACAGAAGCTTCGTAAACACCTTCATAGGGCATGATAACAACCAATGTAGTAATGCTCTGTTTAAGACCACCGATTAAGGTTGAAGAGCTCACGACTTTAAGATGCGTCTATGAATGCTGTATGAGCCGTCGTGAAGGCGGTATGAATCTCTGTAGAACCCCCCCCTCAGTAACAGCTCTCTCCTCTTGTGCTTTCTGAGCCAAAGCAAGCAGACGAGTCCCAAATGGCACCCACTTCCCTATGTAGTGCACTACTTTTGACCAGAGCCCTAAGTAAACAGGGTTCCATTTGGGGTGCAAATCTATCAATCCCTTGTTTTAATGTCATGTCACCTGTTATTGATCACAGCTCTTTAATAATTTATACAAATCACATTATATTATTCTCATTGAAAGTGAACTTACAGAAATAAACTATTTCCTCATTGTATTCATTGTCAAGCATCAGTTCATGTCGACTGGCAGATTATGGAGAGAGGGTGAAATAGAGAGTGAGGTGAGAAAGACGAGAGGTGAGTTTAACGCCAAGGGAGCCTCGTGGGGGAAGAGATGAAAAAACAGAGTGTGAAGTGAGAAAACGGAGAGATCAGAGAGAAGAGAAACAGGCATGATTCTCGACAGAGAATACAGATATGATTCTGTAAACAATGACGTCATTGTCAATAGGCATCAAAACATCTAAACCAACCAACCAAAACATCCTGTCAAGAAAAAAAAAAGACTTGGAAGCTAAACTTGTAGAATATGCAGATGTAGGATCTTAACTTGATCACCCTGTTGTTGCAGGGAATTTCCTGCACAGCAGAAAATTCAAACTTATAGTGTATTCAAGGTGGAAAAGTGTCTTAAGTTATTCATTTCAGACTTTATTTGCCTTGACAATTCATCGAACCCTACAAAAACCTCCATTATAATCCACATGTCATTTTGCTGCAGGATTATTTTCCTGCTGTGAGAAACAGGTCAAACTAAGATCCTACACCTGTAAAGATGTCCAGATTTGGCATAGAAACAAACATCATACATGCAGAGCCAGGTGAATAAGAAAGAAGATCGGGTTATTGAAGTCTCCAAAATGACCACTGATCAGGGCCCGCATTCATAAAGCCGCTCAGAGTAAGAGTACTGATATAGGATCAGTTTAGCCTTTTAGATCATAATGAATACGATTACATGGACAAGTCCTAGAGTTGTTATGATTTCATGGGATTTTCCTTCTTTAGTATTGTCTTATGTACTTCCTAACCAGAACGAAGAGCGACAAAGACAGTTTACAGGACAACAGAATCCCTGAACAGAACTGCACCTGTAAAACGTTTTGGCTCGGGTGGGTATTAAGTTAACATCATCATGTACGAACGAATATGATCAACACATGTCATCTGACATCGGTGTAGAATGATATGGGTGTTAGAACAAGTCAAATGTACTCCAATGCGTATACCATACAGTGCCACAAGGGACTTGTGCTACGGGGTGAAACCAGCGATAAGGAATACATGTGTAGATATATTTGATGTAGAACATGACTCTCTGACATGTAGAATAAGGAGTCACGTCAGCTCCATTTCTATCTGAAACGTACGTGGCCAAGGTATCGTTGATTGGCTCAGTATTCCACAAAGGGAGGGAGAAGAGTGAAAGGGCCGACAGCCAATAGGAGGAGAGAGAGGGGAGAGTGAAGGGGCCCGACAGCCAATGGGAGAGTGTTTCTAACAACACATTGGAACACAAGGGGAGGGAGGTCCTGAGACAGTTATGCACTTGAGAATGACAGGAGGGGAGGAGAAGAGAGAGAGAAAGAAAAGAAAGAAAGAAAGAGAGAAAGAGGGAGAGAGAAAGAGGGAGAGAGAAAGAGGGAGAGAGAAAGAGGGAGAGAGAAAGAGGGAGAGAGAAAGAGGGAGAGAGAGAGAGAGAGAGAGAGAGAGAAAGAAAGAGAGAGAGAGCGAAAGGGAGAGAGAAAGAGACAGAGAGAGAGAGAGAGAAAGCAAAATGAGGGAGAGACTGGAGAATGTGTGGTGGGAGAGGAGTGACGAGGTGAGAGCAGAGGAAGGTTCAGGAGTAGGGCTGTGGCACTCCAAACCCGGGCCTGTACAACGGCCTGCCTGTGGGGGACTGAGAGTTGGGCAGAGCAGGGCCCGTGGGGTAGCTATACCCCTCAATCCCGCCGTAAGGGTACGCAGAAGGGTAGGGGGCGCTGTACTGCCCGAACGCAGACCCTGAGCCGGGGACGCCAGGGAACGTGGGCTGGGTGGGGTACGGGCAGGCATTGGCCGGAGGCCCGAAAGCGGGACGGGCTGAGTAGCTCGCCGCTGAGGTGAAAGGTGAGCCGGGGCTGGGATAGGGAGGAAATTGACCTGGGGGAATGGACGGGCCTGGTCCTGCGGAAGTGGCTGTCGGGTTAGGAGGGGCGACGGGGTAAGGGGTGTAAGGTAGGGCGGAGCCAGGGCCATTTTGGGAAGAGGGGTTTTGGAAGCTAGAGTGATTGTTGGGATTGGAATTCTGCTGCGGTTGTTGTTGCTGAGGAGCTTGATGAGGATGATTCCATGGCGATGACTGTGTTGTCGCTGGGTCCTGATTGGCGCTTGTTTGTGATGTCATGGAGCCGGCGTCCCCGGCGGCGGTCTCCTTCTGGCGCAGGATCTCCTGCAGTTTCTCTATCCGCACTCGTCTTTTGTGAGCGAGGGAGCGGAGGGAGAGGAAGCGGTCAAGAAACGAGTCCAGAGACAGCTGGCCGTCCAGAAACTCATCTGCCAGACTCTGATGGAGAGAGAGAGAGAGAGAGATGAAGAGAGAAAAAGAGAGAAAAAGAGACCGAGTGAGTGTTAAAGAATGGGAGAGAGGGATCGGGGGTAAATATGGACACACTATTGACAATGTCTGAGAACATGTTATTTAGCATTATAATTATGTCTTATTCCAACTGCTGGTTCTCTGTGTGGCGTTCAATAGAGTAAGAGATGAGTAGATCATTTTGTCGCCATTGGTCCTGTGTTTAAGGATACATAGGCATTTCCCAATCTCGTCAACAGTATAATCTGCCGGTTTCATTTTCCGACTGAGTCGTCTGTCACTGTGGCCTCTCACCTCTGACTCAGTCTCTGTGCTGGCGCCCTCTGTCTGGAGTCTGGAGAACAACCCCTCTGGTGATACCTGCCCCATGATGCCATCTGGGGGGGGAGAGAGAGAATGTAAGAGACCAGTATAGAGGGAGGGAGTGAGTGTAAGAGACCAGTATAGAGGGAGGGAGTGAGTGTAAGAGACCAGTATAGAGGGAGGGAGGGAGTGTAAGAGACCAGTATAGAGGGAGGGAGTGAGTGTAAGAGACCAGTATAGAGGGAGGGAGGGAGTGTAAGAGACCAGTATAGAGGGAGGGAGTGAGTGTAAGAGACCAGTATAGAGGGAGGGAGGGAGTGTAAGAGACCAATATAGAGGGAGGGAGTGTAAGAGACCAATATAGAGGGAGAGACCAGTATAGAGGGAGAGACCAGTATAGAGGGAGGGAGGGAGTGTAGGAGACCAGTATAGTGTAAGAGAGAAAAAGGGAGAAAGAGGGCGAAAAGAGAAAGGGGCATAAACACCTCCCACACTTCAATGTCACGCCAAGCTTCTCAGTCCCCGTAGACACACACAACACCGACAGCACAATGCTTCACGCCTGTTGTTAAACAGTAGGCTTGGGAGGTATACTGTATATACCATATCCCGGGGTATTTGGGAAAAAGCCACAGGCTGGTTTTTTCAATACCGTCAAAACGACTTAACTGAAGTTTTTCAATAAATTGGAACATTTGTAGCTACTTTTTAAGTTATTACCCGCAGGCAACTTGTGCAATATGTTAGGAGATAAAGCAGATTGCGTTCTTCATTTCACCCGTCACATTACTTTACATTATGAAGCTTACTGTTGTTCGCCAGAACAGTTGAGACAGTCACGTGTGTGTTTGTGTGGCACAACGGGAGAAAGCGAGCTAGTGAGTCCGTAGCGTTTGATACCTATCGGCGAATCCCAGTTGTGCGGCACACAAGAGGTGATGAAGTTACAATTGTACGCAATTCACTTCTAAATGTAGCCATTTTTCACCCCCTGTGCTTCCTACTATAGTTTTCTTTCTCCTCCCATCTGCCCATCTGCAGCTCTTCCTTCAGAAAAGCACGCGCCAAAACTTTGTTCATTTGCGCGATTTCTCTCGGAAACGTCCACACTCTCCAAAAACGTCATTCGGTAGTTACTAACTATGCTTGTATAACTTTATGAACTGGATTTGCAATGCATTTGTTCGTTTTCGCTTGTTAGCACTTAGCTAACAGCATCTATGTGATTTCACTATTAGTTTGTGCTAATTTTGCTAGCATTCTGGTAATAGAAGCACAATGGGTTCTCTTGCGTTTTTAGCGCCCCCATGTGTGCCATACAGGTAACACCGTAAATCCCAGAATGAGAGGAGGACGGTATGAAAATCTGGATACCGCCGAAGGCTATTAAAACACATTTAAATATGAGAACAAACAAATCTCATGAAGCTCAATGTTGGATAAACATGGATACACACGCAACAGGAAAATCGACTTTCATGCATCTTCAAATACCTCTGGTAGACTTCTCAATGAGGGCAAGCTCAAGGTTAACACCCAGTCAAGGTGAATCACTCGGAGGACTGATTCAGGGGCGAAATAACAACGATATGACCTAATCACCTTTAGGAAAAACATATGACGTAACTATAATGAGCCGTACCCAATTCCAGCCCTGCAAACGGACACCATCACAAACACAGCTTCTCATGAAAAGCTGACAAAACAAGGCTGCGGGAAGGTAATGTGTGCATGTACACAGATCACACGGCCTGGTCTGAGAGCTGACGGCAGTGGAATGGGGGCTGATGGGGTGGTATCCAGGGAGACCCTGGCAGACAGACACACAGGCCAGATCTGGAAGCCTGTCTGTGTGTGTGTCTGTGTAACCAGTAGAGACCAAGGCTTAGCCCCAAATGGCACCCCATTTCCTATACTACCTAAGCAGTGCACTATATAGGCGAGAGAGTGCTTTTGGGACACAGTCACTGTGTTTGACTAGTAGAGACGAACTGAGTGTCCAGGATCTGAACAGGCCAGACAAGATCTATCCCTACACTACACAATCTCTCTCAAGTCTGTTCCTGCCGTCTGTCTGTGTCTCCCTCCCGCTCATCGCTCCATCTTGCTATTTCTATTTCCATATCCTCTCTCTCTTCCTCTATAATGTTGCTTTTCTTCATCTCTATCTATTATCCATCAATAACCTCCCATCTCATCCCTCCCTCCCTGGGTACAGTGCTGTTTGTAGGTCTCTCTGACTCCCTCCATCCATCCCTTACCGGTCTGGTCACAGTGCTGTCTGTAGGTCTCTCTTACATCTCTCCATCTCTCATCCCTCCCTCTATCCCTTACCTTTCTGGTCACAGTGTTGTCTGTAGGTCTCTCTGACTCCCTCCAGTTCAGAGTATCTCTCCACTAGATGTTCTCGCTGTCTCTCCAGGCGAGGCTTCATGTCCAGGTTCTGTTCTGCCAGGTTACGGTTGGAGGCCAGTGCCATCTCCCTCTCCAGCTGGATGTTCTGAATCTATAGACGAGGAAGAAGGAGGAGGAGTCAATAATACATTGTATTTCCTTCATGTCTTTTTGACCGGGACTATGTACGACAGACATTGTAGCGACCGGACGTGAACTTCCATAGCTCGCTAATTCTCATAATGACCCTAGCCTTGATCACCATGATAGGATTGCTCCCATTTGGGATAGCGTTATTGGGATTGTAGATAGTGCGTTCGTCTTGGGGGTCAGGCGACCCGGGTTCAAGTCCTGCTCAGGGCACTACTCTCTCCTCCTGTACGTGACGCCACGGCAACACGTTGAATGACAACATTACCAGTCGGTGTATGACAGAAGCTGCCAGGTCCTGCCTTCTGAGACCTGCTTGACAAAAGTCATATTTTTTGTTTAGGGCAGACCTGGCTAGCCAAGACAGCAGCAACTTAACACGACGAGTTAGCCAGGAACAGGTCATTTGCATCTAGTGAACATAACTCCCCACGTGAAGAGTGGAGACAAACAAATGAAACTCATTGGTTAGTGTTTTGGACTTATGGACAAAGGTGGAAGAGAAGTAAATATGACTGTTGATGGCAGGATGAGCCTGGACATTGCTACTGGTCAGAGTGAGATGAGACCTAGATGTCCGTCCTCCGATGAATCAATCATCTAGGTCCTACACTGAGTAATAGCCAAGTTGTGTGACCTGACAGAAAAAGCAAGGCCTCATCTCAGAGATAGGCCCTATAGACAAACTTGGCTATTCATTATCCCTTACTCAGATACAAAAAAAACACGGGAGGCATTTCAGTATGAGGCGCATCTCGACTAGCCTGGTCCCAGATCGGTTTTGTGCCGTCTTGCAAAGTCCTGTGGTCAATGTCACGCCAAACATGACGCATGACAATAATAGATGACCATAGGAGTTGGTTAGAGCACAAACAGATCTGGGACCAGGCTACAACTCAATCTATTTAAGACACAATCGACAGACAATGAGACAAAGCAAAGACGTGATTGCTTACCTCATCAGATTCCAATGCCATGGACTCCACCCGCTCTGTATTGTCCAGCAAATCCTCCAACTCGGATTGGCTGAGGTCCTGAAGCTTGTCCATTGATTTGCAAGGACAGCTGTCAATCACATGGAGGGAAAAGTGAGCTGTCAATGTCACCTGTTTACCGAACGTAGATCATTTAAGAAATTAAACTTAAAGCTAACAAATAGGATACAAAATAGATCCACACAAATTGAGAAATGAACAGGCAGGCTGATCAAATATTAAATTGGAAATCTATTTTCTAGACAAAAATCTAACGTTATCATACAAGACAGAATTGGCAGTTATATGTGAGCACTAAAATGTTACATTGTTCCGCCATGATGCTACATACGAGAGCTGGGCGATATGGACAAAAATCTATACTGCAATAAATTCCCTGAATTGATGAGATAACGATAAACAGAACAATACGTTTTTAACATGAATGTGCACTCACAGTTTTTAAAGTGTTTTATTATCCTTTAAACTACTACTAGTTTGATGGTTGTTAGCCATCAATTGTCCCATTAGATTCACCCATATTAGCAAACTTATTTTCATTCAAAACTTCACATTTCTCTAGTATAGGTTACTTATCGTAATGAACGGTATCAGCAAAATGGATGTGATAAGTGATCGGTAAGGTCGGGGTGTTAAAATTTGATGTGTCTATGATTTTCGGTTTATCGCCCAAGCTCTACCACATACATGTTATGCTTTGATAAACCAAACTAAACGAAGAGAGACTTACAATTAGTGTATGCATGTTAAGATAGTTAGGTGTGACAACACACCACAGTCTTGCTACCACACCCCTACGTACATTTTACATTTTTGATAAGTAAATTATCAACAAAGCCAGTGCTAGCAGGAAAAGACAATTGCAGAGAATTATTTACTTATTTAAGATACTCTTTTGATGAGTTAGGGTTTCAAATAAATTAGCAAAAGATGGGCTGGGACTCCGCTGTCCTGACATTAGGGGGGGGGGAAAGCTTGTTCCACCAGTGGGGTCCCAGGACAGAGAAGAGCTTTGACTGGGCTGAGTGGGAGCTGACATCTGTCGTTGTGGCTCCGTATTCTACATGTCAGAAAGGCATGTTTGTAACGCTCCACAACATTGTGCCCTGCTAAACGCACCCTAGCTATCTTGATTGATGGCTTGCCATCAGCTAGCCAACACTAATACTGTTGTCAACCAGCTATAGTTAGCCACAGGAAGTAGACTGGCTATCACATTATAAAGCAAGTTAGAGGGCAACATTACTTATGTTATGCTGCTAGCAAATCAAGAAATTATTTGCGACAGGGCACACAACATTTACGGGCATCAACCTCGCTGTGTGTGTGTGTGTGTGTGTGTGTGACGGATGACGTAAAACGGGCACGGGAGCCTTGACCCCAATATACAAACAAGGCAATCTGGTTGAGGACAAATAACCGGTAAAAGACGAATCTAACGTAATTTTACGGGCTAGCTAGCCTTAACGGGTTGTTCGAGTTCCGTGTAGAGATGACAACAACAATCGTTATGATCACATTCAATGAAAGGCAATCTTGCTACCGTCAACTTTGAGGAAAGCCCACCGTTCGCGATCTTCATTCGACCGTGTTGCTTGATGTCAGATACAGCAGTAGTCCAACAATAATTACTTTAATATCTGCTCGACGAGAATCATACAAATAGATTAAAGAATAGCTATGTTTTATCAGCAATATTTGGAAAGTTTCACTTCACACTACCAGAAACCGCCGCCATTTTTGGAATGACCCATATTCTGCTTCCGTGGGGGGTTATTACATGCAGTGTCAATAATTTAATGACCTTTCCAACTAAAGAAAATTCAAATATATTGTGATCATGTTGCTGTTTTTACCACACGAATCTTTAGATAGCATGAACAGTTTTCTTTGACAGTACGTCCACTTCTTGGGGCAATGGTTTCATCCAGCGCGCAGCTGATTTGAAGGGAAATCCACCTCCACGTGACAAGAGTATTCCATGAATGCCAGCAGGGAGGTAACCAGTAAAGTAAAGGAAGTCTGGTTGGAAGAACTGGAAACATTATGTCAACGGCCAATATCTGTCATCATGACTCTCACTATAAATGCTTACTAATAAAACATATTGGCAGCACTATATCCAAAAAATAATGACTAACCACAAGTGAAACATTCTAACAGTATGGAAAGAATATGTTTGTTATTTTTTTTAAAAATGTATTTATTTAACCTTTATTTAACTAGTCAAGTCAGTTAAGAACAACTTCTTATTTACAACGACGGCCTACCAAAAGGCCTCCTGCAGGGACCGGGGCTGGGAATTTAAAAAATATATTTTTTAAATATACAATGCTCAAAAAAATAAAGGGAACACTTAAACAACACAATGTAACTCCAAGTCAATCACACTTCTGTGAAATCAAACTGTCCACTTAGGAAGCAACACTGATTGACAATACATTTCACATGCTGTTGTGCAAATGGAATAGACAACAGGTGAAAATTATAGGCAATTAGTAAGACACCCCCAACAAAGGAGTGGTTCTGCAGGTGGTGACCACAGACCACTTCTCAGTTCCTATGCTTCCTGGCTGATGTTTTGGTCACTTTTGAATGCTGGCGGTGCTTTCACTCTAGTGGTAGCATGAGACGGAGTCTACAACCCACACAAGTGGCTCAGGTAGTGCAGCTCATCCAGGATGGCACATCAATGCGAGCTGTGGCAAGAAGGTTTGCTGTGTCTGTCAGCGTAGTGTCCAGAGCATGGAGGCGCTACCAGGAGACAGGCCAGTACATCAGGAGACGTGGAGGAGGCCGTAGGAGGGCAACAACCCAGCAGCAGGACCGCTACCTCCGCCTTTGTGTAAGAAGGAGCAGGAGGAGCACTGCCAGAGCCCTGCAAAATGACCTCCAGCAGGCCACAAATGTGCATGTGTCTGCTCAAACGGTCAGAAACAGACTCCATGGGGGTGGTAAGAGGGCCCGACGTCCACAGGTGGGGGTTGTGCTTACAGCCCAACACCGTGCAGGACGTTTGGCATTTCCCAGAGAACACCAAGATTGGCAAATTCGCCACTGGCGCCCTGTGCTCTTCACAGATGAAAGCAGGTTCACACTGAGCACATGTGACAGACGTGAAAGAGTCTGGAGACGCCGTGGAGAACGTTCTGCTGCCTGCAACATCCTCCAGCATGACCGGTTTGGCGGTGGGTCAGTCATGGTGTGGGGTGGCATTTCTTTGGGGGGCCGCACAGCCCTCCATGTGCTCGCTCGCCAGAGGTAGCCTGACTGCCATTAGGTACCGAGATGAGATCCTCAGACCCCTTGTGAGACCATATGCTGGTGTGGTTGGCCCTGGGTTCCTCCTAATGCAAGACAATGTTAGACCTCATGTGGCTGGAGTGTGTCAGCAGTTCCTGCAAGAGGAAGGCATTGATGCTATGGACTGGCCCGCCCGTTCCCCAGACCTGAATCCAATTGAGCACATCTGGGACATCATGTCTCACTCCATCCACCAACGCCACGTTGCACCACAGACTGTCCAGGAGTTGGCGGATGCTTTAGTCCAGGTCTGGGAGGAGATCCCTCAGGAGACCATCCGCCACCTCATCAGGAGCATGCCCAGGCATTGTAGGTCATACAGGCACGTGGAGGCCACACACACTACTGAGCCTCATTTTGACTTGTTTTAAGGACATTACATCAAAGTTGGATCAGCCTGTAGTGTGGTTTTCCACTTTAATTTTGAGTGTGACTCCAAATCCAGACCTCCATGGGTTGATAAAGTTGATTTCCATTGATAATTTTAGTGTGATTTTGTTGTTAGCACATTCAACTATGTAAAGAAAAAAGTATTTAATAAGAATATGTCATTCATTCAGATCTAGGATGTGTTATTTTAGTGTTCCCTTTTATTTTTTTGAGCAGTGTATAAATATAGGACAAAACACACATTACGACAAGAGAGACAACACTACATAAAGAGAGACCTAAGACAACAACATAGCAAGGCAGCAACACATGACCACAGCATGGTGGCAACACAACATGACAACGACATGGTTTTAACACAACATGGTAGCAGCACAAAACATGGTACAAACATTATTGGGCACAGACAACAGCACGAAGGGCAGTAAAGTAGAGACAACAATACATCACACAAAGCAGCCACAACTGTCAGTAAGAGTGTCCATGATTGAGTCTTTGAATGAAGAGGTTGAGATGAAGTTTGAGTGTTTGTTGCAGCTCGTTCCAGTCGCTAGCTGCAGCGAACTGAAAAGACGAACGACCCTGGGATGTCTGTGCTTTGGGGGACCTTTAACAGAATGTGACTGACAGAACGGGTGTTGTATGTGGAGGATGAGGGCTGCAGTAGATATCACAGACAGTCGGGAGTGAGGCCTAAGAGGGTTTTATAAATAAGCATCAACCATTGGGTCTTGCAATGGGTATACAGAGATGACCAGTTTAAAGAGGAGTATAGAGTGCAGTGATGTGCCCTATAAGGAGCAATGGCAAATCTGATGGTATTCGGTATATTAGGTATTTCATTAGGATCCCCATTAGCTGTTGCAAAAGCAGCAGATACTCTTCCTGGGGTCCACACAAAACATGAAACATAATACAGAATTACATAATACAGAACATCAATAGACAAGAACAGCTCAAGGACAGAACTACATACATTTTTAAAAAGGCACACGCAGCCTACATATCAATGCATACACACAAACGATCTAGGTCAAATAGGGGAGAGGCGTTGTACCACGAGGTGTTGCTTTATCTGTTTTTTGAAACCAGGTTTGATGTTTATTTGAGCAATATGAGATGGAAGGAAGTTCCATGCAATAAGGGCTCTATATAATAGTATACATTGTCTTGAATTTGTTCTGGATTTGGGGACTACGAAAAGACCCCTGGTGGCATGTCTGGTGGGATAAGTGTGTGTGTCAGAGCTGTGTGTAAGTTAACTTTGCAAACAATTTGGGATTTTCAACACATTAATGTTTCTTATAAAAATAAGTGATGCAGTCAGTCTCTCTTCAACTCTTAGCCAAGAGAGTCTGGCACGCATAGTGTTTATATCAGCCCTCTGATTACAATTAAGAGCAACACGTGCCCCTCTGTTCTGGGCCAGCTGCAGCTTAACTAGGTCTTTCCTTGCAGCACTGGACCACACGACTGAACAATAATCAAGATTAGATAAAACTAGAGCCTGCAGAACTTGCTTTTTGGAGTATGGTGTCAAAAAAGCAGAGCATCTCTTTAGTACGGCTAGACCTCTCCCCATCTTTGCCACCATTGAATCTATGTTTTGACCATGACAGTTTAGAATTTAAGGTATGGCCGAATGGTTAAGAACATACAGCCGCTCGAGAGCACCCTTACATGTCGTTCTATAAATTATGTCTCTGTAATCTAGCATGGGTAGGATGGTCATCTGAATCAGGGTTATTTTGGCAGCTGAGGTGAAAGAGGAACGACTATGATAGAGGAAACCAAGTCTACATTTAACTTTAGGTTGCAGCTTTGATATGTGCTGAGAGAAGGACAGTGTACCATCTAGCCATACTCCTAAGTACTTGTATGAGGTGACTACCTCAAGCTCTAAACCCTCAGAGATAGTAATAACACCTGTGGGGAGAGGGGCATTCTTCTTACCAAACCACATTACCTTTGTTTTGGAGGTGTTCAGAACAAGGTTAACGGTAGACAAAGCTTGTTGGACACTAAGAAAGCTTTGTTGTAGAGTGTTTAACACAAAATCCGGAAGGGGCCAGCTGAGTATAAGATTGTATCATCTGCATATAAATGTATGAGAGAGCTTTTTACTGTCTAAGCTATGTTGTTGATGTAAATTGAGAAGAGCGTGGGGCCTAGGATTGAGCCTTGAGGTAATCTCTTGGTGACAGGCAGTGGCTGAGACAGCAGCTTTTCTGACTTTATACTGTACATTGCACTCTTTGAGTAAAGTAGTTAGCAAACCAGGCCAAAGACCCCATCAGAGACACCAATACTCCTTAGCCGGCCTACATGAATGGAATGGTCTACCGTATCAAAAGCTTTGGCCAAGTCAATAAAAATAGCAGCACAACATTGCTTAGAATCAAGGGCAATGGTGACACCATTGCGGACCTTTAAGGTTGCAGTGACACATCCATAACCTGAGAGGAAACCCAATTGCATACCAGAGAGAATACTATAGACATCAAGAAAGCCAGTCAGTTGATTATTGACAAGTTTTTCCAACACTTTTGATAAACAGGGCAAAATATAAATAGGCCTAAAACAGTTAGGATCAGCTTGATCTCCCCTTTAAATAAAGGGTGAACCGTAGCTGCCTTCCAAGCAATGGGAACATCCCCAGAAAGGAGAGACAGGTTAAAAAGGTCTGAGATAGACTTGGAGATGATAGGGGCAGCAACCTTAAAGAAGAAAGGGTCTAAACCATCTGAACCCAGATGTTTTTTGGGGTCAAGTTTCAGGAGCTCCTTTAGCACCTCGGACTCAGTGACTCCTGCATAGAGAAACTTTGTAGCCGGGCAGGGGGAAAAGATTGAGAAGCATCGGGGATAGTCACATCAGAAGGGGTGGAAGATGAGGAAATGTTGGCTGGGCAAGGAGGCATGGCTGAGTCAAATAGGAATCCTGACTTAATGAAGTGGTGATTAAAGAGCTCAGCCATGTGCTTCTTGTCAGTAACAGTCACATCATGAACTTTAAGGGACATGGGCAGCTGTGAGGAGAGTTTATTCTCCAGGTCTTTAACCGTTTTCCAGAACTTCTTGGGGTTAGACCCACAGAGCGAGAACTACTCCTTAAAGTAACTAACTTTGGCCTTCCGGATAGCCTGAGTGCATTCATTTTTCATTTGCCTGAACGAGAGCCAGTCAGCCTGAGTATGCGTGTTCCGAGTCTTTAGCCAAATGCAATTCTTGAGGTGGAGTAACTCTACAAGATCACGGTCGAACCAGGGGCTGAACCTGTTTTTAATTATAATTTTCTTTATGGGGACAATACCACTGAAATATTCAAAAAAGAAGGTCCAAGCATCTTCGACAGAGGGGATCAAGCTTATTCTAAACCATTTTACTGATATTTATAGGTTATTATAAAAAGCCAGCAGTGACCTTACACTGAACACACAACCCTCAATCTAAATAAGCATCAGTCCACGGAGTTTATACAAATTATTTTATTAGGTTTCTCAAAACATTGTAAGCCTGTAAAGATCGAAAGGAACAAACAAACCCATGAAATAAACAAACTTGAACTTAAACAAGTTAAAAGAAATGTGGTCACTGAGAAATTTTTTATTAAACAGATCATTATTTTTCTAAAACAGGTTTTTCAACTAGCATCCATTGGTTAATCAGTTTGAATAATTGATTAATTGATCATTCGGCACAGTCTCACTCCGAGTCCCTTGAGTGCGGAGAAAGAGAGGAGAGAGTGGAGGGTAAGAGCACCCAAGTCATAAACGATGAGTAGGACTATGATACTCCTGAAGAACTCCTGGGACAGAGAAAAGCACAAGGAAGGATAAACAACAACAACAAAAAACACAGTGCCACACACAATACAGGGCACTAAAATAGCATAGTGGCAAACAAGACAAACTGTCCACACACACACCGCACACACACACACACGCTTATGAACCACCCACAAATCATTCCTTACCTCTAGGTACTCTCCTGGGCACTTTTGTGCAGCCCATGTGTACAGGTCGATGCTTGGCAGAGTGCAGGGTGCAGCAGAGCCCTGGACGGAGTGTAGGGAGACGCTGTACGAACACAGAGCCAGTAGGCTCGCCACCAGGCTGGCCACGTTAGTGTAGGCACAGCCTGTCAGCTGGGGAGGAAGACACAACATGGAAGAAAGAGTAAGCAGAGACAGGAAAATCTCCTGGCCCCAAACATGAAATACGATAAACTTTATTGTTCCTAAGAGAAAAAAGGTATAGGACCGCAAATGTTGCTATATAATGAATGTATCTTCTCATGCACGTAACAGGGTATACACATTGCACAGTAGCCTATGGGCAACATGTTCAGCCTAACATGTGAGTTGCTTTACAGGTCGACCCAGGTGGACATTTAAATAATGGAATCTATTACACCTGGTTAGAGCAGTGTATGCAATGCAACATGTGACTGTTGTAATGACTTACTAGCTGTCTGCTGGGAGACTTCTCACAGGCGAAGGCGAACGACCCTGCCATCACAAACTTTAAAAGAAAGTATAAACAACATATGTTGTTTCAATTGCTCCAGATGTGAAAAAAGAAAACCAAACCATCCAATGATGTACACTAAATCACATATAGCCTATGCATAAAATAAACAGAAGCCACATGAAGCTTGGCACCTTAATTGGGGAGGACAGGCTCGTGGTAATGGCTGGAGCGGAATTGGTAGAATGGTATCAAATATATCAAATACATGGTGACCCTTCAATGTTGTGATGCAAAAATATTGGCAAAATGTATTTCTGATAAAATAAAAAAGGTCCTACCGGACATTGTTCATCACGATCAGACGGGATTGTTAAAAGGAAGATATATTGGAAACAACATAAGACAACTACTATAAATAAAGGAAAACTATGAGAATGAGGGAAACCAGGTATAATTTTCATGGCAGATTTTGAGAAAGCATTTTATATAGTCCCTGGATTTTTGAACTCTCTCATAAGATGGGTAAAAGTCATGAACAACAATCCTTTATGTGAAATAATAAATAACAGTTACTCCTCTGAGAACTTTGAATTGTCAAGGGGCATAAAACAAGGTTGCCCTCTGTCACCATACCTATTTATTATGGCCATTGAATGGTGAACACCATTGTGCCATTTTGGAGTCACTTCTATTGTAAATAACAATAGAATATGTTTCTAAACACTTCTGAATTAATGTGGATGCTACCATGATTATGGATAATCCTGAATAAATCGTGAATAATGATGAGTGAGAAAGTTACAATTCCAGTGGGTCAGAAGTTTACATACACTAAGTTGACTGTGCCTTTAAACAGTTTGGAATATTCCAGAAAATGATGTCATGGCTTTAGAAGCTTCTGATAGGCTAATTGACATCATTTGAGTCAATTGTAGGTATACCTGTGGATGTATTTCAAGGCCTACCTTCAAACTCAGTGCCTCTTTGCTTGACATCGTGGGAAAATAAAAAGAAATCAGCCAAGACCTCACAAAAAAATGTAAACCTCCACAAGTCTGGTTCATCCTTGGGAGACATTTCCAAATGCCTGAAGGTACCACCTTCATCTGTAAAAACAATAGTATGCAAGTAAAAACACCATGGGACCCCACAGTCGTCATACCGCTTAGGAAGTGGACGTGTTCTGCCTCCTAGAGATGAACATACTTTGGTGCGAAAAGTGCAAATCAATCCCAGAATAACAGCAAAGGACCTTGTGAAGATGCTGGAGGAAACAGGTTCAAAAATATCTATATCCACAGTAAAACGAGTCCTAAATCGACATAACCTGAAAGGCCACTCAACAAGGAAGAAGCCACTGCCATAACCGCCATAAAAAAGCCAGACTACGGTTTGCAACTGCACATGAGGACAAAGATTGTACTTTTTGGAGGAATGTCCTCTAGTCTGATTAAACAAAAATAGAACTGTTTGGCCATAATGACCATCGTTATGTTTGGAGGAAAAAGGGGGAGGCTTGCAAGCCGAAGAACACCATCCCAACTGTGAAGCATGGGGGTAGCATCATGATGTGGGGGTGATTTGCTGCAGGAAGGTCTTGTGCACTTCACAAAATAGATGGCTTCATGAGGGAGGAAAATTTGGTGGATATATTGAAGCAACATCTCAAGACATCAGTCAGGAAGTTAAAGCTTGGTCGCAAATGGGTCTTCCAAATGGACAATGACCCCAAGCATACTTCCAAATTTGTGGCAAAATGGCTTAAGGACAACAAAGTCAAGGTATTGGAGTGGCCATCACAAAGCCCTGACCTCAATCCTATAGAAAATTTGTGGGCAGAACTGAAAAAACGTGTGCGAGCAAGGAGGCCTACAAACCTGACTCAGTTACACCAGCTCTGTCAGGAGGAATGGGCCAAAATTCACCCAACTTATTTTTGGAAGCTTGTGGAAGGCTACCCGAAACATTTGACCCAAGTTAAACAATTTAAAGGCAATGCTACCAAATACTAATTGAGTGTATGTAAACTTCTGACCCACTGGGAATGTGATGAAAGAAATAAAAGCTGAAATAAATCATTCTCTCTACTATTATTCTGACATTTCACATTCTTAAAAGTGAAAGTGGTGATCCTAACTGACCTAAGACCTTTTTTTTTACTCTGATTAAATGTCATGAATTGGAGTATGTGAAAAGGTGTATGTGAACTTCCGACTTCCAACTCTACATTATGAACCATTAATTTCTATTGAGCACAAAAAATCTGAAACAGAACCAAAACAAACAGCGAATATATATAACAAATTTGTAGAGTCACAAGCTTGATGTAGTCATTGCATGCTATGAATAATTGGACTAAATACTTTCTACTACTTTAATACATATACAGTACCATTCAAAAGTTTGGACACAACCACTCATTCAAGGGTTTTTCTTTATTTTTGCTATTTTCTACATTGTAGAATAATAGTGAAGACATCAAAACTATGAAATAACACATATGGAATCATGTAGTAACAAAAAAAAGTGTTAAACAAATCAAAATATATTTTATATTTGAGATTCTTCAAAGTTGCCACCTTTTGCCTTGATGACAGCTTTGTCCATTCTTGCCATTCTCTCAACCAGTTTCATGATGTAGTCACCTGGAATGGATTTCAAAAAAGGGAATTTGTGAAATTTGTTTCCTTTTTAACGAGCTTGAGCCAATCAGTTGTGTTGTGACAGGGTAGGGTTGGTATACAGAAGATAGCCCTACTTGGTAAAATACCAAGTCCATATTATGGCAAGAACAGCTCAAATAAGCAAAGAGAAATGACAATCCATTAAGGATCGGACACTTTTTTTCAATTTTCGCCTAAAATGACATACCCAACTTTAACTGCCTGTAGCTCAGGTGCTGAAGCAAAGATATGCATATTCTTGGTACCATTTGAAAGGAAACACTTTGACGTTTGTGGAAATGTGAAAGGAATGTAGGAGAATATAACACATTAGATCTGGTAAAAGATTATAAAACATTTTTTTTGCACCATCATCTTTGAAATGCAAGAGAAAGGACATCATGTATTATTCCAGCACAGGTGCGAGTTTGGCCACTAGATGGCAGCAGTGTATGTGCAAAGTTTTTAGACTGATCCAATGAACCATTGCAGTTCTGTTCAAAATTGTCACGAGTTACTAGGAGTGGAAGGTAGGAGTCAGGTGCAGAGAGCAGAGGGTTCAATAATAGATTATTTATTTCTCCGGCACAAAAACGGTCACGCCAAACACAGGCTGCAGAAACACTGACCAGCCCAAACACACAGGGCAAAATGATACGGAGAACAAAATACATCCACAACCGACAGCGAACACAAAATAATCCCGCACAAACCTAAGCGGGCCTAACAGGCTTAAATAGGCCAGGAATCAAGAAACACAAAAGAAACAGGTGCAACTAATAAGACTAAACCAACAGAAAAGGGAAAAGGGATCGGTGGCGGCTAGTAGACCGGCGACGACGACAGCCGAGCGCCGCCCGAACAGGCAGGGGAGCCACCTTCGGCGGGAGTCGTGACAAAAATGTTGTATCAAGACTGCCCAAATGTGCCTAATTTGTTTATTAATAACTTTTCATCTTTTCAAGTGCAGTCGCAAAAACCATCAAGTGCTGTGATGAAACTGGCTCTCATGAGGACCGCCACAGGAAAGGAATACCCAGAGTTACCTCTGCTGCAGAGGATAAGTTCATTAGAGTTACAAGCCACAGAAATTGTAGCCATAATAAATGCTTCACAGAGTTCAAGTAACAGAATCATCTCAACATCAACTGTTCAGAGGAGACTGCCTAAATCAGGCCTTCATGGTCGAATTGCTGCAAAGAAACCACTACTAAAGGACACCAATAATAAGAAGAGACTTGCTTGGGCCAAGAAACACGAGCAATGGACATTAGACCGGTGGAAATCTGTCCTTTGGTCTGATGAGTCCAAATGTGAGATATTTGGTTCAACCACTGTGTCATTGTGAGAAGCAGAGTGGGTGAACGGATGATCTCCACCTCCATATGTGTGGTTCCCACTGTGAAGCATGGAGGAGGAGAATGTGTGAAGGTGTGGGAGTGCTTTGCTGGTGACACTATATAAAGGTACACTTAACCAGCATGGCTACCACAGCATTCTGCAGTGATACGCCATCCCATCGGGTTTGCACTTTGTGGGACTATCATTTGTTTTTCAACAGGACAATGACACAAAACACTCCTCCAGGCTGTGTAAGGGCTATTTGACCAAGAAAGAGAGTGATGGAGTGCTGCATCAGATGACCTGGCCTCCACAATCACCCGACTCTAACCTAAGTGAGATGGTTTAGGATGAGTTGGACCACAGAGTGAAGGAAAAGCAGCCAGCAAGTGCTCAGCTATGTGGGAACTCCTCAAGACTGTTGGAAAAGCCTTTCTCATGAAGATGGTTGAGATAATGCCAAGAGTGTAAATCAAATCAAATATGTCAGATGCGCCGAATACAACAGGTATATAGACCTTACCATGAAATGCTTACTTACAAGCCCTTAACCAACAATGCAGTTAAAGAAAGAGTTAAGAAAATAATTACCAAATAAACGAAAGTAAAAATTCATAAAAAGTAGGTGGGTAACGGTACCGAGTCAATGTGCAGACGTGCAGGTTAGTCGAGCTAATTTGTGCATGTAGGTAGGGGTCAAGTGACTATGCATAGATAATAAACAGCAAGTAGCAGCAGTGTAAAATGAGATGGGGGGGGATCCATGTAAATAGTCTGGGTGGCAATTGATTAATTGTTCAGGAGTCTTTTATTGCTTGGGGGTAGAAGCTGTTAATGAGCCTTTTGGTCCTAGACATGGTGCTACGGTACCGCTTGCCATGCGGTAGCAGAAAGAGCAGTCTATGACTAGGGTGGCTGGAGTCTTTGACTATTTTTGGGGCTTTCCTCTGATACCACCTAGTATCATCCTGGATGGCAGGAAGCTTTGGCCCCAGTGATGTACTGGGCCGTATGCCGAGCAGTTGCCATACCAGGCGGTTATGCTCTCGATGGTGCAGCTGTATAAGTTTTTGAGGATCTGGGGACCCATGCCAATTCTTTTCAGTCTCCTGAGGGGGAAAAGGTGAGGTCATGCCTTCTTCACGACTGTCTTGGTGTGTTAGGACCATGATAGTTCGCTGGTGATGTGGACACCAAGAAACTTGAAACTCTCAACCCGCCCCACTACAGCCCCCGTTGATGTTAATGGGGGCCTGTTCAGCCCGCCTTTTCCTGTAGTACATGATCATCTCCTTTGTCTTGCTCACGTTGAGGGAGAGGTTGTTGTCCTAGCACCACACTGCCAGGTCTCTGACCTCCTCCCTATAGGCTGTCTCATCGTTGTCAGTAATCAGGCCTACCACTGTTGTGTCGTCAGCAAACATAATGATGGTGTTGGAGTCATGTTCGGCCACGCAGTCGGGGGTGAACAGGGAGTACAGGAAGGGACTAAGCATGCAACGCTGAGGGGCCCCAGTGCTGAGGATCAGCGTGGCAGACGTGTTGTTGCCTACCATTACCACCTGGGGGCGGCCTGTCAGAAAGTCCAGGATCCAGTTGTAGAGTGAGTGTTTAGTCCCAGGGTTCTTAGCTTAGTGATGAGCTTTGTGTGCACTATGGTGTTGAACTTTGAGCTGTAGTCAATGAACAGCATTCTCACATAGGTGTTCCTTTTGTCCAGGTGGGAAAGAGCAGTGGGGAGTGCGATTGAGATTGCGTCATCTGTGAATCTATTGGGGCGTTATGCGAATTGGAGTGGGTCTAGGGTATCCGGGATGATGCTGTTGATGTGAGCCATGACCAGCATTGCAAAGCACTTCATTGCTAACGAAGTGAGTGCTACAGGGCGCTAATAATTTAGGCAGGTTACCTTTGCTTCCTTGGGCACAGGGACTATGGTGGTCTGCTTGAAACATGTAGGTATTACAGACACGCTCAGGTAGAGGTTGAAAATGTACTCATGCTTTGAGTACACGTCCTGGTAATCCGTGAAAGTTGACCTGTTTAAAGCTCTTGCTCACTACGGCTACAGAGTGTTATCACACGTCCGGAACAGCTGGTACTCTCCTGCATGCTTCAGTGCTGCTTGCCTCGAAGCGAGCATAAAAGGCATTTAGATAGTCTGGTAGGCTCGCGTCAATGGGCAGCTCGCGGCTGGGTATCCCTTTGTAGTCTGTAATAGTTTTCAAGCCCTGCTACATCCGACGAGTGTCGGAGCCGGTGTAGTAGGATTCAATCTTAATCCTGTATTGACGCTTTGCCTGTTTGATGGTTTGTCTGAGGGCGCGCTCCTTGAAAGCGGCAGCTCTAACCTTTAGCTCGATGCGGATGTTGCATGTAATCCATGGCTTCTGGGTGGGATATGTACATACAGTTACTGTGGGGACAACGCCGTTGATGCACTTATTGACGAAGCCAATGACTGAGGTGGTGTACTCCTCGATGCCATTGGATGAGTCTGTGCTAGATAAACAGTCCTGTAGCGTAGCATCTACGTCATCTGAACACTTCCGTATTGAGCTCGTCACTGGTACTTCCTGCTTTAGTTTTTGCTTGCAAGCAGGAATCAGGAGGATATAATTATGGTCAGATTTGCCAAATGGAGGGCGAGGGAGAGCTTTGTATGCGTCTCTGTGTGTGGAGTAAAGGTGGTCTTTTTTTCCTCTGGTTGCACATGTGACATGCTGGTAGAAATGAGGTAAAACGGATTTAAGTTTGCCTGCATTCAAGTCCCCGGCCACTTGGAGCGCCGCTTCTGGGTTAGCATTTTCTTGTTTGCTTATGGCCTTATACAGCTGGTTGAGTGCAGTCTTAGTGCCAGCATTGGTTTGTGGTGGTAAATAGATGACCACGAATAATATAGATGAGAACTCTCTTGGTAGATAGTGTGGTCTACAGCTTATCATAAGGTACTCTACCTCAGGTCAGTAATACCTTGAGACCACTTTAATATTAGACATTTCGCACCAGCTGTTTTTGACAAATAGACACACACCCCCGCCCCCCATCTTACCGGACGTAGCTTCTCTGCCCTGCCGACGCATGGAAAATCCCTGCCAGCTCTATATTATCCATGTCGTCGTTTAGCCACGACTCGGTGAAAGATATTACAGTTTTTAATGTCCCGTTGGTAGGATAACCTTGATCGTATATCATCCATTTTGTTTTCCAATGATTGCACGTTGGCCAATAGAGCAGATGGTAGTGGGGGTTTACTCACTCGCCCTGCCGCCTTTTCTCTGTCTTTTCTTCATGCAAATGACAGGGATTTTGGCCCGTTTCCGAGAAAGCAGTATATCTTTTGCGTCGGACTTGTTAAAGAAAAACTCTTTGTCCAGTTTGAGGTGAGTAATTGCTGTTCTGATGTCCATAAGTTATTTTCGGTCATAAGAGACAGTAGCAGCAACATTACATTACATTTTGATTTGTTTTACTCTTTTTTGGAGATTCCATTTGTTATTTGTTTTACACTTTTTTGGTGACTACATGATTCCATATGTGTTATTTCATAGTTTTGATGTATAAAATAGTAAAAATAAAGAAAAGCCCTGGAATGAGTAGGTGTGTCCAAACTTTTGATAGGTACTGTAAGTGAATTTGTCCCAATACTTTTGGTCCCCTAAATGGGGGTACTATGTACAAATAGTGCTGTAACTTCTAAACGGTTCACTCGATATGAATGAAGACACCCTTCAAATGAAAGCTGACAGTCTCCAATTTAACATCATCGTCATTGTGTCACTTCTAATCCAAAGTGCTGTAGTTCAGAGACAAAACAACAAAACATTTATTGTTAGGGGATCTGAAAAAACATGCAGTCAATGGGAAATATCATTATACTCGAGTAAAGTATTTATTTTTAGGGCAATATCGGTAGAAATGTTAGAAATAGTTAGGTTCAGGACCCTCGTAAGACATCATAGCAAAATGGAGGGATGTATTGCAAAAGGAAATAGCATTATACTGGGAAACATGGGTAAATCTGTGGATATTGGAGGGTTGGAGTTAAGATCAGAGTGAGTGGTGGATTGGCCGCTGCGGGTGAGAATCCAGCACTTGAATAAATTAGGAATATATGTATAATTTCTTAACTATAGGTACCGTAGATGTGAGCAAGATAGCTGTAAGTAGCAGTAAACATATTGTCGTTGTCCATTAGTTTACTCCAATTAGGGTAGGGATGTTATGGTAAGGAGAAAAAAGTATAGAGAGAAATAAAACAAACAAAGATACTTATGACTTTATCAAATTAGGATCTTACCAGGAAGCCAATAAATAAAGGGAGCGTGAGTTGTAGTTTGGGTAAACCAATGTCTATGTAGTACAGAGGCACAGCCAACAGCACCTGGAATAGACCCAGGAGTATCGACATCACCTGGTGGAGAAAAGAGAGAACTGCATCTAAAGGAACTGGGACGATTACAAAAATAAGCTCTGTGGTCCGATTCTAGCCTTCTCCCAGTTCCATTCAGTCTTTATCATAAGAAATTACTAGTGCAAAATGTATGATGAGGACAACCGGGCCTTCTAGCCCTTGCTTTCACCAGTCCAATGCTTTTAAGTTCATGACGGGGAGTGAGCACGTGTGTACTCCATGGATCAAGTGATGTCTGATGCATGGTGACACGATAGATATAGAAATTCCACTCTTAAGACAATTGAACGGTACAACAAGGAGGGAGAGAGCAGTCTGGTAGATGTATTGGCTATCTCTATGTATGAGTGTTTAGTAATCATTGCCCATTACTCATTCAATTATCTTACCGCTACAACCTCTGGGTCAAACATGATGAAAAGGCGATGTAGTTTAGGAACATCTGTTCCTGACTCAGTGGATGACATCATCCTGAATGAAAGAGTTTGGTCCAGGAGAAAGGAGAGGAAAGAGAAATGAGAGGAAGAGAAAGGAGAGAGGAGAGGAGACATGCCTATCAGAATCAACCACAAAATGTAACCAATACAAACACAAAATGTAATCGCAGGCACTGGAACGCAGTGTTCTATGCTTTCCAGCGTGATATATGAACTCTGCTTATTAAATGGATACTTATGGATTTTGGCAATGAGTACCTTTGCCGGCAGTTCAAACTCATAAGAAAGACACACCCTCATCCACCTACCCTCACCTTATGCCCTTGGGGAAATCCCCGTCGCCATCTTGGAGGGTGGTCCAAACGATTAGCCAAGCAAGGGAATAGCCGAGCAAGGGAAGTTTGCAACGTAAGCCCATCAGCCCTAGTTTTTAGTCGAGTTTGCGAGTGTACAACTATGTTCACTCCGGGGCCTGAAACTCACCATAATTCAATTTGCGACAATTGTACATCCGCTAAAAAAAGTCAGTGAACACTTAAAAACAACATCAATGAAGAAGTCAACATACAAGTGTAAGTAAAAAACGAATGCAAATAAATTAGAAATTGTGCTACTAATGCACATGACGGCACAAACACCTCTCGTAAAAAGTAAATATGTTTTTGTTTGGTTATCTTTTGGAAATTATAGAAATTATAGAAACATTTTCCTTCTTCAGAAGTTCCAGCTAGGCAGGCTAACGTTAGTTAGCTAATTAGTTTGCTAGCTTTCATACAGTAGGCGTATATTAATAATTATATATTTAATGTAAGTAAACATGATTGACGGTAGCACATATGAAGTGCCCCCAAGCTACCGGTGTCCTAAAAGTCACTAGAAGTCGCTAAATGACGTCATCGCCTAATTTGCATAATTGGCCATGTGCATGTAATTGTGATGGACGCTGTAGGAGAGAGGAATAACTTTGTGGGAGAGACAAAAAGTGAGTAAAAAACACAAAATATGTTTAGAACTACAAAGGAACTTTCTTCTGTCGATTCTTGTTTTTTTTATGTCACAATTCCAACCCTCCTCCATTATCCGGGCTTGGGACCTGCAAAAGTGACCCAAAGAGACACTCTGGCGGAGTTACTTATTTTTTTATTTTATTTTTTATTACACAATCTACATTAACAATCTAAATGGACCAAAAACAGACAATAGAAAAAATTGTCAATGTGAGAAAATGATGGATAACTAGTCTGGCCCTAATTCAGGTTAAAACCTCTTTGGGCTGAGATCCCACTAACGGGATCGATATGACAACAGCCAGTGTAAGTGCAGGGCGCCAAATTCAAAACAACAGAAATCCCATAATTAAAATTCCTCAAACATCATTTTAAAGATACACTTCTTGTTAATCCCACCAGTGTCCGATTTCAAAAAGGCTTTACAGCGAAAGCAAACCAAACGATTATGTTGTGTCAGAGCCAAGTCACAAAAGAACAGACATTTTTCCAGCCAAAGAGAGGAGTCAGAAAAAGCAGAAATATAGATGAAATTAATCACTAACCTTTGACAATCTTCATCAGATGACACTCATAGGACTTCATGTTACATAATACATGTATGTTTTGTAATTGTCTGCATCATTTCCAATCCCCCATATATTTTTGGGGTAAATATATATATCCATACACACATGCATACATATACACATATATACATACACATACCTATATAGACATACATACTTTTTTCAACACTTCTCGAGAAAAGCCACAACAGCACGGGCTATAGATTTGGCATCTCCTCCCTCCAACTCAACAAGCCCCAGAAATGTTGATACAGTTGTCTGCTTGGTGTCACTAAAGTACCATATCACAACCCCCAGGTACATAGAAACACTTACATCCGTGGACTCATCGAGGAGGAGGCTGAAACGCTGGTCACCCACATCTGCGACCAACTTTTTCAGAAAGTATGGTGCTAGAACACCATTAATCATTTCTGTGCACTTTGTCCTGTGCATTTTGAAGTGGGTAGTAGCAGTGGAGTCTGAGAAAGCAGCTCCACATGCTTCTCCAATGTGATCACATGCCAGCATGGAACAGTGTTCAGAGATAGCTAATGCCATGTTGGCCTCAGCCTTTATTGCAGAGTCAATTTTTTTAACCATAAATGGCAGCTTGTTTTGGGTGGGAACTGTTATAAGGCTCTGCCTTTTGAGTATGTTTTTGAGTTGCCATGTGTTTTTTTACTTCACTAAGTTTGGTGTAGAAATCAGCCTTCAATACAGGCAGTATGCCCGTGTATCATCTCCAATAAACGGCTTCAACCAGACTTTGAATTCAGGGTTTGATTCCCACTCCTTTCTGTATTTTTGAGTGTACAGTTTAGACTGAGACATGAATATCTTGCCAGCTAGATGTTTAGCTTATGTCACAGAGAGGCACACACACAGTGGACAAGGTGAGTAAGTGACTGAGGCTGTGTGAGTCAAATGCAGTGATTTATTTTAGACAAAGAACATTTTACATTTACTTCCCGCACTGAATGTAAGCCAGCGGCGGCTTCCCGCATGCGCAATTAATTTGCAGTCTGGAGGGGTGAACATCTCCTGCTCTGACTGCAGCTGGGAGGGACTGCTGTGTGAGGACTGGGCCGCCTGTGAGTGCTTTGGGATGGGGTGGGGCCCATGGCAGCACCCACTGCTCGTTGAGAAGAGTAAGAACGATACGTGCTTTCATGTCAGAGTCTCCAAAAGTCTCCAATAACACCAGAAAAAGTCACTAGTCCATTTTTTGAAAATGTGTCGCTAGAGGGGACTTAATACTCGCTAAATATAGTGACAAAGTCGCTAAGTTGGGAACACTGGATTAAAAAAAGTGACGAATTTCCGGTCAAGGGTGGTCCATTTAAAAATCATTCCTTCCTCCCTCATTTTTAAATGTATTTTTTTATTAACAAATATCAACAAACAAAATAGGAATAGTCACATGCAAACAAGCATACATACAAACTATTTACATTGCCAGGAATCCTAAACAAACCAATCATATTAATTAATAATACAACAATTTGTATTTCCTTCCTCCCTCGCCCCCTTGCCCCACAAGTGTATACTCGTCAGACGTCATGATACGTCATCGGAAGTGTCCACTTAATTTGAGGGCAGAGGGGATTGGGTGTGTCTTTTAACTGTTTGGACCATACATTTATCTACTTCACCAGAGTGTTTGCCAAAATCCCGAAGTATCCCTTTAAGCATGTGCATGTTTATGTTGAGCTGAAACTGAAAGAGGAGCGAGGTGCATTTGACCTAGCAATGATTTTGTATTGTGGTAATTAATGAGTGGTGTGAATGACTGGAAGAGAGAGCCAGAGCCAGAGAGATTGAGACGGGGAGAGAGAGAAGGAGAGAGAAAAGAAGAGCTAGGGAAGGAGAGGGATGGCGGGAAGGAGAGAGGGAAAGAGGCCGGGAGGGAGGGAGTTGGGAGAGAGAGTCCGAGAGAGGGTGAAAACCACATGTCAGAGTAGGCCTAGTCCCCATTGGATATAGTGGAATGATGCATCTGGATGAAAAACAGATGTGCGCTTGGGGAGGGAAGGGGCGGGGAGGGAGATGTATTACTATGAAATCGAGATATGGGGCATGGTAACATTTCATTTCCAGACCAGCGACACCAAACATTATTCTAGAGCGTAGAACGCTTTCTGCGCTCTACTGTATTCGAAGTGGGGAAAGGTTTGCTTGTTTGCTTGTTTAGGCCAAGCAAACGAAATAAGAGGAGAGGGGAGAGGAAAGAAAGCAAAACAGGGGAAATAGCAATGAACTACGGTACATTAACACGGTCCAGCCGACTGGTCTGAAGTGTATTGACATAACATGAGGTTCAAGGCCAAATTAATGGGGGGGGGGGGGGGGGGGGGGGGGCATAATAGAAAGATTGGCTTCTTTTATTTATTTAAGTTGCCTACATTTTATTAAACCTTTATTTAAAGATACAAGTCAGTTAAGAACAAATGTATAACGCCTATTTACCTTGCTTATTTCTCAATAACCTTGCTATGTTGCCTACACATCAATATGGCTAAACTGACATATTCTGTCGATACCCCCTGAAGAACAGCGTAACTTCATCCACCATTTATGTAAATTCATCAGCTATTTAAAAAAATTATTTACCTTGATGAAAACAGCCCCTGTTGGATACACACGGTCCTTTTTTTTGTTGCAAAATTACCGTGTAGGTCCAGGCTGTCACAAAAAAAAACGGTTGCTACGAATGTTTAGATTGACTATTGTATCACTGTCTCGCAAGACGAGGGGGTGACAGTGGGCTAGGGGTGGAGGCTTTGCACCAGTGAAAGTAAACTAATCCTACTCCGGTTGCGTTCGTGCCAAGAACGGGCGGAGACACAAAAAGTTGAAGGAACGGTCTCGGACTGGCTATGTTGCTAAATCTATTTGAATCATTCGTGAAGTAGGCAACAAGAAATTGTGTTTGTGGAATTAGGCACACTAAACTGATTTTGTATCTGAAAGAAAAAGGTAAGATGCGTCGATTATCCTAATGGGCTTTTAGATTGTATAACGGTCCGCCCTGGAGGTTTGACTTTTGTTGTCTAGTCAACCATCATTTAAATAAAGTTAGGTTGTTTAGGTTGTTTTTTTAGGAGTGATTATTTTCATTAATGACAAATATTGGTCAAGTCAATCTCTTTAATAGCCTAACAATTGAACAGAAATGGAGTATTGTCATTTCCCTTGACTCCCAGTGCCAAAGGGCTCCAGAGCGCTAGGATGTCAGTGAGCGTGACGACGGACATCAACGCAGATAAACTGACCGACAGACGGGCTCTGCTCGAGAAAGGCGAGCAGAAGGCATTGGGGGTGAGCGTCAGATGTTAACGACTATGTAGCTTTTTTATAGATGGAGATGCTACAATAGGGGAGGATATCATTGCATGTTGTGTTCAGCCCTGTGCATTTAGTGTCCTGTTTTTTTTTCTCTCACATTGTTTGAATCAAATATGTATTTGTACATGACTCATTATATTTACTGTCTCTATAAAGATGTCAGACTGTCAGACATTGGTTTGTGGTGAACGCCTGGAACTTAATGCGTTTGTGTCAATAAGTCAATCATAAAACCCTTTTTACATCAGCAGTTCCCACAAAGTGGTAACCGGCCTGTGTGTGCATGCTTGCATCAGTCTGTGTGTGTGTGATTGTGTATGTTCGTCTATCTACATATATCTATCTATCTGTGTGTCAGGTGTCCCAAGTAATGATTGGTGTGATGGTGATGTCCTACTCCCTCCCCCTCCTCTCCACTGAATTCACAGAGGTCGTGACCTTTGGGGTGCCCTGGTGGAGCGGCCTATCGGTAACCTAGTAACCTAACCTTCACTCATACTCACTCTCTGTACTGAGTGATTTTTGGATGATAGTGAATTACGTTTTGGGGTGGTTCCATAAGTTATTCTATCAAAAGTGTTATTGCGATTACCAGGATTTTTTTAAAGTGTTGCCATCCAATTTCGTTATTGTTTTATCAGATAATCCACTCATTCTTTTAACCATTGGTTATGATATTTGATTGACAATTGGGAGTTGTTTATGTCTGGTGTGTCTAGTACATAGCAGCAGGAGTCGTTGCCGTGGTGATGGAGAAACACAGCAGTATGAAATTGGTGAGTATGAATACCACCACACGGCATGCGTACACACACTCACACTAGTGATGCGCTGGGTGACTCATAACACGCAATCCCCACGGTTAAATCCGCGGGGTGTCCAGGTTTAGGGCAATGAAGTAGATAAACTCTGGATCACCGATGCTATTTATTGGCCAATGAGAGGCTTTGAAGCCACCGGTCGGCCATGTCGGCCTTCTCAGAAAAGCAGTCCTCCATAGAGAGAAATAGTAATGGCGTCTTTTTGTTGGCACTAACTCTGCCCTGGTTCATTGGACAAAGCCTATGGGGGAAATGAATGGCGTTTTTGTAGGGTTTTTGTTTAAAACCTCTTAAGGATCGGAACCTTTTTTCAACTGCCTGTAGCTCAGGACCTGAAGCAAGGATATACATATTCTTGATACCATTTGAAAGGAAACACTGAAGTTTGTGGAAATGGGAAATTAATGAAGGAGAATTACATTAGATCTGAATAAATATAATAGAAATAAAAAAACATCCCAAATATACCATCATTTTAGAAATGCAATTAAAAGGCCAGACAATGATCAGTGTGTGTGCAAAGTTTCAGACTGATCCAGTGAAGAATTATATCACTACACAATATTTTGTATCAAGTCTGCCAGAAGTTTGATCAAATGTGCAGAATTGGTTAATTTATAAATGTTCAAGTACATTCAAACTTTAACTGGGCAAGTCATTTAAGAACAAATTCTTATTTTACCATGACCACGTACCCCGGCCAAACCCTCCCCTAACCCGGACGACGCTGGGCCAATTGTGCGCTGCCCTATGGGACTCCCGATCACTTCCGGGTGTGATACAGCCCAGAATCGAACCAGGGACTGTAATGACACCTCTAGCACTGAGATGCAATGCCTTAGACCGCTGTGCCACATGGGAGCCTAACATCACCTTACATAACTATAGAGAGCATACAAAAAAAGCTATGGTAATAAAAAATTTACGTTTACACACTCACAGGAATGTCATACATGATGGATCATTAGCTTCCCTACAGAAAAGACACTAACCTTCACACATCTAGATGGCTGGACGGGGTGGGTGTGGAGCCCGAGACAGCAGGGGGGGTCAAACTGTAGAACTCAGTTCCTACATTTGAATATGAAAATTGATTTTATCAAACAAAACTACTCTACATGTTATCTCTGGGACCCTCAGTAATCCAAATCAGAGCAAGATTACTGAATGTAAGTACATGATTTACCTTCAGAGGTGAATGTATCAAACCAGTTGCCATGACAAATGCATTTTGTTGTTGTGTACTATCCTCAAACAATAGCATGGTATTTTTTCGCTGTAATAGCTACTGTAAAATGGAAACTGCAGTTAGATTAACAATAACAATAAGTATCATTTAAATGTCTGCATTAAGGTGTCTGTAATAGAATAGACATGGCCAAAACTAAAGTAGACATTTATAAATGCATTTCTACAGCTTCCAGAAATATTTTTTTACCACGATGTTGGAGTGCCAAGATGGAGGCACTGTGTCTTCAAAACAGCGCCCCCTGTCATCTAGTGTTTATATATAAATCATTCGTTTAGAGTTATGAAATATTATGCAAATGAAGGGGCAGGTAGGTGGCAGTTGGGTTGAATAAAGAGAAAATAATACATAAACAAATCTATAAATGTATTATTGTTGCGCAATTTATATCTAGGTCTATGGACTACATTGAGGTTTTTCTTTTATGTTTTTGGCATTAGTTGCAAAAGCCTAAACTTTAAAGGCCTAACTTTACGCGCGCCAAAAAGCCTACACGCCAAACGTTTTTTGGGAACACACATCGAACCACCACCGAGGCAAAAAGGACAAATACCGGAGTTTAAAAAAAAATGAAAAAAGAAAAGCTGCATAATAGAGAGTTGAAAATACAGAGAAGGGAGGGCCAGAAAAGTCATGTTTGGGAAAGATTTGGTGACGTGGCCTACTGTTCAGATCGGTTTAATAGAAAGTGAAATCTGGACACTAACTGTAGGTTTATAACCTCTCACATAGTCTTAAATATTAACTCCTGCTGAATTAAGCAGTTCTTCAGTAAAATGATACACCAAATGTACATTTTGACTGATTTCAGAATCTTGAGAGAATGTGAATGCACAGTTAGGGACCGTCTGTAGAGCAGCGATCTATCAGTGTCATTAAAGCTGATAGTATTTCAACTACAAAAGCTGAAATAAAACATAAATATGAAATCTTATCAGAAACATGTTGGGTCATATTCACAGCTTTCAATTTCCTTACAACCGGTCAAACTGATTCTGGTGAGCAAGGGTTTATTTAGTTTACATATAATGACAGAAGACAAGCTGCATGTATCCAATTATAGACAAGTTGACTCCCAAATAGCCTACCAAAATTATAAGCAGAAACATATCTAAATTAGGCACAAAAAAATTCCATCTCTGACTCTAGCCTACAGCACATTTATTTATTTATTTGTGGGTCGGGTGCTGGCCTCAGATTTTCACTTTATCACACACACACACACACAATGTTATAAAAATGTACATGATGATCAATGAGGTCTGGCCCCTGACTCCCACCCCTATCTCTTCCTCCATCTCGCTCTCTTTTTCTCTCCCTCCCTCCCTCCAGCTGGGTGTGTGTATGGTGGTGACACTGGTGGCCATTTTGGTTTCTCTCCTGGCCCTCATCTTCTACTTCATCGATCTCCACAACAATCCAGAGACACCGTGTAACCACCCCCTGGCGCCCACAACACACTACATACAGGTGTATGAATGTGACCACCAGCACTATGCCACTGTGAGTACCTCTTATATCATTGGTCTGTGTGTATGTGTGTGTATGTGTGTGTGTGAATGTGTGTGTGTGTGTGTGTGTGTGTGTGTGTGTGTGTGTGTGTATGTGTGTGTGTGTGTGTGTGTGTTGCCACATTGCAGAATAATAGTGAAGACATCAAAACTATGAAATTACACATATGGAATCATGTAGTAACCAAAAAAGTGTTAAACAAATCTAAATCTATTTTATATTTGAGATTCTTCAAAGTAGCCACCCTTTGCCTTAATGACAGCTTTGCACACTCTTAGCATTCTCTCAACCAACTTAATGAGGTAGTCACCTGGAATGCATTTAAATTAACAGGTGTTCTTTGTTAAAAGTTCATTAAACTTCTTAATGCATTTGAGCCAATCAGTTGTGTTGTGACAAGGTAGGGTTGGTATACAAGAAGATAGCCCTATTTGGTAAAAGACCAAGTACATGACAAGAACAGCTCAAATAAGCAAAGAGAAATGATAGTCCATCTTTAAGACATGAAGGTCAGTCAATCCGGAAAACTTAAAGAACTTTTGAAAGTTACTTCAAGTGCAGTCGCAAAAACCATCAAGTGCTGTGATGAAACCTGCTCTCATGAGGACCGCCACAGGAAAGGAAGACCCAGAGTTACCTCTGCTGCAAAGGATAAGCTCATTAAAGTTAAATGCACCTCAGATTGCAGCCAAAATAAATGCGTCACAGAGATCAAGTAACAGACACATCTCAACATCAACTGTTCAGAGGAGACTGCGTGAATCAGGCCTTCACTCTGTGAAAATGGTGCCGACATAGAGGGCTGCCGTGCTTCTAGCTCTTAGGAAACTCTGCAGTATTATAATTTTTTTATTTATTATTTCTTACATTATTAGCCGAATGCTGTTCATTGACTAGGCACGCACACCACCCACCGCTTCCGAGTATATTACTCGCTAATGTTCAGTCTCTGGATAATAAAGTTGACAAGCTTAGGGTGAGGATTTCTTTCCAGAGAGACATCAGGGATGGTAACATACTCTGTTTCACAAAACATGGCTCTCTCGGGATAAACTGTCTGAGTACGTCCAGCCAGTTGGGTTCTCAGTTCATTGCGCAGACAGGAATAAATATCTCTCTGGGAAGAAGAAGTGCAGGGGTGTATGTTTCATGATTAATGACTCATGGTGGGAACTTGATAACATACAGGAAGTCCTTTTGTTCACCCGACCTAGAATACCTCACAAGCAAATGCCGACCGTATTATCCCCCAAGAGAATTCTCTTCGGTCAAAGTCACAGCCGTGTATATCCCCCCTCAAGCCGATACTACGATGGCCCTCAAATAACTTCACTGGACTTTATGCAAACTGGAAACCACATATCCCGAGGCCGCATTTATTGTAGCTGGAGATTTTAACAAAGTAAATTAGAGGAAAGGCTGCTGAAGTTCTATCAACACATTGACTGTAGTACTCACGCTGCTAAAACACTCGACCACTGCTACCCGTGCTAAGGACTATTCAACACTGGTCTGAACAATCGGAATCCACGCTTCAAGATTGTTTTGATCACGCGGACTGAGATATGTTCCCGGGTAGCCTCCAATAATAACATGGACCAGAAACCTGGATAGATGGTAGCATTCGCGCAAAACTGAAAGTACGAACCACCGCAAGGTAACTGGGAATATGGCAGAATACAAACAGTGTAGTTATTCCCTCAGCAAAGCAATCAAACAGGCAAAACATCAGTATAGAGACAAAGTGGAGTTCATATTCAACGGCTCAGACACAAGATGTGGCAGGGTCTACAGACAATCACAGACTACAAAAGGAAAACCAGCCACTTTGCTGACACCAACGTCTTTAAGCGTGTTAACCCTCGCAAGGCTGCCGGCCCAGACGACATCCCTAGCCGCGTCCTCAGAGCATGTTTACGGACATTTTCAATCTCTCCCTATCCCAGTCTGCTGTACCCACATGCTTCAAGAATGGCCCCCATTGTTCCTGTACCCAAGAAAGCAAAGGTAACTGAACTAAATGACTATTGCCCTTTAGCACTGACTCCTTTCATCAAGAAGTGCTTTGAGAGACTAGTCAATTATCATATCACCTCTACCTTATCTGTCACCCTAGACCCACTTCAATTTGTTTACCACCCCAATAGATCCAAAGACGATGCAATCACCATTGCATTGCACACTGCCCTATCCCATCTGGACAAGAGGAATACCTACGTAAGAATGCTGTTCATTGACTATAGCTCAGCATTCAACACCATAGTACCCTGCAAGCTCATCATCATTAAGTTCGAGGCCCTGGGTCTGAACCCCGCCCTGTGCAACTGGGTCCTGGACTTCCTGACGGGCTGCCCCCAGGTGGTGAGGGCAGGAAACAACACCTCCACTTTGCAGATCCTCAACACTGGGGCCCCACAAGGGTGTGTGCTCAGCCCCCTCCTGTACTCCCTGTTCACCCATGACTGCATGGCTATGCACGCGTCCAACTCAATCATCAAGTTTGCAGACGACACAACAATAGTAGTCTTGATTACCAACAACGACAGCCTACAGGGAGGAAGTGAGAGCTCTGGGAGTGTGGTACCAGGAAAAAAACCTCTCAATCAATGTCAACAAAACAAAGGAGATGATCATGGACTTCAGGAAACAGCAGAGGGAGTATACCCCCCCATCCACATTGACGGGACCGCAGTGGAGAAGGTGGAAAGTACAACATCACTGACAAACTGAAATGGTCCACCCACATAGACAGTGTGGTGAAGAAAGTGCAACAGCGCCTCTTCAAACTCAGGAGGCTGAAGAAATGTGTCTTGGCACATAAAACCCTCACAAACTTTTACAGATGCACAATTACGAGCATCCCGTTGGACTGTATCACCGCCTGGTACGGCAAAGGCCAAAAAGATAATCAAGGATAGCAACCACCCGAGCCACTACCTGTTCACCCCACTATCATACAGAAGGCGAGGTCAGTACACGTGCATCAAAGCTGGGACCAAAAGACTGAAAAACAGCTTCTATCTCAAGGCCATCAGACTGTTAAATAGCCATCACTAGCACATTAGAGGCTGCTGCCTATCTAAATAGACTTGGAATCACTGGCCACTTTAATAAATAGAACACTAGTCACTTTAATGTTTACATGTTTTGCATTACTCATCTCATATGTACAGTGCCTTGCGAAAGTATTCGGCCCCCTTGAACTTTGCGACCTTTTGCCACATTTCAGGCTTCAAACAAAGATATAAAACTGTATTTTTTTGTGAAGAATCAACAACAAGTGGGACACAATCATGAAGTGGAACGACATTTATTGGATATTTCAAACTTTTTGAACAAATCAAAAACTGAAAAATTGGGCGTGCAAAATTATTCAGCCCCTTTACTTTCAGTGCAGCAAACTCTCTCCAGAAGTTCAGTGAGGATCTCTGAATGATCCAATGTTGACCTAAATGACTAATGATGATAAATACAATCCACCTGTGTGTAATCAAGTCTCCGTATAAATGCACCTGCACTGTGATAGTCTCAGAGGTCCGTTAAAAGCGCAGAGAGCATCATGAAGAACAAGGAACACACCAGGCAGGTCCGAGATACTTTTGTGAAGAAGTTTAAAGCCGGATTTGGATACAAAAAGATTTCCCAAGCTTTAAACATCCCAAGGAGCACTGTGCAAGCGATAATATTGAAATGGAAGGAGTATCAGACCACTGCAAATCTACCAAAACCTGGCCGTCCCTCTAAACTTTCAGCTCATACAAGGAGAAGACTGATCAGAGATGCAGCCAAGAGGCCCATGATCACTCTGGATGAACTGCAGAGATCTACAGCTGAGGTGGGAGACTCTGTCCATAGGACAACAATCAGTCGTATATTGCACAAATCTGGCCTTTATGGAAGAGTGGCAAGAAGAAAGCCATTTCTTAAAGATATCCATAAAAAGTGTTGTTTAAAGTTTGCCACAAGCCACCTGGGAGACACACCAAACATGTGGAAGAAGGTGCTCTGGTCAGATGAAACCAAAATTGAACTTTTTGGCAACAATGCAAAACGTTATGTTTGGCGTAAAAGCAACACAGCTCATCACCTTGAACACACCATCCCCACTGTCAAACATGGTGGTGGCAGCATCATGGTTTGGGACAGGGAAGATGGTTAAAATTGATGGGAAGATGGATGGAGCCAAATACAGGACCATTCTGGAAGAAAACCTGATGGAGTCTGCAAAAGACCTGAGACTGGGACGGAGATTTGTCTTCCAACAAGACAATGATCCAAAACATAAAGCAAAATCTACAATGGAATGGTTCAAAAATAAACATATCCAGGTGTTAGAATGGCCAAGTCAAAGTCCAGACCTGAATCCAATCGAGAATCTGTGGAAAGAACTGAAAACTGCTGTTCACAAATGCTCTCCATCCAACCTCACTGAGCTCGAGCTGTTTTGCAAGGAGGAATGGGAAAACATTTCAGTCTCTCAATGTGCAAAACTGATAGAGACATACCCCAAGCCACTTACAGCTGTAATCGCAGCAAAAGGTGGCGCTACAAAGTATTAACTTAAGGGGGCTGAATAATTTTGCATGCCCAATTTTTCAGTTTTTGATTTGTTAAAAAAGTTTGAAATATCCAATAAATGTTGTTCCACTTCATGATTGTGTCCCACTTGTTGTTGATTCTTCACAAAAAAATACAGTTTTATATCTTTATGTTTGAAGCTTGAAATGTGGCAAGAGGTCGCAAAGTTCAAGGGGGCCGAATACTTTCGCAAGGCACTGTATGTACTGTATCTTAGTCAATGCCGCTCTGACATTGCTCGTCCATATATTTATATATTCATAATTCCAGTCCTTTACTTAGATTTGTGTGTATTGGGTATATGTTGTGACATTGTTAGATATTACTGCACTGTCAGAGCAAGAAACACAATTTCGCTACACTCACAATAACATCTGCTAAACACGTGTATGTGACCAATACAATTTGATTTGATTCGAATTGCTGCAAAGAAACCACTATTAAAGGACACCAATAATAAGAAGAGACTTGCTTGGGCCAAGAAACACGAGCAATGGACATTATACCGGTTGAAATCTGTCCTTTGGTCTGATTAGTCCAAATTTGAGATTTTTGGTTCTAAGTGTCGTGTCTTTGTGAGACGCAGAGTAGGTGAACAGATGATCTCCACATGTGTGGTTCCCACCATGAAGCATGGAGGAGGAGGAGTGATGGTGTGGGGGTGCTTTGCGGGAGACATTGTCAGTGATTTATTTAGAATTCAAGGCACACTTAACCATTAAGGCTAACGCAGCATTCTGCAGCGATACGCCATCCCATCTGGTTTGCGCTTAGTGGGACTATCATTTGTTTTTCAACAGGACAATGACCCAACACACACCTCCAGGCTGTGTAAGGGATATTTGACCAAGAAGGAGAGTGATGGAGTGCTGCATCAGATGACTTGGACCCCACAATCACACAACCTCAACCCAATTGAGATGGTTTGGGATGAGTTTGACCGCAGAGTGAAGGAAAAGCAGCCAACAAGTGCTCGGCATATGTGGGAACGCCTTCAAGACTGTTGGAAAAGCATTTCTCATGAAGCTGGTTGAGAGTGTAAAGCTGTCATAAAGGCAAAGTGTGGCTACTTTGAAGAATCTAGAATATAAAATATATTTAGATTTTGTCACACTGGTATAACGGATTTGGAGACAGGCTCAGGAATACACAATATGTTTTTTTAATACGCCCAAAACAAACACTTATATAAAACACTGGACTGTACCCAAACAAAAGAGTGAGGGTAAACCTCGTTGAATGACATTGTCTGATAATACACAATACACAATATATAAAGCACGTAGCATAACAGCTGCACCAACGCACAGGTACTCACACGACCAACGGACATGGGAACATTAACCGACAAAGACAGAGGGAACAGAGGGCACATATATAACATACTAATCAGGGGAAATGGGAACCAGGTGTGTTTGTAATCAGACAAGACAGTCCTGGGTTGATGATAATGAATCCCGTTCTTCACTGAACTGGAAAGCCGGCGACGTAGACCTCCGGAACTGGTGAACAGAATGAGCAGCAATACCGGGAGGATCCATGACAGTACACCCCCCTGGCGCGCTGCACAACACAGGCCTCAGGACGACACCGGCCTCTGGGACGACCACAGGGGCACAGGGCGGGGCGGTCTGGGCGCCGACGTTGAAAATCCCTGGACAGTGAAGCATCCAGGATTGTCCACCGCAGGAACCCAGCACCGCTCCTCTGGGCCCAGTCGATGAGGTACTGGAGATGCCCCTCCCGACACCTCGAATCCAGTACCGAGTACGCCGGACCTCCCTCGAAGTCCAGAGGAGGAGGCGGGGCGTCACTGGGTCCAGCCTCAGCAAGGGGACAAGGCACCACTGGCCTGAGGAGAGACACGTGAAAGGTTGGTACGAAAAAATGGTACGTTACCTTATTACCCCTCCTCAGGACTTTAAACAGCCCCACAAACCACAGGCTCAGCTATGCAAATAGTTTGGGTAGCCATTTGACTAGATGTTCAGCAGTCTTATGGCTTGGGGGTAGAAGCTGTTTAGAAGCCTCTTGGACCTAGACTTGGCGCTCCGGTACCGCTTGCCGTGTGGTAGCAGAGAGAACAGTCTATGACTAGGGTGGCTGGAGTCTTTGACAGTTTTTAGGGCCTGCTATAGAGGTCCTGGATGGCAGGAAGCTTGGCCCCAGTGATGTACTGGGTCGTTCGCACTATCATCTGTAGTGGTCGGGATGTGCCAACACGGGAGCAGTGGTGAAACGTGCCTTCAGCATCTCGAACGCCCTCTCCGCTTCCGCCGTCCAACGAAGCCGCTGGGGACCTCCTCTCAGCAGGGAGGTAAGAGGCGCGACCACCGTGCTGGAGCCCCGGATGAACCTCCGGAAACAGTTGGCGAAACCGCAGGAATCGCTGGACTGCTTTCACGGAACTGGGGATAGGCCATGACCTGACTGCGCTGACGTGTTGCTCCTCCATCTCCACTCCCGCAGTGGAGATGAGATAGCCCAAAAAGGACATGGACTGCTGGAAAAACAAACATTTCTCCTGTTTAACATATAGATCATGCTCCAACAGTCTTCTCAGCACAGACCTGACTAACGAGACATGCTGAACGCAGTCAGCAGAATAGACCAAAATGTCATCTACATAGACCACTACGCCCCATCCCAGCATGTCCCGAAACACTTCGTTGATGAAGGCCTGGAAGACTGAAGTAGCATTAGACAGGCCAAAGAGCATTACGAGATAATGACCCGTGGTCGTGGAAAAAGCAGTCTTCCATTCATCGCCTGCACGAATGCGCACTAGATTGTAGACGCTCCTCCTGCTTCGTGAAGTACTGCGCCCCGTGCATTTGTTCGATGATGGTTGGAATGAGTCCCCAATCTTTCTTCTTGACAAAAAAGAAGCTTGAGGATGCTGGTGAATTAGAGGGGTGGATAAAACGTTGCTGGAGACACTCCTGTACATAGGTCTCCTTGGCCTCGGTCTCCTCATAGGAGAGGGGATAGACGTCCTCTCTAGAGGGCTGCGTCAGATAATGGCACAGTCCCAGGGGCGATGGGGAGGCAGGTGTGTAGCCTGGGTCTTTGAGAAAACCCGGTGCAGATCCTGGTACTCCTCCGGTAAATCCACTCGAGGAGCACAGTCTGGACTTTCCACCGTAGTGGTGTTGACAGACACCGCAAAACACCTCCCGCGACCAACCCAGCAGTCTCCTCTCGGACCAGGAAATATCCGGGTTATGAAAGCTCAACCAGGGGAGACCTAAAACAATGGGGTGCGTGGGGGTGTCTATAATCAAGAAAGTGATCTGTTCTGAATGAGTGAAATGGGTCAGCAAAGAAACAGGAACAGTAATGTGTGGTACGAGCCCTGTCTCGAACTGGAATGGGTGACTATAGGGGAACTAAAGGAATGCGTAATGCAGTGGCCAGTGCGCTAACTAAGAGATTCCCAGCAGCTCCGGAATCAATCAGAGCTAACGGGAGTGAAAGGCTAGGGTACTCAGGAAATTTAACGGGAAAACACACTGGTTGATTTGACAGACAAGGAGAAGCGACCTTGCCTCCTACCTGGGTTGTCGCAGAGGAATTTTCTGGCTTGTCACCTCCTCGCCTCCTAGTGGATAGAGAGCAGGTCGGGGAGAAATGAGCCTGTTCTCCACAATAGAAGCAGAGGCCCAGATTCCTCCTCCTCCTATGCTCTGCCTCGGGCAAACGTGCCGAGCTCACCTCCATCGGCTCTGGCCACGGAGCAGGGGTAGCCATGGGCTCTGAATTCCGCGCAGGTCTCCTTCTGGACCGCAGGAGATTGTCCAACCGGATCACCATGCTGATGAGCTGGTTGAATGACAGGTTGTCATCACGGCAGGCTAACTCCAGCTGTACCTCCTCCCGCAGTCCGCTGCGGAAAACGGTAACCAGAGCCAACTTGTTCCATCCGGTGGAGGCTGCGATAGTCCGGAACTCCAGGGCGAACTCCGAGGTGGTCCTAGATCCCTGGAGTAGTCGGAGTAAAACGCTCACCCTCCTCTCGGCCCTCCACAGGATGATCAAACACTGAACCGCGGCACCCCAGTCCAGAGCCAGTCCGGTCAGTGCGAGATGGCAACCCTGTCTCTTCTGGAAACAGCTCCGGCGTAGCGAGCGAGGTACAGGTCACATTGTAGAAGGAACCTCTTGCATCTTGCTGGTGCGCCGTTGAAGCACTGCGGGAGGAACAGGGGTATTCCACGGACCGGCTCCGATGGAACAGATGTAGGTCGTGATGTGGGACCTGGTACCGGGATCGGTGCTGGAGACTGGAGGGACTGCATACTCCTCTCCAAGTGCAGGATGGTTGCCAGAACACTGTCCATGGCGATACCGAGTCTGAGTCTGGAGTGACAGTCCTCGTGGTGCTGTACTGTCCCTACAATGGTCGCCAGCTCGGCCTTTCCTGCTGTCTCCATTTCGGGGTTGGTTATTCTGTCACGCTGGTATAAAAGATTTGGAAACAGGCGCAGGAATACACAATAAGGGTTTTTAATACACCCAAAACAAAACACGTATACAAAACACTGGGCTTTACCCAATCAAAAGACTGAGGGTAAACCTTGTTGAACGACATGGGACGATACCCGTAATACACAAAATATGAAGCACGCCGCACAACAGCTGCACCAACTCATAGGTACTCACATGACCAACGGATATGGGAACAATAACTGACAAAGACAGAGGGAACAGAGGGCACATATATAAAACATACTTATCAGGGGAAATGGGAACCAGGGGTGTCTAATCAGACAAGACAGTCCGGGGTTGATGATAATGAGTCCCGTTCAGTGAAGCCTAGAAAGCCGGTGAGGTAGACCTCCGGAACTGGTGAACAGAATGAGTAGCAGTACCGGGGGTCATCCATGACAGATTTGTTTAACCTCTCTAGGGTGACCTGGCCAACATCCAATGAGATTGCAGAGCGCCAAATTCAAATACATAAATACTCATTATAAAAATTCAGAAAACAAAACATATTTTACAAAGGTTTAAATATTAACTTCTTGTGAATCCAACCACAGTGTCAGATTTAAAAAAAATGTTTTCTTCAGTAATCCACAGGCTCAAACGCAGTCAAAACAGGCAGACAAAAAAAATCAAAATTGTATCCGTAAAGTTCATAGAAACATGTCAAATTATGTTTATATTCAATCCTCAGGTTGTTTTTAGCCTAAATTATCTATAATATTTCAACCGGACAATAACGTCATCAATATAAAAAGTAAACAAGAAAGGCACTCTCTCGGGATTGCGCATGAAAAAGCTCTGTGACACGTCAGGGTCCATTCATTCAGACTGGTCTTACTCCCTCATTTATCAGAATACAAGCCTGAAACCATTTCTAAAGACTGTTGACATCTAGTGGAAGGCATAGGAACTGCAATTTGAGTCCTAAATCAATGGATACTGTAATGGCATTGAATAGAAAACTACAAAACCAAAAATAAAACTACTTCCTGAATGGATTTTTCTCAGGTTTTCGCCTGCCAAATCAGTTCTGTTATACTCAGACACTATTTTAGTAGTTTTGGCAACTTTAGAGTGTTTTCTATCCAAATCTACCAGTTATATGCATATCATATTTTCTGGGCCCGAGTAGCAGGCCGTTTAATTTGGACATGCTTTTCATCCAACATTCCGAATGCTGCCCCCTACCCTAGAGAAGTTAACACTTTTTTGGTTACTACATGATTCCATATGTGCAGTTGTGGAAAAAGTACCCAATTGTCATACATAAAAAAGTAAAAGTAAAAGTCACCCTGTAAAATACTACTTGAGTAAAAGTCTGAAAGTATTTGGTTTTAAATGTACTTAAGTATCAAAAGTAAAATCATTTAAAATGTCTTATATTAAGCAAACCAGACAACACGATTGTCCTGTTTTTTTAAAATTTACAGATAGCCAGGGTCAACAGTTAAACACTCAGACATAATTTACAAACAAAGCATTTGTGTTTAGTGAGTCTGCCAGATCAGAGGCAGTAGGAATGACTAGGGATGTTTTCTTGATAAGTGCGTGAATTAGCCAATTTTCCTGTCCTGCTAAACATTCTAAATGTAACGAGTGCTTTTGGGTGTCAGGGAAAATGTAAGGAGTAAAAAGTACATCATTTTCTTTAGGAATGTAGTGGAGTTAAAGTCATAGTTGTCAAAAATATAAATAGTCAAGTAAAGTACAAATACCCCCAAAGAACTACATAAGTAGTACTTAAATGTATTTTTACTTAAGTACTTTACACCACTGCATATGTGTTATTTCATAGTTTTGATGTCTTCACTATTATTCTACAATGGAGAAAATAGTCAAAATAAAGAAAAACCCTTGAATGAGTAGGTGTGTCCAAACTTTTGACTGGTACTGTATGTTGTTACGCCAACATGTTTGTAATGCATCATGAGTATTACTTATGGAGAAATTATATTTCATCTGAAATGATAAATCTCTCAAATTCAAATGATCTGTTTTATCACAATGCAATATTACAATCTGTGTGTGAAAAATGTTCTTCCAAAATGACTTGCTCACAGATTTACTTTTGTCCCCCCCCCTCGCTCCTTTCATTACCTCAGATGTTCAGTTATGGAGTAAAGTCGTCCCTCCTTCTCTTCACCATCATCCAGATCACCATCTCCTCAACGCTCTCTTACATCCTGTACATGGAGAGGAGGCGTTACGGACCATACTCAGTAAGACAGACGGGAAAATGCATTTAAAGGGGAATTTCAGTATTTCATTCAATTTACAGTTGTAGATTACAAGATTACCATGTACATCATATGTATTATTTATTAGGATCCCCATTCAGCAGATACTCTTCCTGGGGTCCAAACAGGGTTAAAAATAATTAGATCACAGTACAATACAACAGCCTACAACATAAATAAAACAAGAAATCATAAAATACATTATTACTCTATTATTACAAATGTACAATATAAAATCCACAATACAGCAACATGACAATGTGTATGTATGTGTGTAGAGCACATGTAGATTACAGATTACAGTGTCTCCTGGCCCATAGACTACTTTCCAGGCTAGGAACCATCTAACATCAAGTTGTAAAACGCTTCCCCTTTAATATTTTGTTCAGCACTGTAATATTCGTTATTATCTGGGGTATTATTGCTTAATTACCGTGATCATATTATTCATGGGGTGTGGTGGGAATGGATATTTTCATTTGTTTACTTGGATTTATTTGCGGATATGTTTAGTCTAAATGATATTCATATATGTTTATTGTTTGTAGTCACAACACATGCTTGCCATATTTAAAACAAGAGTTCTGGCAATGAGGAATAATATTTCAAGACAGAATCCAAACAAAATGGAAGGGGATAAAAGCAAGACCCATATTTTTGGAGAGATTGTTTCCATACAAATAAAATATTTACAAGATTGTGTAAATACACAGAGGATGCCACAGGGCAGGCAATAGAGTAGTGCCGTGGAAATTACCACCAGGGACACCTGAAGTCAAAATAAAATGTTCCTTCACAGTAGTTCATCTATTTTTCTTCTTTCCTCCTCCTCTTTCTCTCTCTTCCAGTCTCTCAATCAAGGTGTTCCCTCGACTCCCATACTGGTCACTGCTCCCGACTTCAACTGACCAATAACACCTGCAGAAGGACTTTAACTGACCAATCCCATCTGCAGACAGATGTCCACCAATTCCCCTGTTATGATATTCATGATTTGTCCACCACAGATGGTTTGTTTAAGTTTCTACCATTGTGGCTTTATGTTATTGTTTTTGAATGTGTAGCATGAAGCTGTGGCATTGATATGGATGTGATTCCATAGTATTTAAAAACATAAATAAATGTAACCTTTATTAAATGTACAATACAAAATTATTATTTACAATGACGGCCGACCTTAGTATGTAGTGTTTTACTACAATGCAGTGATAAATAATGGTTTAAATTTCCCCCAAATTACTCATTTGTTTTGTATATTTTTACTGAAATAAAATCATTTATATCAAAAATACTGTTCTTCAAAATGCATTTGTGAAATTCCCTCCATCTCGCTCATCTTCTCTCTGGATAGTCAGGACAAAGTGTTGTCTCTCTCTAGAACACAAGTGAGCCTTGTCCGAGCCAGAACGGCCCATAAGGGCAGGAGCCTATCTCCTGTTTCTGAAGCGTGAGACGGCTTGATGTGCAAGTACACCCCATGGGCAGGAATGATAGAACAACATGAAGGTTTAGACAGCAATGTCATCAAATGTCATCTTAAGACTCTCCAGGAAGTGTTTCTGTAACCAGATTATGTATCTGCTCTGGGAACCAGATGGAACCTCCTGTGGAATGGATGGAACTGAATGAAACCATATGGAACAGTTGACTTCATTTTGGTTGGCTCCCATGTACAGTACACTTCCTGGTATCTTTCGAATCAAAGCTTTTTTTCCCTCCATTTCTAGGCACTAGGCCAGCGAGAATCCACTCTCTCGTCTCCATCCAGATGCTGAACTTCTGACCATCCTCATCTCTTCCAGTTCTGTTCCCTCACAGTCTCTCCTCTCAGAGACATGGGATTTGGCCCAAATGGCACCCTATATAGTGCACTACTGGTCAAAAGTACTGCACTATATTGGGTGTAGGGTTAAAGGGAAGTGGAGTGGCTGAGCCGGAACGGCAGCGTTCACTGCTTTGATGGAGTCTGACTGAAGATTATTCTAGAAATGAATTCATTGTTTTGTTCCTCTCTGGCTCCCTCTCCCATTCCATCGCATACTCTCCCTCCCACATGGACAGCCACACACAATCCACCCCTCTCTTTTTTCATCCACCCTTCCTATCCTCCATTTTTCCTTTCTCACTCTTTACATTTACTTATTCACTACATTACTGCATTTGATTTTATTTATGAGGGACAAATATCAAAAGCTCTTTATAAATAAATATACACTACCGTTCAAAAGTTTGGGGTCACTTAGAAATGTTCTTGTTTTTGAAAGAGAAGCACATTTTTGTCCATTAAAATAACATCAAATTGATGTAATAAAATAAGTCCTGTGGGCAGTTTGGGGCCACCCTCTGGTAAAAACCAGTGTCATATTTACTCACTAAGCACTAAACGGAAGCAAACAGGCCGAAATGGTACTATCTGAACTTGTCCAATAAGAAACACTTGTTTACGTTTTCCCTTGCACAATGTTTTGAAACGTTTTTCTACAGTGCGACCCTGCTCATCTCAGGGTGGGGTAGGAGAGGTAAAATAGATCTTCATTGAGACTTCACCCAAGCACTGTAGCAACTGGACCGTTATACCTCCTAAGTGTTTTTACTCTACAGTTGGGGTTTCAGCATCATCCTCAACATACCACCACTAAATCTGACAATGGCAATGAATGTCATTTTTCCTAATTCACCTTCAAGTTCGATTTACTCCTCCCACTTACCTCAGCTCTCGTCTCGTGTCCACTCTCCTGCTCTTCTCTCTCCTCCCCTCCCACCCAGGAGATAGATATCTGGGGCCAGACTCTGGTGGACGAGGCCCGTGAAGGCAACATGTTGAGGATCACGAGGGCGTTCCACCCCGTCTTCACCGAGCAGCTCACCACCAAGCTGGCCTACCTGACCTGCAAAGCTCAAGCCTAGAGGAACAAGTAAAGGAAGAAGACTTTGATATGTGTCCTAAATGGCACCCTATACCCTAGTGCACTACTTTTGACCAGGTCCATAGGGAATTAAATAAACACTACTTTTCACCGGGGCGGGATAACACTTGAAGGAATGCACTTTGATTTCACGTATGTTCATACAGTTATTTTAGTTATTTTGCGTGTGATATATAGGCCTATTGCTACTACATTAAACAAAAAATGTTGAACAAATAGACAACGGGAGATGAGGGTATGAAAATAAAGGTTGGTATAAAATAAAATACATTTGGGGCTGTCGACTGCCAAACTTTGTTTGGTATCTTAATCTGCCTCTATACAACTTTGTATGTGTTGTTTGTTGATTCCTTTTGGAACGTTCCACAAATTATACCCACCCGATAGAGGAGGCGCAACCAAGAAGACTAGTAATACGTCGGGACTACATCAGATCTGTGTAGTTTAAGATCTGAAAAGTCAAAACGAGAGGATGTATGGTTAGAAATAATGACGCAGTTCGTTGGGGTTACAAATACATGGTACTGAAATTTAGTTCAGTTGAATTCCGACTCATATAGGAGTTTATTGAAATTATATAGTAGATATAATTGAAAAACAGCAGTGAAAAGTACAATTGTTGATATACAGGTGCAGTTGGGTAGAGGAGAAATTAAAACATTAATTCGAAAACAAAATGGGTTAGATCGCTGGCAGAGACAATGGGATGGAAGTAGTAAAGGAAGACGTTTTTATAGTACAAGGAAATCTGTACGGGAGATGGTGTCATATAATGAGAACAGAAGGGAGGAGGTTATGTTGTGTAGGATGAGATTCGGGCATATGGGATCGAATTTATATTTTGAAATTGATAGGGTAACATGGTACTGGAATGTGTAATGGCTATACGGTAGAGGAAACGGTTGAACATTCCATTTTGTGGAATGTGTGTAGGTTGTTTGACAGGGTCAGAGGTTGGACGGGAGTGGGTGGTATTTGGGGTGGGGGTGATGGGAGTAGTGAGGTTTGTACGGAGTTATTTTATTAGAAATCCGGGGTTGGTTAAGAGAATATCGTGGCATAGGTAGGTCTTCACACTCCAGTACAGTAGGTGGCGGTGTATGCGCTTGTCAGTTAATTGCGATTCGCCAATAAAACTTAAGATGAAGAAGAAAGGCAACGCAACTACTGCAGTACGTTTTGAGTTGGCCTGCCTACTTACTATATCCTGGAAACTTCCGTTAGAAACTGACTTTTTTTTCTTGCCATATGTAAGACATAGGCTACATTGTAGCCAATATGTTCCTGTCCGTAAAGTGGCCGGTTTAGATTGTTGTAGCATATATTTTTTGCAGTGAAACCATATTCAACTAAATTTAAAGACGTTGGATGTTTTTTTTACTTTATTGTTTGACTTTACGTAAGGCGTCTGAACAAAATGAAAGTGTGTTTCGTCGTGTGTGTGCTGAGCAGGGTGGTAGTTTCTTGTTCGGGAGAAAATAGTCGCTTCGAGAAGTCATTCAACTATTCCCCGGGAATGATGCAAGTCCTCCGGGAGACGCTCACGGATTTGTCCGAGGAGGCGCACGGTTACCTGGTCCACCTTCTCGGGGCAAGGTCCGTTGAAAATGCACAGAAGGTGAGGAACAAAGAATAGCCGGCTCTAAGTTTAGATTTAACAGTAGTCCGAATCATAAATTCTTAGTCTAATGATGTCAGTTCTTTTTTCGAATTAGGTAGGTGCAAGTAGTAACAAGTCGACCATATACGGGAACCCTTATGCACGCTTGTTTTAGTTCCGGATTTAGTGACCCATGTGTTTGCCTCAAACAGAACCCTCTCAACTCTCTCGACCCTCCTATCAGTGTTTCTTTCAGGTCGTCAAGTATCTGGCTGAGGCAGCGGCCAGTGGAGTGAATGTGGTTATGAAGTACCTCGCCCAGTTCCTGATGGCAGCAGGAGTTGATGGTAAACAGCTGGGATCATTCCTTATAATATTAAAGGCAAAACAGATGTTAGATCAACACTCCTATTCCCACTTTAGGAATACAGGCCCAGAAAGCTATTGCAATACTCTAGTCAGTCACCAACACTGTTCCCAGAGAGCTAAATAAACGTGCAGGCTTTTGTTTCAGCCCAGCACTAACACACCAAATCAATGTCTCGATGAGCAGTTGACTAGTTGGATCGTGTGTGTTAGAGCGGGGCTGGAGCAAAAAACCTGCACAACCAGTGGCTCCCTGGGACCAGGGCTGATAACCGGTGCACTATTCAATAATGGAACAGACAGTTGTCAATACAAAAATAATAATTTCAAATAAGTCATTCTATTGATTGATCCCACATCGTGCAACATCAACACACAACCCATATACAGAGCAATGGTACACTCACATTGTCACTTACTGTAACTGTTCTCTGTAGACACACAACACAAAACCGGATGAAAGTCTGACCTGCCAAGGGAGCCCTTTACCCACTGGCAGACATGCCCTGGATTAGGTGTGTGCGCCAGACGGGGAAACCTTTTTCTCCACATTGCCAACAGTAACCTACTAGGCTTTGACTATAACTACCGGTACAATAATTACATAGCAACATACTAAAACCACATTTTGCCAAGTCTTGGAATGGAGACAAGTAAAGGGAGCATTTTAAGATTGCTAGGCCAGAAAATGCACTAATATCATGTATCTATTTCTTTCTCTCCTCCAGTTGAAATGCCTGTTAACAGTATCACCCCAGATGCTGTGGTCTATATCGGTCAGTGGCTTCTGCTGGCTCTCATTGGCTACTGGCTGCTGTCCCTGGCCTTCCGATTGGTGGCGTCCACTCTGAGGCGGGTCCTGTGGCTACTGAAACTGGGTGTGGTTTTAGGACTGTTTTGCCTAATCCTAAGTGACAGCAGTGCTGGAACGGAGACTACGGCGCTGCGATTGGCCGGCCTGGTGAGCGTCTGCGTCCTATTGGGTATCGGGCATTCTGGCACCGGTGGCGACAACACCTACCTGGAGGATCAAGTGAGGGTGCTAGAGAGACGAGTGAGAGAAATGGAGAGGAGGAAAGACAAGTGAGGGGTGGATGGATGGGAACTGAAAGGCCTTGTTTTGTACATTAACCTAGGTCAAGGATCGTAACAAGGACGTTGTACATAAAGTTTTGTTTAAAAAAAAATATTGTTTTGCATAATGAAGCACTTTGCCTTTTTCATAAAGATCTTAATTTGTGTGTGAAACAGAATTGACAGCAAATATGATTAGCTTGTTTTAAAGGAAACAGACAGAGTATTGTGTCTTGTTTATTGAGGTGGACATATGCATGTCCTACAGACTGTTCTACAATAAATGCTTTTGATATTCACAGAATAGAAACACTAAACATTCCATAAGGTCTAACGATATGGCATTGGAAATCATATTTTCTTCATGTCTACACAGATCACCTTTCATTCTCGTGCCTTTCCAGTTATGGCAGCATACAACACAAACAAGTTCTCAAATAAAACAAAACGGATGCATACTTCCTATTACCTACATTTGAGATCTGTCCATTCCTTTTAAAGCGTGTTGGGTGTAGGGGGATGAGACAGTTGGTGAGAAAAGCAGTTTTGGGAAGAACGTTTTAAAAGTAACTCCAAAAGTTTAAGCGTAATCAAGAGGCCTTCTTATCTGCCCTTCTCCAATTGAGATTATCCCTTGACCAACTAGGGCCAGGAGTTTTTACTGTTCTGGTTACATGGTCTGGAAATGACCTCTCCCTGAATATAATCATGTAAAATACATTTCTCACCTCCTGACCTGACCAGAGGTTCCTAATGAATGTACCCAACGGAAGCAAATAGGTTGAAACGGGTAGGGACTAACTGAATTTGTCCCAAAAGGTTACTGTTTGCTTCATTGTGCACTTATGAATACACCCCAGGACAAGAAGGCACTGGATGCGTTTGCGTGATAAGGCTTAAGCAAACGACTAGATGAAATTTGAGGAGTGAAATCGGGGAAGGAGCAACTGCGACAGCCAAAATTTTGGGCACGTGGTTTTGTACCAAATCTCAGACGAACATAGCAGTGTTGCCATTGTTATAAAAGTATTTATTTGTAACGTTCAAATAATCATGTCTCCAACTCCCATATCACATGATCATAATTTGAAATCATGCGTGTGTACATTGTACAAACAATGAGAGACTCGTATCACATTCATTTTGTATATATCCACTGTATACATAAATCAAGGCAAAGTTGGTTCCTGTTTCAGTTATGTCTTTGGTCACGTTCGTGTGGGTCAAACAAAAACATCCTAGTGATTGGTTGACAATAGAGCCTCCCACAATGCAGGTGATGGCTGCAGGAGGAAGTTGGTGAAGAGCAACTGCAGAAACTTGCAGTCAAAACTTCATGACCTTTTTTTTGCAAAGTTCATGCAGTTGACATGTAGGCACAAGTGGGATCATTTTTATCCCCATAATGGGATCACACTTTGAAAGGTGGTGGCCACCAACTTAACAAAAGTGATCCGCTCAAACTGTCTGTAAAACCTTCAGGAGTGCTTCATTATTTAAGAGACGAATAGGATTTTATGTTTAAATACCAAAATGAGCCTTTTAAACCAAGATGATATGTGTTGCAAATGGCACCCTATAGTACACTACTTTTAAGGGGGATGCAGACAATGTATAACATCTTAATAAAATAGCGCCCTCCCAGTGTATTAATAAGTTATTTGACGCTACATGCCCACCCTGTTGAAATGACAGCAGTTTCATATGTAGAACTAAAATGATACACCATGCATATAATGAAAAATGGCTATACTTTGGGAAGTAAAGGCATTTCTGATCGTATTTGCATATATAGATAGATAGGATATACACACACATACACACTTTAAATATACACAACAGGAAGTGGCTACCTGACTGGCGGAGAGCTTTGCTTGGTCTACCGAGTGGATGATGAGTTGTCCTAGCACCTTCTGAATGTATGATTAGGAGTGATGTGGGTTCTGATACACTTAAAAAAAACATTTCCAAAAAGGTTCTTCGGCTGTCCCTATTTTTGGTTCCAGTAGAACCCTGAAAGGCAGTTATCGGTTGTGTTCCTCTCCTCAGACATGGCTGACGAATGCCAGATCTTACAACTCTTGGATAGCTATTTTACGTATCAGCTAACCACATGTTCGACTGTGCACGACTGCACAGCCAATGACGTGGCACGCAACCATTGGTTGATGCATGCAGCGTCTCCGCAGGGGAACACAACCAGTGTTTGATAGATGCCATACATTAAATTGGTGGAAGCCCTCAATGGCGCTGCCCATGCCAATACTGCCTTTTGGCCACTAGAGGCCTCTATATCATTCTCTATGGGCTACACACTGGCTACATTCCAATTCTCTTGTACACTCCCCTTCTAAAAATAAATGGACTGGGAATATGGTGGAAACTCCCTCAAGACAATTTTTTGCACCAATCCAATGCTTAAATGCATTAGAGGGAGTGGATCAGTGCACACTTCTGGAGAAGGGTGGGGATCATGGCCTCTGATTCAGTTTGACATGTTTTCCCCCCCACCCAGACATTTTGACTGACTTCATCACAGCTATACAGGAAATAGTCATTTTAAATGATCTCCTTTCCTTCACTAATATCCCATTTACACAGAGACAAAAAAAAAAAAAAAAACTTTTAAATTTGGTTACTTTCGTTTTTGTATACGTGAAAGGTGTAGGGAGTAAAAAAAAAAAAAACATGGGTACATTTAAAAAAAGAGAGCTAGTAATGAAACCTGTTTTTTCACAGACCCTGTAACCAAAAAGAAAAACGGTATCTGTGAGAATAGATCTGTCTTTTTGCAGGGAAATTCATTAACACTTCCATTGTTTAACACCTCCCTAGTTTGAATCGCAAACGGGCCCCATGGTTTAACGGGGGTAACCTAAATATGCATTTTTAAATGTATAAATGTATAAATGTATGGGGACCGTCTTATGTCAGAAAACAGTATAATGTCAGAAAACAGTATAACACTCACCAGAAAAGGATAGATAGGTGATTTGAGGGGCAATGTCTAGGTCACAGTTACATCTACGACATACTGCTTCCTCTGCTATCTCTCCCCATTTATAGAAGTGGTCACAGTCAAGGAGATGAGCAAAGGAAGCCATTGAACCGTATTCGGGAGCCGTGGCAACATTACTAAGGCCGCTCCTGATTGGACCGATGACAGGCGTTCTACAGGAAGTTGGTGGGGGCGTTTTTTCCTGTGTCGATGTTGAACTGGAAGGCTCCGTCTGCGGAGTGCAGAGCTTCAGAGGTGGGCGGGGGGACCTGGGGGGGAGGAGGGAGGAACAATGTCAGAAGGTGTGTGTATGAGTGTGTGTGTGTATGAGAGAGTGAGTGAGTACTGACCTGGGGTGGTGGATGGGCAAGGAGGGGATCAGCAGGAGACATGTTCTCCATCTTTATCTCCTCCTTCCCTGAGGGGGCACTGTACATCACCGGCGCATACCCCTGAAACACACACAGTTACGCAAGCTTCCACACACACACACTAACTACACTCTGAGATGAGAAGGATCAAAACCAGAGTGGAATATGACAGCCACAAAGGAAAAGAGGGAAGTGGAGTGAGAAAAGACACTATGCAACGGTTAAGTAGAGATATACCATCGGCGCCACAGGGTACTGCTTAGGTGGCCCACTCTACTGTTAGTGGTCAGGCACAGTTAGATCGTAGAACAGGGGGAAGAGGAGTAGGGGCTGATTTATAGAGTTGTATAGAATCGAATAGGGTTGACTAGCAGAGTGGAATAGAACAGTACATGTTTTTTTCTATGTAGAACCTTGAAGGGTTCTTTGACTGTCCTAATAGGATAATCCTTTTTGGTTCCAGGTAGAACCCTTTCTACAGAGGGTTATACATGGAATGCAAAAGGGTTCTACCTGAAACCAAAAAGGACTCTTGTATGGGGACAGCCAAAGAACCCTTTTGGAACCCCTTTTTTCTAAGATTGTAGAGTATAAATCCCTACCATCGGAGGAGCACCAGGGTTGTACTGTGGCTGGTTGGGTGGTGGGCCAGTCCACTGTGGGGGCTGGGCAGGGGGGTACAAAGGGTCCTGGGAGGGGTAGCCTGAGTTGAAGCACTGAAACAAACCACAACAAAACACTGTCACACTCTTTTTGTTTCTTCTCCCGAGGAGTTTCACACCTGACGGGGGGGGGGGGGGGGGGGGGGGGGGATTATGAGGGTTCACTAACAACCATACCAACCGCTGATATAATGAAGAGATGGGTGGACTCACAGAGAGAAACATAATGGAGGAGAGATGGATGGACTCACTGGTTGAGGTGGGGGTCCGGTCCATTGAGGCTGGTCTGGCATCCCAGGGTTGGGGGGAGGGTAAACCTGAGGGTAACCTCCCTGTACATGGAGGAGCACCACAGTAAAAACAGAGGGACTCAAACATACTCAAACACTATTGGTGTTGTGTAGTTGTGATTATGTTGTATGTTCTTGGATGCTATTTTTTACGTATCTGCACTCCTGCCTACACAATTAACCCTCGTGGCATAAATCAAGTATTTTGAATTGAATACTATATGCGATATACTCATACAAGTACTCTACATAAACAGATACTAACATGGACAACCACAGTTCCCAAAGTTAGATAGAAGGACTTATATACTCACATTATGGTTCATGACAAGACAAAGATAAGAAAACGACAGAGGCGTGGCCAAAAGTTGAGAATGACACAAATATTAATTCTCACAAAGTCTGCTGCCTCAGTTTGTATGATGGCAATTTGCATATACTCCAGAATGTTATGAAGAGTGATCAGATGAATTGCAATTAATTGCAAAGTCCCTCTGCCATGCAAATGAACTGAATCCCCCAAAAACATTTCCACTGCATTTCAGCCCTGCCACAAAAGGATCAGCTGACATCATGTCAGTGATTCTCTCATTAACACCGGTGTGAGTGTTGAGGAGGACAAGGCTGGAGATCACTCTGTCATGCTGATTGAGTTTCAATAACAGACTGAAAGCTTCAAAAGGAGGGTGGTTCTTGGAATCATTGTTCTTCCTTTGTCAGCCATGGTTACCTACAAGAAAACACATGCAGTCATCATTGCTTTGCACAAAAAGGGCTTCACAGGCAAGGATATTGCTGCCAGTAAGATTGCACCTAAATCAACCATTTATCGGATCATCAAGAACTTCAAGGAGAGCTGTTCAATTGTTGTGAAGAAGGCTCCAGGGCGCCCAAGAATGTCCAGCAAGCATCAGGACCGTCTCCTAAAGTTGATTCAGCTGCGGGATCGGGGCACCACCAGTACAGAGCTTGCTCAGGAATGGCAGCAAGCGGGTGAGAGTGCATCTGCACGCACAGTGAGGCAAAGACTTTGAGGATGGCCTGGTGTCAAGGGCAGCAAAGAAGCCACTTCTCTCCAGGAAAAACATCAGAGACAGACTGATATTCTGCAAAAGGTACATGGATTGGTCTGCTGAGGACTGGGGTAAAGTCATTTTCTCTGATGAATCCCCTTTCCGATTGTTTGGGGCATCCGGAAAAAAGCTTGTCCGGAGAAGACAAGGTGAGCGCTACCATCAGTCCTGTGTCATGCCAACAGTAAAGCATCCTGAGACCATGTGTGTGGTTGCTTCTCAGCCAAGGGCGTGGGCTCACTCACAATTTTGCCTAAGAACACAGCCATGAATAAAGAATGGTACCAACACATCCTCCGAGAGCAACTTCTCCCAACCATCCAGGAACAGTTTGGTGACGAACAGTGTCTTTTCCAGCATGATGGAGCACCTTGCCATAAGGCAAAAGTGATAACTAAGTGGCTCGGGGAACAAAACATAGATATTCTGGGTCCATGGTCAGGAAACTCCCCAGACCTTAATCCCATTGAGAACTTGTGGTCAATCCTCAAGGGGCGGGTGGACAAACAAAAACCCACAAATTCTGACAAACTCCAAGCATTGATTATGCAAGAATGGGCTGCCATCAGTCAGGATGTGGCCCAGAAGTTAATTGACAGCATGCCAGGGCGGATTGCAGAGGTCTTGAAAAAGAAGGGTCAACACTGCAAATATTGACTCTTTGCATCAACTTCATGCAATTGTCAATAAAAGCCTTTGACGCTTACGAAATGCTTGTAATTATACTTCAATATTCCATAGTAACATCTGACAAAAATATCTAAAGACACAGAGGCAACAGACTTTGTGAAAATGTGTCATTCTCAAAACTTTTGGCCACGACTATCTATTCCAATGACATAAAACACAAGGCATGCACAAACCAACACACCACAGTATGTAGTTAAGTGTATAAAGAATAAATGGATAATGTACCATGTTAGGATCTGGACCTGGGCCATGATAGAACGTCTGCAATAACCACAGAAAATAAAACTCGTCACGTTATTACCGCTCAACTACAAAACACCACGAGTTACTGCAACAATGTCATTATTATAGTAGTGCAGCATGGGAGACGAGGAGAGACCGATTAGAGGGAGGAACCTAAAGGGCAACTTCTAAATGGGATTTGTCCCAAACAGAACCATATTCCCGAGTGAACTAGTTTTGACCGGAGACCTATGGCGAGAATCGGGTGCCATTTCGTAGCCAAGCCACCATCTAACTATCCCTCACCGGCACACCAGGTCCAGGGGACACCCCTCCTCCGGGCATGTTGTAGCCGGGAGGGGGGTGCAGAGTCTCGGGGTTGTCCAGTTGGATGGCGGTGGTGTCGGGGGATTTGTTCTTGAAGATCCTCTTCCGGCAACAGAAACAGATACTGGCGGGGATACCAAGCAGGAGGAGGAGGGCCATGAGGGGGTTGCCTGCTTCACTCTCATGTTTGTCTGGAGGGAGGGAGGAGAGGGAGAGAGATGCAGAAGGAGCGAGTCGGGGAAGTTAATTTGAGAGACATTGCAAAGCCGTAAGGGGAACAGGAGGGAGTGATTGACAGGCGACATATGTTTCACTCTATGCATGTTGTATTCTATCCCCCCTCACCCCACCCCCCTCTTTCCCACTACCCCATAGCTTACTGAGCAGCCCTGTAGTCCTACAAATAACCAACTAATTAGTGACAAACAGGGACATATGAGCTGCGAGCCAAACAATGTGTATCCCGAATGGCACCCTATTCCACTATGGGCCCTGGTCAAAAGTAGTGCACTATATCAGGAATAGTGTGCCATTTGGAACGAAGGGCCAGTATACCAGACCATTGGGAAGGGATCCTGATGCTGTGTCTATTTCCATGACCTACTCGAACTTCAACATGACCTAACAGAGGTAATTTAATTCTAAGAATTCTATGCAGCCAACACCACTTGTCTCTCTCTATACAGCACCAGTTTGTATCTATCGGACTTGTTACTACTTACACTATGCACTAAGCATACTTGGATATTTGTGGACTAGTTTTGACCAGAGCCCAGTGTACCAAATAGGGTGCCATGGGGTGCTTATTACATATGCTGCGGCTACTGTTAATTATCTATCCTGTGGCCTAGTCACTTTACTCCTATCTACAGTGGGGAGAACAAGTATTTGATAACCTGCAAAATCGGCAGTGTTTCCTACTTACAAACCATGTAGAGGTCTGTATTTTTTTTATCATAGGTACACTTCAATCATTAGAGACGGAATATAATCTGTCCACACACTCAAACAGACTCCAACCTCTCCACAATGGCCAAGACCAGAGAGCTGTGTAAAGACATCAGGGATACAATTGTAGACCTGCACAAGGCTGGGATGGGCTGCAGGGCAATAGGCAAGCAGCTTGGTGAGAAGGAAACAACTGTTGGCACAATTATTAGAAAATGGAAGAAGTTCAAGATGACGGTCAATCACCCTCAGTCTGGGGCTCCATGCAAGATCTCACCTCGTGGGGCATCAATGATCATGAGGAAGGTAAGGGACCTGGTCACTGACCTGAAGAGAGCTGGGACCACAGTCTCAAAGAAGACCATTAGTAACACCACGCCGTCATGGATTAAAATCCTGCAGGGCACGCAAGGTCCCCCTGCTCAAGCCAACGCATGTCCAGGCCCGTCTGAAGTTTGCCAATGACCATCTGGATGATCCAGAGGAGGAATCATTAAGAGCATTGAAGATGGGTCATGGCTGGGTCTTCCAGCATGACAACGACCCAAAACACACAGCCAGGGCAACTAAGGAGTGGCTCCGTAAGAAGCATCTCAAGGTCCTGGAGTGGCCTAGCCAGTCTCCAGACCTGAACCCAATAGAAAATCTTTGGAGGGAGCTGAAAGTTCGTATTGCCCAGCGACAGCCCCGAAACCTGAAGGATCTGGGGAAGGTCTGTATGGAGGAGTGGGCCAAAATCCCTGCTGCAGTGTGTGCAAACCTGGTCAAGAACTACAGGAAACGTATGATCCCTGTAATTGCAAACAAAGGTTTCTGTACCAAATATTAAGTTCTGCTTTTCTGATGTATCAAATACTTATGTCATGAAATAAAATGCAAATGAATTACTTTTAAAATCATACAAATGTGATTTTCTGGATTTTTGTTTTAGATGTCATCTCTCACAGTTGAAGTGTACCCATGATAAAAAATTACAGACCTCTACATGCTTTGTAAGTAGGAAAACCTGCAAAATCGGCAGTGTATCAAATACTTGTTCTCCCCACTGTATATGTACAGTGCAGTCGCAAAATAGTCAGACCTCGACTTTTTCCCACATTTTGTTACGTTACAGAATTCCTGTAACGGAAGACTTGGTGGGTCCAAACTTCTTCCATTTAAGAAAGATGGAGGCCACTGTGTTCTTGGGGACCTTCAATGCTGAATACATTTTTTTGGTACCCTTCCCCAGATCTGGGCCTCGATAATCCTGTCTCGGAGCTCTAGAGACAATTCCGATATGGACCTTCGTGGCTTGGTTTTTTCTCTGACATGTACTTTCAACTGTGGGACCATAGAGACACGTTCGTGCCTTTTCAAAATCATGTCCAATCAATTGAATTTACCACAGGTGGACTCCAATCAAGTTGTAGAAACATCTCAAGGATGATCAATGGAAACAGGATGCACCTGAGCTTAATATTTCTGTATTTTACAAAAGCTTCTAAAAACTTGTCTTCGCTTTGACATTATGGGGTTTTGTCTGTAAAGTAATGAGGATGATTTATTTAGACAATTGTAAGAATAAGGCGTGTTACGTTACAGCCTTATTACCTCATACCCCTGCTCATCAACTGGGTATTGGTACTCTGTGTATATAGCTATGTTATCATTACTCATTGTATTTATTCCTCGTTATTTATTATTATTTTTTATTTTGCATTGTTGGGAAGGGCCCGTAACTAAGCATTTCACCAGTCCTACACCTGTTGTTTTAAGAAGCATGTGACAAATAACTAGAATTTTTTTTTTTTCATGATTTGGAACGCAGGACCAAGGTTTGGAGTGAAGTAGTATCCCTCCCAACACACTCACGATAACTCAGTAGAAGTGAGTAACGCTGCAGAGCTAACTAACAATCTATGGCAACACAGCGAAACCACAACCTGTGAGTTCCATCCTGACGATGGCGACCACCCGGTCTCGCGTGTCCTTCAGCATGTAGTAGCCCACGTCCGAGGTGTTGACGTTCTGGATGCTGATCTTGGTGGAAAGGGTCTTGACCCGGTTCCAATAGTCCGGGAGGTCCTGGGCCACCACTGCCCCATCATGCACCAGGGTGACGTTGACGTTGGCGCCCGAGAAGGAGAGCGTGGCGTCGGCCTGGTTGATGCCCTCCAATGAGATGTGGAGTTCCTCGCCCACCACGCACTTCGTGTACACACGCCTGGCTGAGAAAAGGAAGAACATGTTGCATTAGGGGAAAAGGGTGAGAAAAAGAGGGGAGGAGGGTGTACATGAAAGGTTGAGAGAGGGGGGTGGGTGAGAGAGAGTGAGAGAAAGAGAGACAAAAGGCCAAGACAATAACAAAGTAATTGTTATGGCTATCTAATTAAAGGGATAGCCATAGTCCCAGGGTCAGATGAACTCGTGGATTCCATTTATGAAGGACATTAGAGGTAGTTTTGCAAGCCAATGCTAACTAGCTCTAGAGCATGCGAGCTGTTCCTATAGACTTCCAGTCATTGCGCTAACGCTAGTTAGCAACTTCCTTCAAACTTAAGCAGAGACATAAAAATGGTATCCATGAGTTCATCGGACTCTGTGGAAGTAGGATGAAGGGCTTCGTGCCAAAATCCCGAAATGTCCCTTTAAACAACATGCAAAGCACTCACTGGTCACAGCCACTTTGAGCGAGGAGATCTCCTTGTTCCAGTAGTCTCTCTGGACATAGGTCCCCTGGTCCTTGTAAGTCACCTTCAGGGGGCAAAGGTCAAACACTTAACAGGGATGATAAAATCAAACTTTATTTATAAGTGCATTTAAAATCTCTTCACAAAAATGTTTAAATAATATATGAAATGAAGAGGTAGAGGATGGTAGGTGCATTGCTGGGACGGGACGGGTGTTAAGTAATATTAACAGTACCGGTCAAAACCAAGTGGTGAGTTTTGTTAGAAGTAGGATACCATCTCCTCAAATCCCCGCTTAATGACCTCTGGTATGATCCGAGTTGATATACTTTATTGTCCCCGGGGGGGGGGGGGGGGGGGGGGGGGGGGGGGGGAATTTGTAGACAATTAAAGAGACAGTCACTCACTTTGTCCAGATACCAGCTCCTGTCGGTTCCTGTCCCAGACACCTTTCCTCTGGTGGCCCGGGATCCACGGTCCCAGTACAGGTACGTCTTCAGGGGCTCTGCAGCGGGGGTGAACTCCAGCTTCTCAGCGCTCTTCGGGAGGTAGATCTTCAGCTGATGCCCGTGGGACAGACGCTTGTGCAGGTCGGGCACCACGTAGCCATCTGAGTGCGAGAGAGTGAGAGTGAGTGAGAGAATATGGATGAGAGCAAAAGTGGGGAGGGGGATAGAGAGAGAGAGAGAAAAAGGGTGTGTGGAAGTGAGGATTAACACATTTTACTCCACATTATCTGAAGCCGTGGTAAACACAGATAATGTAGCTTGAAACCCTTTTAAAAACAACTTTCATCTACAAATTCTTGGCATCTGCTGACATTGTCCCAAATGGCATCTTATCTTCACTATAAAAGTGCACTATGGGCCGTGGTCAAAAGTAGTGCCCTATATAGGGAATAGGGTGCCATTAGTGACGGGCCCTAGGTTTCTGCTGTTGCCTAATGCAGTTGGTGGTGTAGGAAGGTGTGGTGCAGGAGCCGTAACGGGCCCTACCAACACGGCAGTGTGCTTTTGAACATTCCTGACTATTCATCTTGAAATGTCAACCGAATATCATTTGTCCATTAACTGTGTTTTCACATGTTTTTTTTTTTTTTTGTTTTGTTCGTGACCTTTCAGTGGAATGTAAAAGAGCTAATAAAGCGGGAGTGCTGGTGACACTCCCCGCTCGCAACTCCCGGCTGGGGACCGGGTTAAAAATCATTATGTCATTCTTCCCAGCTTTCTCCCCTCTCCACCCCTGTGTCATTTCTCATTTATTTTATTTTCTCTTTAAAAAAAATATATATATATATGGGAATACACAGGAAGCTCCAACTCACCCACACTGAGAACAGTGCCCAGCAGGATCCAAAGACTCCACATCATCTGTATTGGCATATCACAAGAAATATGATAAATGATGTTATGAACAGGTTGTGGGGGGGTGTAAGACAGACAAACACCAAAGTAACTAAATTATGAATAAATAAAAGAATAACCCCAATTTACAGTGATGCTGATCATTTATACAGTAAAACTACACCAAAAAAATGTCTTCTGTGCAATCTAAATAGTCACAACAAAACCGGGGGGGGGGGGGGCATGTTAGGACAGTGTACCCCACCGTTTGGTCTTGGCTCTTTTGGTACTGGATAGAGGAGACTAGAGACTGAGGTTGCGTCCCAAATGGCACAGATTCCCTAAATAGTGCACTACTTTTGACCATGGCTCTGGTCAAAAGTCGTGCATTTGATAGCGAACAGGGTGCCATTTTGGCCGCAGCCTGTCCAGACTGGAAATGAGGTCTCTAGTGGGTCAGGAGAAGATGTGAAGAGCAACAGGGACGGGCAACTAGAGGTCCGCAGGCCCTTGGATCAATCCCCCCCCCCCACCCCCCAAAAGAAATATAGAATTGTAATCAGTAAACTTCATGGAACACAAAGTGTGACTGCCTTTAAAAAGCAACTAATCCATTTGAAAACAGCATGTGTGGCATCGATGTGAGTCAGAAGCAGTTCTTCTAGTGCAGTGATGGGAAACTGGAGGCCCTCAGATACATTTCCCCAAAACGTTGTGGGCAACAGCAGACCCTCATGATGAGTTCAGATTTAGAGATGAGCGCAAATAATGCAAATCGACGGAGCTCAAATAGTGATAAATAATGTAGGCTATTTGCAGCTTTACCTTTACAATTTGGAATGTTAAAGTAAAAATCGTAAAACTGAAATGATCACCCCCCCCCTCTTACTATAAAAAGTATAACTGATCCTAGATCCACGGCATTCCTACTCTGAGACACTTAGGGGTCCATGGAGTTACCAAGGTAACGTGGGCTCCCGAATCACAACCGTCCGTGATTGGGAGACCTATAGGGCGGCGCACAATTGGCCCAGCGTCGTCCGGGTTTGCCCGGTGTAGACCATCATTGTAAATAAGAACTTTCTCTGATTTGCCTAGTTAAATAAAGGTTACACAACATGGCCGGTCACACCGCTACCCCCCGTCATGTCTCAGAACAAAGTTTATTGTACAACCCTTCCTGTTGTTGTAATGCTTACAGTCCTCTCCCATACACAGCACAGCCAATGTGGAAAAATACACAGTTTACCCACATCCTCTGGAATTTGCTCGCTACTGAAGTGAGAGAGTGAGTGTGGAATTCGATGCTTCACATTTCGCGATTCTATGGCAATATGGCTCTGTGATACGCTATAATAGTTTTATACCTTTGTGTAGCCTAACCATCAAACAATTTCTGAAACTGTATTTTAATCATTGCCACACTAAACCGAAGGTGGGCAATATAATCAGTCACTTGAAATGATTACAGAGATGTTATAAAGACTCTGATCATATCTATGATTAGGCTACATCGACCATTCCACAGGCCTGTAGACCATCGCATGCAATTTATAATATGTATTTTTATTTTATTTTAAATTAATGATTTATTATGACGTATAACCTATCCTCGGGCATCTCTCCGGCATGATCTATAAAAACTAGGAAACAAGCATTACCGTTTGATAAGGATCGGACCATTCTCCCCCCCCCCCCCAAATCTAACTGCCTGTAGCTCAGGACCTGAAGCAAGGATATGCATATTCTTGATACCATTTGAAAGGAAACATTTTGAAGTTTGTGGAAATGTGAAATTAATGTAGGAGAATATAACACATTAGATCTGGTAAAAGATAATACAAAGAAAAAAACATGCGTTTTTTTTTCCATCATCTTTGAAATGCAAGAGAAAGGCCAATATGTGACTTAGGAATCTAAGGAATCTTTAGATTTTGGCCACTAGATGGGAGCAGTGAATGCGCAACGTTTTAGACTGATCCAGTGAACCATTGCATTTCTGTTCAAAATGTATCAAGACAGCCCAAATGTGCCTAATTGATTTATCAATACATTTAAGTTCATAATTGTGCACTCTCCTCAAACAATAGCATGATATTATTTCACTGTAATAGCTACTGTAAACTGGACAGGGCAGTTAGCTTATATTCTTGTTAATCTTTCTGCCCATTTCAGATATGTCTATGTCCTGGGAAATGTTCTTGTTACTTAAAATCATCATGCTAATCCCATTAGCGCACGTTAGCGATCACATAGAGGTTAAATGGCCTCAACCTGATGAGGATCCATAGAAAACTACAGTTAGTAGTGGCAGTCTCTGCAGAGAACTAGCAGTTCACATGGGGCTGTATAATCTACAGAGAATGATGCTTTTACTTTGGGAGTGGGACAATAGATTTTTGTTGTTGCTTAAATTCTAACAAACAATGATGAACCAGAACCACATTCAAGCAGATTTCTAGGAATGAAGGAAGTCTACTATTTTATACAGTGGGGCAAAAAAGTATTTTGTCAGCCACCAATTGTGCAAATACTTATTTTCCACCATAATTTGCAAATAAATTCATTAAAAATCCTACAATGTGATTTTCTGGGATTTCTTTTCTCATTTTGTCTGTCATAGTGTAAGTGTACCTATGATGAAAATTACAGGCCTCTCATCTTTTTAAGTGGGAGAACTTGCACAATTGGTGGCTGACTAAATACTTTTTTGCCTCTCTTTTAAAAAAGGTCCAATGCAGATGTTTTTATCTCAATGTCAAATCATTTCTGGGTAACAATTAAGTATCTTACTGTTATTGTTTTCAATGTAAATGGTAAAAACATTTTTTTTTTAAAGTAGCTTCTTAGCAAAGAGACATTTCTCAAGCAAGATTTTTGCTAGGACTGTCTTGGAGTGGTTGGAGTGGGGAGGGTAAAATTGAAAACTAGCTGTAATTGGCAGAGAGGTTTGGAGACAACGGGAAGGGAGGGAAATACTAGTTAATAGACCTTTCTTATTGGTCTATAAACTAATTTGACGCCTGGTGATGTCACAAAGCAGGCCAAAACTCCATCCCACCAAATCAGACTGTCTTTTCAAATAGCTATTACACTAAAAAGGGGATTATTATAATTTTCACAGTATTTATTCCGCGTTCAAATCTACCGGGAACTCGTAACTGGGAACTAGGAAATCTACGAATTCCGACTTTAGTGGGTTCGAAACAACTGAAATCGGGAAAGAAACGGGCTCCGACTGAAAAATCGATTTGAACGGTCAACCCGCTCGGAATTCCAACTCGGGAACTCTTTCTAGAGCTTCGACTTTCCGACCTGAAGATCACTGATGTCACGAGTTCCCAGTTGTCTTAAACGCGGCATTAACACTGCGAAGCCCGTCCAGGGCACACGTGACTTCCCACATTGATTCATTAGTGACAGAGTTCCAAATGGCACCCTGTTCCTCTTAGTGCACTGCTCTGGCCAATTCGTTTAAAATCTATCACTTGGTTTGTTTTTTTAACTTTTTATTATTTGGTCAATATTTTCTTAGCTCTTCGTGAACTGCACTGTTGGTTAAGGGCATTACACGGTAAAGTCTAAATTATAGCAGGGGTAGGAAGTCCGCAGGACATGGGCAGCAGGTAATAATTTATACTATTTACAACTGTAACAATGATAAATGTCCATTGGGGTGGAGGCAGGGTAAATGTCCATTGGGGTGGAGGCAGGGTAAATGTCCATTGGGGTGGAGGCAGGGTAAATGTCCATTGGGGGAGGGTCGGGTGTCAGCGGCATTGGAGTGGAGTGGCTGTACCAGGTTGTGATGCAGCTCGACAATATCTCGATGGTGTTCCTACACTGCGAGGACAGGTCACATTTCAAATCAAACTTAATTTGTCACATGCGCAGAATACAACAAGTGTTGACCTTACCGTGTAAAGCCCTTAACCAACAGTGCAGTTCACGAGGAGCTAAGAAAATATTTACCAAATAATAAGTAACTTTTTTTTTATCAATTGAGATTTTAAACGAATACGTCTAATTGAACAACCCCATGCCATGATTAGATAGTGAAAAAAACAATGTATTTAATCAACATTTCTGAACATGGATATGCAGTGTTTTGGAATGAAACACATTTACATAAAACACAGGATTGTCACGTTTTGGACTGCACTGTGCCATTAACGCCTATAGTGCGGTTCACTGTGACCGGGGAGATAGCGAGTCTGACTCAAAACAATATGCACACACGCACAACCCAGCTTGCACGAGACAGGGAGACTCGCACGCAAGCGCCCAGACACCATGGATTACGATGCAATAAAAATAACAAGAATCTCCAAAGCAAATTCCAAACAAACATCACCGAACAAGGCAATTGAAGTAAATCCTACAGAGTGTCAATTGCCTGTTGCAAAGAAACAGGCTGAATAAACAAAGCCACAATGGAACATTTCATTTTGAGCAGTAAACATGGATCTCACACACACTTCTTATTGTGCATGCAGAAGAAATAGATAGGCGACATACCTTGATATGAAAGAATCCAGGTGATTATTTAGCTGTTTTTCTCCTCATAACAGTGTCTCTCTCTATTTTCCGGGAGGAGCTTCACGCAGTGACGGGAGATGATAGAACTAAAAGGGTAGTCTGAGTTTAGTGGGAAAAAAACGCACGGGCGTGTTGAGGCTGCTAATGACGGACGGGCAGACAATGGACCTGATCGGACAGCTCAGAGCCTCTGCTCTTTTCTGTCCATAAGAAACAATTGGATTGGTGGAAGAGGCAGGGCAGGCCCGGAGCAAGGAAGGAGGGTGTGGTCAAGCAAGGCAGCAGAAATTCCTCGCGTATTTATGCCGCGTTCAAATCTACCGGGAACTCGTAACTGGGAACTAGGAAATCTACGACTTCCGACTTTAGTGGGTTCAAAACAACTGTGAACAAAAAAAAACGAGCTCCGACTGGAAATAATCGATTTGAAAGGTCAACCCGCTCAGAATTACAACTCGGGAACTCGGGCCTCTTTCTAGAGCTTCGACTTTCCGACCTGAAGATCACTGATGTCACGAGTCCCCAGTTGTCTTAAACGCGGCATTAACACTGAAGCCCATCCAGGGCACACGTGACTTCCCACATTGATTCATCAGTAAGATAGTCCCAAATGGCACCCTGTTCCTCTTAGTGCACTGCTCTGGCCAAAAGTACTGCATTACAGGGAATAGAGTGCCATTTGGGATGCAAGAGTCTAGAAGATACAGGAGGAGAAAATGTATCTAGATGATTCTCTCAAAATAATGGTAATTACTGTTTGAAAATGATAACTTGTTATAGCTTACTATTAATAGTCTTTAGAAGCCTATAAAACTTTGTTTTCTCAGAGCCTAGGCCTAAGTGATGTGCTCTAATTTAGGCGTTCATTCTAGTTTAGCTTACTCTAAAATGGTATTGCCTCTAACCTAAAGTGAAAGAAATTGTATTAATTCACATTGATAGCAATAAATTAAAGCAGGGGTAGGAAGTCTGCAGGACAGGGGCAGCAGGTAATCATTTATACATATTTACAACTGTAACAATTATGAATGTCCATTGGGGCGGAGGCAGCATAAATATCCATTGGGGCGGAGGCAGGGTAAATGTCCATTGGGGCGGAGGCAGGGTAAATGTCCATTGGGGTGGAGGCAGCATAAATATCCATTGGGGCGGAGGCAGCATAAATATCCATTGGGGCGGAGGCAGGGTAAATGTCCATTGGGGCGGAGGCAGCATAAATATCCATTGGGGCGGAGGCAGGGTAAATGTCCATTGGGGCGGAGGCAGCATAAATATCCATTGGGGCGGAGGCAGGGTAAATGTCCATTGGGGTGGAGGCAGCATAAATATCCATTGGGGCGGAGGCAGGGTAAATGTCCATTGGGGTGGAGGCAGGGTAAATGTCCATTGGGGCGGAGGCAGGGTAAATGTCTATTGGGGCGGAGGCAGGGTAAATGTCCATTGGGGTGGAGGCAGGGTAAATGTCCATTGGGGTGGAGGCAGGGTAAATGTCTATTGGGGTGGAGGCAGCATAAATATCCATTGGGGCGGAGGCAGGGTAAATGTCCATTGGGGTGGAGGCAGGGTAAATGTCTATTGGGGTGGAGGCAGGGTAAATGTCCATTGGGGGGGAGGCAGGGTAAATGTCCATTGGGGTGGAGGCAGGGTAAATGTCTGTTGGGGTGGAGGCAGGGTAAATGTCTGTTGGGGTGGAGGCAGGGTAAATGTCTATTGGGGTGGAGGCAGGGTAAATATCCATTGGGGTGGAGGTAGGGTAAATGTCTATTGGGGTGGAGGCAGGGAAAATGTCTATTGGGGTGGAGGCAGGGTAAATGTCTGTTGGGGTGGAGGCAGGGTAAATGTCTATTGGGGTGGAGGCAGGGTAAATATCCATTGGGGTGGAGGTAGGGTAAATGTCTATTGGGGTGGAGGCAGGGTAAATATCCATTGGGGTTGAGGTAGGGTAAATGTCCATTGGGGTGGAGGTAGGGTAAATGTCCATTGGGGTGGAGGCAGGGTAAATATGCATTGGGGCGGAGGCAGGGTAAATGTCCATTGGGGCGGAGGCAGGGTAAATGTCCATTGGGGTGGAGGCAGGGTAAATGTCCATTGGGGTGGAGGCAGGGTAAATGTCTATTGGGGTGGAGGCAGGGTAAATGTCTATTGGGGTGGAGGCAGGGTAAATGTCTATTGGGGTGGAGGCAGGGTAAATGTCTATTGGGGTGGAGGCAGGGTAAATGTCCATTGGGGTGGAGGCAGGGTAAATGTCCGTTGGGGTGGAGGCAGGGTAAATGTCCATTGGGGTGGAGGCAGGGTAAATGTCTATTGGGGTGGAGGCAGGGTAAATGTCCATTGGGGGGGAGGTAGGGTAAATGTCTATTGGGGTGGAGGCAGGGTAAATGTCCATTGGGGGGGGAGGTAGGGTAAATGTCCATTGGGGTGGAGGCAGGGTAAATGTCCGTTGGGGTGGAGGCAGGGTAAATGACCGTTGGGGTGGAGGCAGGGTAAATGTCCGTTGGGGCGGAGGCAGGGTAAATGTCCGTTGGGGCGGAGGCAGGGTAAATCTCTATTGGGATGGAGGCAGGGTAAATGTCCATTGGGGTGGAGGCAGGGTAAATGTCTATTGGGGTGGAGGCAGGGTAAATGTCCATTGGGGCGGAGGCAGGGTAAATGTCCATTGGGGGACGGTCGGGGGGGCCAGAGGCAGTGGAGTGGCTGTACCAGGTTGTGGGTTGGCGCCCCCCCCTTGGGTTGGGCCGTGGCGGAGATCTTTGTGGGCTATACCCGGCCTTGTCTCAGGATGGTAAGTTGGCGGTTGAAGATATCCTTCTAGTGGTGTGGGGGCTGTGCTTTGGCAAAGCGGGTGGGGTTATATCCTGTCTGTTTGGCCCTGTCCGGGGGTATCATCGGATGGGGCCACAGTGTCTCCTGACCCCTCCTGTCTCAGCCTCCAGTATTTATGCTGCAGTAGATTATGTGTCCGGGGGCTAGGGTCAGTCTGTTATATCTGGAGTATTTCTCCTGTCTTATCCGGTGTCCTGTGTGAATTTAAGTATGCTCTGTCTAATTCTCTCTTTCTTTCTTTCTCTCTCTCGGAGGACCTGAGCCCTAGGACCATGCCTCAGAACTACCTGGCATGATGACTCCTTGCTGTCCCCAGTCAACCTGGCCATGCTGCTGCTCCAGTTTCAACTGTTCTGCCTGCGGCTATGGAACCCTGACCTGTTCACCGGACGTGCTACCTGTCCCAGACCTGCTGTTTTCAACTCTCTAGAGACAGCAGGAGTAGTAGAGATACTCTTAATGATCGGCTATGAAAAGCCAACTAACATTTACTCCTGAGGTGCTGACATGTTGCACCCTCGACAACCACTGTGATTATTATTATTTGACCATGCTGGTCATTTATGAACATTTTAACATCTTGGCCATGTTCTGTTATAATCTCCACCCGGCACAGCCAGAAGAGGACTGGCCACGCCTCAGAGTCTGGTTCCCCTCTAGGCTTCTTCCTAGGTTCTGGCCTTTCTAGGGAGTTTTTCCTCGCCACCGTGCTTCTACACCTGCATTGCTTGCTGTTTGGGGTTTTAGGTTGGGTTTCTGTACACCACTTTGATATATCAGCTGACGTAAGAAGGGCTTTATAAATACATTTGATTTGATTTTGATTTGATGCAGCTCGATGGTGCTCCTGTAGAAAACTGTGAGGGCCCTCGAGGACAGGCCACATTTCAAATCAAATTGAACTTTATTTGTCACATGCGCCGAATACAACAAGTGTAGACCTTACTGTGAAAATGCCATTAACCAACAGTGTAGTTCAAGAAGAGTTTAGAAAATATTGACCAAATAATAAAAAGTAACACAATAAAATAACAATAACGAGGCTATATACAGGGGGTACCGGTACCGAGTCAGTGTGCGGGGGTACAGGTTAGTTGAGGTAATTTGTCATGTAGGTAGGGGTGAAGTGACTATGCATAGATAATAAAACAGCGAATAGCATTTGATTAATTGTTCAGCAGTTTTATGGCTTGGGGGTAGAAGCTGTTAAGGAGCCTTTTGGTCCTAGACTTGGCGCTCCGGTACCGCTTGCCGTGCGGTATCAGAGAAAACAGTCTATGACTTGGGTGAGTCTCTGATAATTTGATGGGCTTTCCTCTGACACCGCCTATTATATAGGTCCTGAATTGCAGGACGCTTGGCCCCAGTGATGTACTGGCCTGTACACACTAACCTCTGTACCGCCTTATGGTCAGATGCCGAGCAGTTGCCATACCAGGTCAGGATGCTCTCGATGGTGCAGCTGTAGAACTTTTTGAGGATCTGGGGACCCATGCCAAATCTTTTCAGTCTCCTGAGGGAAAACGTTTTGTCGTGCCCTCTTCCCGACTGTCTTGGTGTGTTTGGACCATGATAGATCATTGGTGATGTGGGCACCAAGGAACTTGAAACTCTCGACCCGCTCCACAACAACCCTGTTGATGTTAATGGGGGCCTGTTCGGCCCGCCTTTTGCTGTATTCCACGATCAGTTCCTTTGTCTTGCTCACATTGAGGGAGAGGTTGTTGTCCTGGCACCACACTGCCAGTTCTCTGACCTCCTCCCTATAGGCTGCTTCTTCAGCCTTCTGAGGTTGAAGAGTCAAAGTCGTGACTTCTTCACCATGGTGTCCGTGTGCTTTGACCATTTCAGCTCCTTGGAGTGCTGAGGAACTTGATGTTTTTGACCGTCTCCGTGGCAGCTCCGTTGATGAGGAAGGGGGCGTGCCCAGCCTGGTTTTATTTATAGCCCTAGCCCACTTGTCTAGACTATAAGTCTACTTCTTCTGGGTGTATTTATGTAACCTTTATTTAACTAAGCAAGAACAAATTCTTATTTAATTTGACGGCGTACACCGGACAAATCCGGACAACGCTGGGCCAATTGTGCGCCGCCCTATGCGACTCCAAATCACAGCCGGTTGTGATACAGCCTGAAATCAAACCAGGGTGTCTTTAGTGACGCCTCTAGCACGGAGATGGAGTGCCTTAGACCGCTGCGCCCCTCGGAAGCCCAGTGGTGAATGGTGAAAGCAGATTCACCCACATTTCAGCACTGCCTTTGACACATTTTGATGACTATATAGTATTTAGGCTATCTCTGTTATGTGTCCTTACCCCCATTGAAGTTTACATTAGGGTACGGGCGTCCCAAGGATTTTGAATAACACTATAGTTTGTTGGGGACTACAGACTAGGGGCGGGTTCGGAGGACCCGTGCTATCCCAGCATGCAATAGTCGGAGCTGTACCCATCACGCGCAGCCGCGGAACAGCGTGCATGAATACGGAAAGGAAAATTCATCCATCAAAATTTTATTTAGCCGGATTATTATTATATGAGAATCAACACAAAAACAAACTATATTTGGATCCGAAGAACATTCATTTATCTGTACTGATACGGTGATATTGGAGGAAACGAACGACCGAGGGTTTAGCTAGCTACTGAAAATGTCCCTGGTTTGTGCAAGTAAGTTCAAATGAATGAATGAGTTGAGCTGCCCTTCCGTAACGTTAGCGGTAACTATATAGACCGCACATATCACGTATGTTTGTGTATAAAAATGTCTCTTGAACCTTCCCTTATTATTGTCACCCTATGCATGTTATACATTTAAATTAGCAAGCATCCTTTTTCAAACATTGTACACTGGATCAGCTTGACATCGGTGTTACTAAACTCAGCAGAAAAAGAAACGTCCTCTCACTGTCAACTGCGTTTATTTTCAGCAAATTTAACATGTGTAAATATTTGTATGAACATAAGATTCAACAACTGAGACAAACTGAACAAGTTCCACAGACATGTGACTAACAGAAATTGAACAATGTGTCCCAAAGGGGGGGTCAAAAGTAAGTCAGTATCTGGTGTGGCCACCAGCTGCACTGAGTGCTGCAGTGCATCTCCTCCTCATGGACTGCAATCCCATTGACTTGCTCTGAGATGTTACCCCACTCTTCCACCAAGGCACCTGCAAGTTCCCGGACATTTCTGGGGGGAATGGCCCTAGCCCTCACCCTCCGATCCAACAGGTCCCAGACATGCTCAATGGGATTGAGATCCGGGCTCTTCGCTGGCCATGGCAGAACACTGGCATTCCTGTCTTGCAGGAAATCATGCACAGAACGAGCTGGTGGCATTGTCATGCTGGAGGGTCATGTCAGGATGAGCCTGCAGGAAGGGTGCCACATGAGGGAGGAGGATGTCTTCCCTGTAACGCACAGCGTTGACATTGCCTGCAATGACGACAAGCTCAGTCCGATGATGCTGTGACACACCGCCCCAGACCATGACGGACCCTCCACCTCCAAATCGATCCCGCTCCAGAGTACAGGCCTCGGTGTAACGCTCATTCCTTCGATGATAAACGTGAATCCGACCATCACCCCAGGTGAGACAAAACCTCGACTTGTCAGTGAAGAGCATTTTTTGCCAGTCCTGTCTGGTCCAGCGACGGTGGGTTTGTGCCCATAGACGAAGTTGTTGCCGGTGATGTCTTTAGAGGACCTGCCTTACAACAGGCCTACAAGCCCTCAGTCCAGCCTCTCTCAGCCTATTGCGGACAGTCTGAGCACTGATGGAGGGATTGTGCGTTCCTGGTGTAACTTGGGCAGTTGTTGTTGCCATCCTGTACGTGTCCCGCAGATGTGATGTTCGGATGTACCGATCCTGTGCAGGTGTTATTACACGTGGTCTGCCACTGCGAGGACGATCAGCTGTCGGTCCTGTCTCACTGTAGCGCTGTCTTAGGCGTATCACAGTACGGACAATGCAATTTATTGTCCTGGTCACCTCTGCAGTCCTCATGCCTCCTTGCAGCATGCCTAAGCCACGTTCACGCAGATGAGCAGGGACCCTGGGCATCTTTCTTTTGGTGTTTTTCAGAGTCAGTCGAAAGGCATCTTTTAGTGTGCTAAGTTTTCATAACTGTGACCTTAATTATCTTTGAAAGACAGGGTCCTGAAAAGGGGGGTTATTTCTTTTTTTGCTGAGTTTATTTATGTGCAAAGTACACTTAAACAGTAATGTGTTCTTCCATCTTCTGACTCTAGTAATGTTTGCCGTATTTATGTTGTAATTTCGGGCATGCTAATTTACCCCTCTCGCTCTACCGTCCATCCAGTCTCGAATGAGGTGCCGGAGCACCCCTGCGTGTCGCCGGTGTCCAACCAGGTGTTCGAGCGGCGGCTGATTGAAAAGTACATCGCCGAGAATGGAACAGACCCTATGAATGGGCAGCCTCTGTCAGAGGAACAGCTGATAGACATTAAAGGTGAGGGAGACATGGAGCAGAGTGTGTTCAGATCTGATGTAGAGCTGAAGTTGACACAGTAAGGGTTAGCCATATAATTGTACTTCCAACTATTCCTGCATGGTGCCCAGCAATCTCTAGGCTGGAGTGCATTCTGCCACTTCAACAATAATGATAACCCCACTAGTCAGGAGTCAAAAGATATCTCAACACATGAAGCTATTTTTGTCTCGCCCCCCCCCCCCCCCCCCCCCCCCCCCGCGCTTCAGTCTCTCACCCCATCAGACCCAAAGCTCCCTCATCCACTAGTATCCCAGCCATCCTCAAAGCTCTGCAGGACGAGTGGGTGAGTCCATGTATACTCTCCTACACTCCCCTTTGCTGTGTCTGAACCGAGACACACACATAGACACTCCCCTTCGTACCACACAGTCTTCTAAATCTCTCTCTCTCTCTCTCTTTCAGGATGCGGTGATGCTCCACAGTTTCACCTTGAGGCAGCAGTTACAGACGACACGTCAGGAGTTAAGCCACGCCCTCTACCAGCACGACGCCGCCTGCAGGGTCATCGCCCGTCTCACCAAGGAGGTCACTGCCGCCAGAGAGGGTGAGAGACGTATACATACGCACGCACGCACACACGCTATACACGTATATACACTCAACACATGTGATTATACATACACTGGATTTCTGGTCGTAAAATTTGATTCGATCTTCATCTAAGTCACAACAATAGACAAACACAGTCTGCTTAAACTAATAACACAAACAATTATACGTTTTCATGTCTTTATTGAACACACCGTGTAGGGTGGGAAAAGTATGTGAACCCTTGCATTTAATAACTGGCTGACCCGCCTTTGGAATCAATAGCCTCAACCAAACGTTTTCTGTTGTTGCGGATCAGACCTGCACAACGGTCTGGAGGAATTTCGGACCATTCCTCTTTACAGAACTGTTTCAGTTTAGCAATAGTCTTAGGATGTCTGGTGTGAACCGCTCTCAAGGTCATTCCACAGCATTTTAAATTGGGTTGAGGTCAAGACTCTGACTGGGCCACTCCAGAAAGGCGTATTTTCTTCTGAAGCCAATCTGTTGTTGATTTACTTCTGTGTTTTGGGTCGTTGTCCTGTTGCATCACCCAACTTCTGTTGAGCTTCAATTGGCCGACAGATAGCCTAACATTCTCTTGCAAAATGTCTTGATGAACTTGGGAATTGATTTTTCTGTCGATGACAGCAAGCTGTCCAGGCCCTGAGGCAGCAAAGCAGCCCCAAACCATGATGCTCCCTCCACCATACTTTACAGTTGGGATGAGGTTTTGATGTTGCTGTGCTGTGCCTTTTTTTTCTCCACACATAGTGTTGTGTTCCTTCCAAACATCTCGACTTTAGTTTCATCTGTCCACAGAATATTTTGCCAGTAGCGCTGTGGAACATCTTGATGCTCTTTTGCGAACTTCAGACGTGCAGCAATGTTTTTTGTTGGACAGCAGGGACTTTTTCCGTGTTGTCCTCCCATGAACACCATTCTTGTTTAGTGTTTTACGTATCGTAGACTCGTCAACAGAGATGTTAGCATGTTCCAGAAATTTCTGTAAGTCTTTAGCTGACACTAGGATTCTTCTTAACCTCATTGAGCATTCTGCGCTGTGCTCTTGAAGTCATCTTTGCAGGACGGTCACTTCTAGGGAGAGTAGCAACAGTGCTGAACTTTCTCCATTTATAGACAATTTGTCTTACCATGGACTGATGAACATCAATGCTTTTAGAGATACTTTTGTATCCCTCTCCAGCTTCATGCAAGTAAACAATTCTTAATCTTAGGTCTTCTGAGATCTCTTTTGTTCGAGGCATGATTCACATCAGGCAATGCTTCTTGTGAATAGCAAATAAAAAATAAAAAAAATAATAGGGCAGGGCAGCTCTAACCAACATCTCCAATCTTGTCTCATTGATTGGACTCCAGGTTAGCTGACTCCTGACTCCAATTAGCTTTGGGAGAAGTCATTAGCCTAGGGGTTCACATACTTTTTCCAACGTACACTGTGAATGTTTAAATGACGTATTCAATATAAACGTGAAGAATACAATCATTTGTGTTTATTAGTTTAAGCACACTGTGTTTGTCTATTGTTGTCACTAAATTGAAGATCAGATCACATTTTATGACAAATTTATGCAGAAAAACAGGTAATTCCAAAGGGTTCACATGCTTTTTTTTTTGCCACTGTCCATTCTAACATACCTACACACTCTCTTTCACTTACACACACACACACACACACAAGCATACTTGCACACACTCTTTTATGTTCATCTGGAAACAGCTTTGGATGTTAGTGGCCATGGGGCGTCACTTCTCATTTCTCCTTTTCTATGTTTTACCCTTCTCTCTCCCCGTAGCTCTGGCCACACTGAAGCCACAGGCGGGATTGGTGGTTGCTCAGGCAGTCGCTTCCCAGCCCTCTGTCACGGTCAGTGATTAGCTCACAGCCCTCCAGTTAATGGGTTTAATTTGATAGTTAACTGGTTTGATGGTTAACTTCTCATAAACTTGAAGTCTTCTGTCTAACTAAGACCTGTAAAGTTGTATCTATTTGTAAAAATAAAAATATTTTTTTGGACAGCTGACGCAAACACACAGTTTCGAATAAGAAATATCCAATTCTCGTTTTGTTATTCATTCTGTATTTAATTTCACAGGCTGGAGGTGCAGGAGAGCCCATGGAGGTCAGTGAGCAGGTGGGAATGATACCAGAGATCATACAGAAGGTAAGAGATGATACATGACCTCACGCACATTCACATCCACAGTACAAGAGAAACGATACCACACCGTTATACTCGACCATCATGAGCGTTCATTGCAAATAGTACCATATAAGGCCGTGGTGTATAAAACCTTGAAATAACCAATCAACCATGCAGTCAACCATCCAATCAGTCAACGCAGCACAGAGTGACCTATACTAAGATGTCTGCCTCTCTCCACAGCTGCAAGACAAGGCCACTGTCTTGACCACGGAGAGAAAGAAGGTACCAATTCAAACTTCCCTGTTGTTATTCATAGAAGAACCGACCCAATGTCCAACCAGTTGTCAGCTGAGTATAAGCTATGGGCTGTGTCTCAAATGGCACCCTACTCCCTACACGGGGCACTACTTTTGAACAGGGGCCATAGGGTGACATTTTTGGGACATAGCCACGCTGGGAGACATTTTTGTCCGGACCTCACCTCTACCGTCTCTCCTCTTCCCACAGAGAGGAAAGACAGTTCCAGAAGAGCTGGTCCGAACCGAGGACCTCAGCAAGTACAGACAAGTGGCTACTCATGCTGTGAGTGAGTGAGTGTGTGTGTGTATGACCTCTACCTATGGCTGGTGTTGGAACACTTATTTTTCAAACCTTGGGCAAGTTCAGAAAAGTTCCTCCCTGTTTCAGATAATTTTTCTTCCGTTTCATGCCTACTGAACGCAGCCCTAAATGATGTTTCTATGTCTCTCTCTCTCTCTGTGTGTCTGTCTGTCAGGGTCTCCACAGTGCCAGTGTGCCTGGGATCCTGTCTCTGGACCTGTGTCCCTCCGACACCAACAAAGTGCTCACTGGTGAGACATACACACACACCGTCCACTGCCCATTGTAGATATACACACACACATTGTTTCTGTGTGAATTCCATCAAAGTGCTTCCTTCCTCAAGAAAAAATAATAATAATAAAAAAAGACTATGGCTGTGTCCCAACAGTTACTCTACATGTCCTATATAGTGCACTACTCTTGACCAGAAGGGTGACGTTTGGGATGGAGACCCTGGCCAGACCCAGATACAATCCCCTAACCTCTCTCTCTGTCTCCCTCTACAGGCGGGGCTGATAAGAACGTGGTGGTGTTTGATAAGAAGGAGGAGCAGATCATCGCAACCCTGAAAGGACATACCAAGAAGGTCACCTCTGTCATCTACCACCCCTCTCAGGTGAGACGCACACACTTCCTTTCCTTTTCTCTCCGTTGACGTAGTCAGCAGCAATGTCTTGCACTGGAATTACTCTGTAACTCTAATATGCCTTACCTCAACAATTTCTCTCTTTCTCTCTCTGCGCACTCTCCTCCTCTCACTCTCTTCCCTCCAGTCGGTAGTGTTCTCGGCCTCTCCAGACAGCACTATCCGCGTGTGGTCCGTTACCGGGGGCAACTGTGTCCAGGTGGTGCGGGCTCACGAGGCGAGCGTCACCGGGCTCTCCCTCCACGCCACCGGAGACTACCTGCTCAGCTCCTCCGAGGATCAGGTAAAAAAAAAAACACACACACACACACACACGTAACATATGTACACACACAAAAACACACACGTGGATTTGGATGTCGAGAACGCTACTGTTATGTAAAGACCTATTATTATGATTTTTCTCACAATCCGCCGTCTCCCCTTCTTTCTCCAATTGCTATCTCTTCCCTTCTCTCTCGCTCTCTCTCCATCAGTACTGGGCCTTCTCTGACATCCAAACAGGTCGTGTTCTCACCAAAGTCACTGATGAGGCTGCAGGATGTGGTGAGTGTTTCTATCTCTCTCCCACCCAATTATTATGTTTAATTGAGGAGATAAGACTGTGGTGAAAAGACATGAAAGATGGGAGTAAGTAAAAGTAGCTTTGTCCAAGCCAGAACGGCCCATATAGGGCAGGAGCATCTGTCCTGTTTCTGTAGTGTGAGGCAGCTTGATGTATAAGTACACCCCCCCCAGACATGACACTAGTCCACCACAGGGCGGTAGGGGGAGGGTGAGTGAAAGGGCAGTGGGCCGGATTCGAACCCATGGCGACTGTGGCAGCTCTAATCGCTGGACCACACCGTTGGACCCTCTCTCTCTTCCCAGACATTTTATTGGCCACATGTTGCTAGGGACAAGATGTTTTATTGACCACATGTTGCTAGGGACAAGATGTTTTATTGGCCACATGTTGCTAGGGACAAGATGTTTTATTGGCCACATGTTGCTAGGGACAAGATGTTTTATTGGCCACATGTTGCTAGGGACAAGATGTTTTATTGGCCACATGTTGCTAGGGACAAGATGTTTTATTGGCCACATGTTGCTAGGGACCAGCTTCCTCTCATTGTCTGTCAGTATCCAAAAGTAGCATTTTCTAAATGTGGGGTCAGAATTTGTTCTTAACTGACTTGTCGAGTTAAATAAAAACATATCAGGCCCCTTAAATGCCAGGTTGTCTTTCTTATGTAAATAAACAATAACATTTAACCAACCCTCCCCCTGTGAATTGACTGACCTAGTACCTAACTGTGGTAATATTTCTAACCAACCCTCCCCCTGTGAATTGACTGACCTAGTACCTAACTGTGGTAATATTTCTAACCAACCCTCCCCCTGTGAATTGATTGACCTAGTACCTAACTGTGGTAATATTTCTAACCAACCCATCCCTTGTACTCTCTGAAAGCACACTGATACATTGCAAATGCATGTTCTTTACACATCCTGTCTTGTGCCCCTCCAGCTCTGACCTGTGCCCAGTTCCACCCTGACGGTCTGATATTCGGGACGGGGACGGCCGACTCTCAGATCAAGATCTGGGACCTGAAGGAGCGCACCAACGTGGCCAACTTCCCCGGCCACATCGGCCCTGTCACCTCCATCGCCTTCTCTGAGAACGGATACTACCTGGCCACAGGTGAGATTGCTGTTTGTGTGTGTGAGAGAGAGGACTCTATGTGTGTGTGTGAGGGCACACATGAGAGAGAAGACTAGCGTGTGTGTGTCAGTCTCTGTTACTCTCTGAGTGACTGTGTGGAAAGTTGTCTTTGTTCCTGTGTGTTACACACGGGCAATTTTAGCATATACATTTTTGTGGGGCAAACTCCCCCACATTATTTGGGATGCAAGGCAGCAAAGCCACTACACAACGCAACACTAAACAATACATGAATTGCACTATAACGGTGACAACCGGTGCCCATAAACTGTTAGGGCCTACAAAAAGCTGTCCCAACAGCAGAGCTTTCTGTTCAGCACCATGGAGTGAATCCTTACCACTGCTACACCTGGCTATCAGCGGAGCCTTATCTGGCAGTGAAACAGTTCATTCAGCCTCATTTACTGCCTTTAAAAAAACACATAGCTGATATGGCTGACTGACTTAAACAAATGTGGTTTCTACTGACAATTGAGATGTACAAACTGTGTCATAAGGGAACGACGAGCAGATAAGAGGCAATCCGTAATTTCGATTAAGACATTAATGAGCGAGCTAGGACGGACGTAGTCAAAGCGACAGAATTCAGAAGATGGGCCGTTCTTACAGTGTTCTCCCTGTACACCAAGTCAAAACTGTAGGATAAATAAAGGGGGCATATAAGCAGACAATGAATGCTCTTACAATATTCAATTACATTTCTCTAAAACAGGCTATAGGCTACATGTGCACCAACAAGTCAGAACAGTTGGCTAAGTTATGAGGGGGAAAGGGACCAAATTATTAGGGTGAGGCACATGGGCTACTAACAGCTTACTACACAACAAACACTTAGTATAACTTTCTTGGCTACAGTATACATATCTCCCTGGCATATTACATAATTTATGCAGCAGCATACAATACATTTTTGGACTCACTTTGTTGTGCTGTGCTCACTTGAACAGGAAGGTGGTGACGTGGTCCTTTTTGTGGGCAAAGTTTGTCATCAAAGTTTAGCATTCTCTGGATTTATGGTGCTTTCAAGACAACTGGGAACTCGGGGAAAAAACAAGGTTGAATCATTATGTCAGTGATCTTCAGTTCGGAGCTCTAGAAAGAGGCCTGAGTTCCCGACTTGGAATTCCAAGTTGGAGGACCTTTCAAAACATATTTTCCCAGTCGGAACTCATTTTTTTTCCAGAGTTCCCAGTTGTCTTGAACTCACTGAAGTCTAAGATTTTCCAGTTTTGAATGCGGCAGATGTCATGCTGTATTGACAGCATAGCCAATGTATTCAACCTTTTCTGGCTCATGGCACGTGAATGTTTATACTTTCAAGAGACCCTTAAACCCAGACTTGGACCACACACCCACTCCACTGAGTAGCAGGCTAGTGATTTCTTTGCAACGCTTGCAGTTAACCACTGATTCCTTCCAAACCACTCATTGTTGAATTTGCGATTTCCAAGTTGTTGTATAATCTTTATGTCCAATGGCCCATGAGCACCGATATATTTTATTTATACTTTATCTTCATATGACAAGGATTGAAAAGGATTTGCCAGTAGATTGTCGACTTGATTCATGACGACGACTGCTTGTCTAGCTTGCTAGCTACAATTTTGAAAGAATGGACTGGTCATGTCGACATCAATCAAAGCTACGGTAGATATCACTTGATTTGATGGCCAATGACCTTGAGCCATCTTGGATGGGCACTTCTAATGTAAATCTATGGCAGCACCCAAGAGGCTTGAATTTTCAAGCACTCCCTGTAGATTTTGTAGTGAGGTAGTGTCCCCATGAGTGACAGAACACAGAGCCAATTACGGCGCAACTAGAGAACATTACCAACCCCTGCACTCCGTATTTTCCGCTGGCTGCCCCACCACCAGAGAAAGCACTGAGCTAGACTGAAACACCTGCATTTTGGAGCTGCCTTACTAAAGAAAGAGACCATGTTTGTATGCGGCTTTATTAACTCAATTATTATTAAAAAATGTTTTTACATTGTTTGCAAACTGATATGTGACACCTATTAATGTCCAATATATTTTTAGCTAAACAGGTGGGGCTCTGAATGACGGGTCGCCACTGCTCACCTCCATTTCACTCACATTTGTGAATAAAAATAGTCAAGTGTGATCACATTATAGCAAAATAAATGATGCAGCAGCTGTTTTCAAGGAATTTCTGCCGATTTTTGTTTCATAGCTGGAAAATGAATCGCAAGTCAAATCACTACAAATCCTATAGCCTATCCCACCTCGTGCTGCAACAGTGTAAGTGAAGAGCTGAGTTGAAATATTCATTTTTAGAAGCGCTGCACACTGGCATAAAAGTTGGTATAATTGACTTGAAACGAAAGTCTACCGAAGTGAGACTTTGTCCTTGTGTTTCTTGGCTATGTACATTGTTTTATTCACAAGCTAGGTTGTTTTTTTTAATGTTTGAGTTTAATCTGCTAGGAAAGAGAAAACAATGCCGTCTCACTTCGGTAGACTTTCGTTTCAAGTCAATGACACATAAATGTTCACCTGCCCCTTTAAGGGGGAGGTTACCTACTATTCAGACTCAATCTCACTGGCACAAACTTGATTTGATTCACGTTACCACGGTAACCTCCCCCTTAAAGGGGCAGGTGAACATTTATGTGTCATCTGATATTTTGGTTAAGAGACTAGGGTCACAAAAAAATTAAATTAAACAATATACCACTACTTCTTACTAGTTATAAATTGTATTGTTTTAAAAACATTAAAGTACACTCATCTGTTTTTTTTTTCTGTTTTGTTGGTGTAATTATTGCAAACCAAAATATTTTGGCTGGTTAAAAAAATCTGAGTACATTTTTGGCCCTGCTCGCCTCACCACCTCTTCTGTCTCCAGGTGCCCAGGACAGCTCAGTGAAGCTCTGGGATCTGAGGAAGCTGAAAAACTTCAAAACCATCACCCTGGACAACAACTACGAGGTAAAAAAAAAAGCAGAAGATAATTTGTGCCCATCTGAAATGACCCCTATCCCCTACACTACTTTCGACCAGAGCCTAGTGCACTATCTAAGAAATCCGCTGCTATTTGAGACAGTCGTTGTAGACTGTACACTGGACATTCAGAAGCTAGTCGTGCTACAATCAAGGCTGGTCCCACATCTGTGCTCTTGCATTCTTCATTTCTGTCACTGGCATGACAATTCCATAAGGAGTTTGCAAGAGAGCAGAAACCAACTGGCACCCAGGCTAGCAACGGTCTGCCCTGTATGACTACTGTAATCTCCTTGTACTGAACTACCCTGTCAATGTAGGTAAATGATATGCGAGTCTCTTTCCTTTCCCTCAGGTGAAGTCCCTGGTGTTTGACCAGAGTGGGACGTACCTGGCTGTGGGTGGCACTGACATCAGGGTCTACATCTGTAAGCAGTGGTCCGAGGTCCTCAACTTCACAGGTAAGAGAATGCACAGTGCGTGTGTGTTATACTGCTAGAGATGCAGTGGCAAGTGGTGCTGAGTTAGCTTGGGACAGAAACAGTGGTCTAGAGGTGGGTCTTCAGAGTGCCTGGGTTGATGATGATAGCATGTTTGTATGTATATACAGTACTTTATGAAATATTTTAAAAGTGTATCTGTGAAATGTACTATTCTGTTTATCAGCACCTCCCCAACTTTATTGGGTGTGCGTCAACTCATGCTTTTGAGTTGAGTTCAGGTCAAACATTTTTGCCTTGTTATTGTTTTGTTTTTCTTTACCCAGAACACACTGGGGTGGTGACTGGCGTGGCGTTCGGGGAGCACGCCCAGTTCCTCACCTCCACCGGAATGGACAGGAGCCTCAAGTTCTACAGCCTGTAACAACAGGGATCAAAGATCATATGGGCAGAGTGATGGATGGCTCTGATTGGCTGGCCTCTCTGAGGTCACACTGATGATGTACGCATGGGAAGAGACTTTGGCTGCGTCCCAAATGGCACCCTAGGGAATAGGATGCCATCTGGGGGACACACAGACCCTGCAGCAGTTGATCAGAAGGGAAATGCAGCCTGATTGGATAGTAATCTGAGGCTGGAATGTTAGAATGGATTTTTAACTGATATGCTCCATGAACAATGGTGAAACAGAGCACATCAGTTTGGATTCCGGGCGACTGGAATTCACCGAAAATACGTCATGCAACAATCCTACTGTATATGACCCATACTATACTAAGAGCCATGGGGCGTGTCCCAAATGGCACCCTATTCCCTATATAGGGCTGCACTACTTTTGACAGGAGCCCTATGGGGCCCTGGTCAAAGGTTGTACACGATAAAGGGAATAGGGTGCCATTTGGGACGCAAGCATTGACTGAATCACACCAAGAACCATACAAGGATATTGTAGACCATGTCCGTTCATCAATGTGTATATCGTACCTTGTAAGACCCCCCCCACATACACAGAGGTGACTTCAGAGTGAACATTATTGTTGTAGATATATATAATATATATCATTACAGTATAAGTATGTGGTATTAGTCTTTCCAGCTTGTGAATGTCATCTTGATTTCATGCCTTTTATTCTCCTCATCCTTTTTTTTTACTATCCATTGTTGTACAATGTGAATGATTTCGGTTAGTTGGTAAGTGATGCCAATGATTTGAGGAAATTCTAATATTTGTATATTTAAAAAAAAAACCTTATCTTTATTTTATTATCGTATTGTCCCTCTTTTCTTCATGAAATGCCTGTTTTATGCTTTATGCATTATGCTTTTGCCAGGTGAAGACTGTTTTTGTTTTTGGATCATCAATCAATAAACGTCAAAACAGTCTAATCCTCTCTCATTGTGTGTTGTCTATTAAAGGCTTATTACACACATTGTTATACAACGCAATTACCCCGGTGTGTGTGACAACACTGTCCCAGAATTTTAAACAGGTTAGGTGGGGGGGGGGGTCAAATAGTTTCAGCCATCTAACGTCGTTATCTAACGTAACGGTCATCTGTACTGTAGTCCCTTTGTTTACATACATCTCTGCATCGTGCACGTTGCACCACCTGCTAGAGGGAGAAACGCTGGGATAGCATGCCCCAGTTAATAGACTGCTAACCGGCGAGCTACCGAGATAACGGTAAGTTACAGAAGTTCCTTTTCGGTCCAGGTAACCGTTATCGCCCTACGACGTGAAGACGTTTCGATGAAATGGTCAACCATCTCTATTTTTGACGGGCATGTGTACAGCTATGCGAGCCAACGTCGGCTAGCTTGCCTTTACCAGCTAGGTTACTGCTAGCCGTTTTGATGCTGCTGATTGATGGCCGCTAGCCAGTTTAGCGTCTCCTACTGCAACGATTCGGGACAGTGTTGCATGACTCCAAAAGAGAGTAGTAGTTAGCGACATTGCCTCGTGGTGAGTAATTGTGTCGTCCTCGCATCGTATCCTAGCTAGCTATGCTGAATCCGATGAAACTAAAACTAGCCCATCACTGCCCCTAGGATTCCAGAGCTCTAGTTTCAGCGTTGATGTACTGTCTCTGCCTTCTTAACTGTAGCGGGGTGAACAGGCCGTGGCTCGGGTGGCTGAGGTCCTTGATTATCTAAATTGGCCTTCATGTGACACCGGGTGCTGTAGTTGTCCTGGAAGGAGGGCAGGCAGTGCGTCCCCGGTGATGCGTTGGGCTGGATGCCCCACCCTCTGGAGAGCCCTGCGGTTGTGAGCGGTGCAATTGTCGTACCAGGCGGCGATACAGCCCGACAGGATGCTCTCAATGGTGCATCTGTAGAAGTTAGTGAGGGTCTTAGGGGCCAAGCCGAATTTCTTGAGCCCCCTGAGGTCGCCTTCACCAAGCTGTCTGTCTGAATAGACCATTTCAAATCAAATTGTATTTGTCGCATAAGCCGAAATAAACAGGTTTAGACTTTACCGTGAAATGCTTACTTACAAACCCTTTCTCAACAATGCAGAGTTAAAACGTAAGAAAATCAGCACAAAAAAAATAGTAACACAAATAAACGATAAACCCGGCTATATACAAGGAGTAACAGTACAAGTCAATGTGCAGGGGAACAATGTAGTTAAGGTAATATCTACATGTAGGTAGGGGTAAAAGTGACTAGGCAGTCAGGATAGTTAATAAAGAGTAGGAGCACCGTATGTGAAAGTGTGTGCGTGAGCATATGTCTTGTGTGTGTGTGTGTGTGTCTGTGTTGGAGTGTCAATATAAGTATATGAGTGTGCATAGAGTCAATGATAGTCAATGGGAAAGAAAGGGTCAAATAAATTCCAGGTAGCCATTTGATGGCTGTTCAGCAGTCTGAACAGTTAACTCTTTTCACGAGCCTTTTGGTACCAGACTTGGTGCTCTGGTACCGCTTGCTGTGCAGTAGCAGAGAGAACAGTCTATAACTTGGGTGGCTCGAGGTGTTTGACAGTTTTACAGGCCTACCTCTGGATGGTAGGAAGCTTGGCCCCAATGATGTCCTGGGCCATCGGGACCACCCTCTGTGGCGTCAGATGCCAAGCAGTTTCCATACCAAGCGGTGATGCAGCCAGTCACGATGCTCTCAACGCTGTAGAACCTTTTCAGGATCTGAGGGGCCATTTCAGGTTGTCAGTGATGTGCACACCGAGGAACTTGAAACTTTTGACCCTCTCCACTGCGGCCCGTCAACGTGGATGTGGGTGAGCTCTTTCTGCTGTCTCCTGTAGTCCACGATCAGCTCCTTCGTTTTGTTGACGTTGAGGGAGAGGGCATTTTCCTGGCACCACTCCGCCAGGGCCCTCACCTCCTGACTCACCTCCTGTCTCGCCTCCTGTCTCGCCTCCTGTCTCACCTCCTGTCTCGCCTCCTGTCTCACCTCCTGTCTCATCGTTGTTGGTAATCAGGCCTACCACTGTTGTGTCGTCAGCGAACTTGATGATTGAGTTGGCCACGGAGTCATGGGTGAACAGGGAGCACAGGAGAGAGCTGTACTCCCCTGTGGGGCCCCCGTGTTGGGGATCAGCGTGACGGTGGTGTAGTTTCCTACCGCCAGGAAGTCCAGGGCCCAGTTGCACAAGGAGGGGTTCAGACCCAGGGCCTCCAGCTTAGTGATGAGCTTGGAAGGGGCACTATGGTGTTGAAGGCTGAGCTTTAGTCGATGAACAGCATTCTTACATAAGTATTTCTCGTGCCCAGGTGGGATTGGTCAGTGTGCAGAGCAATGGTGATTGCATCATTTGTGTATTTGATATGCGAATTGCAGTGGGTCTAGGGGTGTGTCGGGGAAGGTGGAGGTGATATGATCCTTGACTAGCCTCTCAAAGTACTCCATGATGGCAGAAGTGAGTACTACGGAGCGATAGTCATTTAGTTCAGTTGCCATTCGCTTTCTTGGTTTACAGCAACAATGGCGGACATCTTGAAGCAAGTAGGAACAACAGAGTGGGATATGGAGAGATGCTCTGAAGCTTGGGATGCCGCCTGGGCCGGCAGCCTTGCGAGGGTTTACGCGCTAAAACGACTCGCTCACGTCGGCCACGGCGAACGAGAGCACACAGTCCTCGTGAGAGTCCATCACTGTTGAATACAGCCTGTACATGTTTCCTTGCTATGTCTTCCTCTAAGTAGGTCTGAATACTTAATTCTATCAATTTAATTAAATGGTAACTAGCTACTATTTATATTAGTAGTGATAGTACTTCCATGTATACTAAAGTGTACTACAGCTCTCTGATTTCTTTTTCTTATTTGCAGTACATACGTGTGTGTGTATGTGTGTGTGTGTGTGTGTGTGTGTGTGTGTGTGTGTGTGTGTTTTAGGGCCCCCGCTACGCCTCAGCTGACTTTGATTATAGGTTTGAGAGACTGTAGTATTTCATCAGTGTCTCTCTCATTACCATCTCTCAGTCACATGGGGTGGTATCCTGTTCTCTTCCCCTCATCTTAACTCAATTACTGTCCGGCCATCTGTCCCAGAGTCACATATTCGAGAAATGAACTTTTCTGTGTTCAGTAGCTCGCGACAACTCCTCTTGCCTGGTCTTACCTCTTCTTACTCTCCATCTCTTGATGCTTACGCTCCTCTCCGGACGGTCTATATTAGCTTTTATTTATTGACATTTTTGTCACCGTTAGTTAACCAACCTGACAGGTAAAGTTGAGAAGAAACACCTTTTCTTTTTTTTAGCCTGGTCCCAGATCTGTTTGTGTTCTTTGCGAACTCCATCGCTGGTCAGCGTCAGGCCAAACATTGACACTCAGGCTATTGTCTTTTTCCAATAATGAGTCTATCGGAAGTTTTGAACAGGTCATTTATAATGTCTTTTATAGTTGATTGTTTATTTGACACTCATTTCTGCAGGCCGCCATGGGCGCTTTCTTTCGGAGCGAGGAGGTCTGTCTCGTGCAGCTCTTTCTCCAATCGGGGTCAGCCTACAACTGCGTCAGCGAGCTTGGAGAGCTGGGACTGGTCGAATTCCGAGACGTGAGTTCTTAACTTTGACATTTTAGTATTGAACATCTATTGTAAACGCTGATAGTAGACTAATTAGACAATAAGCTTACTTGGCTTATAAATGTATAATTAACGTCAAAACCATAGATATCCTATTAAATTACCGGAGGGGCTATGCCACAAATCCTCAGTTCCAGACTGGGGTGAAAATATCAGCCATTGGGGTCAGTGAGAAATCCAAACCAGTCTAATTGGAATGAATGGTATTAAATGCATAGGAGATGCATTTCCTGCTTATACTTAAGCAGTAAAGTGAAATTAAGGTATGTAGTACGACATAAATTGTCTAAGTCCTATCATCAACTGATTTCAGCCAGTGTGTGGCTGTGAATTGACTGCGTTGTTTGAATGGAGTGTTGGGATATTGGCAGTTAATCTGGAACAAATAACGGGATTATTCCTCTAAGACTGTATGGCTGGCTAGCTAGCTAGCGAACATACAGTGCAGATAATATTCACATTCATTGTTTTACACAATTATCTTATTACAGCACTGGCAAACTATGGTTGACCAACTCCCTTACTAAAATGGCTGACTTTTTAATCCGTCATAAGAAGGCTCACGTCCATTCTAGTATTCTAACTCCTCCTCTTCTTCCTTCTCCTTCTTTTCTTCCCCTCCCCTCCACTCCAGTTGAACCCCAATGTCAACTCGTTCCAGAGGAAGTTTGTGAACGAGGTGCGGCGCTGTGAGGAGATGGAGAAGACCTTCAGTGAGTCTCTGACCTCTGACCTTCACACCATACGATCAGAGAGCATTCCCATATGGGATATTCATCAAGCCTCCTCTACATATCCTCACTTCCTCTTTGATAATCTGCACCTGATGTCCACTTGCTCCCTCACCCCTCTTCCACTCTCCTTTTCTGCACATCTTCTTTCCCTTCTCCATCCCTCCATCCGCCCTTCTGTTCATCGCCTACTCCGTTCATTCATCTCTCCGCCCCACCTTTCCTTCTCTTCGTCCCTCTCTCCCCAGCGTACCTGGAGCAGGAGATCGTTCGGTCCCTGTTCCCCCCGCAGGCGGGTCCTCTCCCCACCCCCAGCCCTTTGCCCGCCGCCCCCCAGCCCAGAGAACTCATGGCCATCGAGGAGGAGAGCGAGAGGCTGGCCCGGGAGCTACGAGAGGTGAGGAGGGGAGAAAGAGAAGCTAGGAGGGGGGAGAAAATGGGAGAGGGAGAGGGAGAGGGGAGATGGGAGAAAATGGATGGGGAAAATGGGAGAGGAAGTGAGGGGGCATTGTTTTCCTACTTTGAAAATATATCCCTCCTTAGACATTCCAGTCGAAACGTTGCAATTGACTCTACAGGACCATATACAGCTGTACGCCAGGTTATTTTTGATTCCTTTCATTGTTTGGGCTATTCATACTGTTCTGCTGTCTGATTGGTCCAGGTGTCCAGGAACAGAGACTGCCTGATGAACCAGCTGATCCAGCTCAGCCAATACAGAGGGGTTCTGATCCAGACACACACTCTCACTGTCTCACAGGTAGGAACGACAGCTCGCAGCATGGCCTCTAATCACCTCACAGGTATGAACTACAGATCCCAGTGTTCTCTCTGCTGCTCTGTGGTCGGCCATTGTTGCACTCACACACTCTTGGAATTCTGAGTTTCCAATGTAAAAAAAAACGATTCAAGTAAACCTCGGTTATTTTCAAACGGGATGGGCCAAGTTTCCGAGGAACTCATGAACACAGCAGATGTGTATGGAAAAGCGTTGATTTCTTTAGCTGAAGCTTTCATTCTGATAAAGGACATTGACGGCCAAAACATCATGATTTTACCTCGAATTTGATAAATAATGGATCAAGATTAGAATTTTAAGCGAGAGTTGCACCTATTCCTTCCAAATGTTCTCATGATTTTTGGTTGTACTTATTCTCTCATTGGTTGAGCGCCTTGTACTCTTCTCCTATCTCCCTCTCTTGTCAGGCTCATCCTCCCTCTACTCTGGAGACTGCTGCCTTACTGGACAACAGACAAGACATCAGGCTGAGGTGACAGACGGACAAATATATATATATATATATACAGTGGGGCAAAAAAGTATTTAGTCAGCCACCAATTGTGCAAGTTCTCCCACTTAAAAATATGAGAGAGGCCTGTAATTTTCATCATAGCTACACTTCAACTATGACAGACAAAATGAGAAAAAAATCCAGAAAATCACATTGTAGGATTTTTAATTAATTAATTTGCACATTATGGTGGAAAATAAGTATTTGGTCACCTACAAACAAGCAAGATCTCTGGCTCTCACAGACCTGTAACTTCTTCTTTAAGAGGCTCCTCTGTCCTCCACTCGTTACCTGTATTAATGGCACCTGTTTGAACTTGTTATCAGTATAAAAGACACCTGTCCACAACCTCAAACAGTCACACTCCAAACCCCACTATGGCCAAGACCAAAGAGCTGTCAAAGGACACCAGAAACAAAATTGTAGACCTGCACCAGGCTGGGAAGACTGAATCTGCAATAGATAAGCAGCTTGGTTTGAAGAAATCAACTGGGAGCAATTATTAGGAAATGGAAGACATACAAGACCACTGATAATCTCCCTCGATCTGGGGCTCCACGCAAGATCTCACCCCGTGGGGTCAAAATGATCTCAAGAACGGTGAGCAAAAATCCCAGAACCACACGGCGGGACCTAGTGAATGACCTGCAGAGAGCTGGGACCAAAGTAACAAAGCCTACCATCAGTAACACACTACGCCGCCAGGGACTCAAATCCTGCAGTGCCAGACGTGTCCCCCTGCTTAAGCCAGTACATGTCCAGGCCCGTCTGAAGTTTGCTAGAGAGCATTTGGATGATCCAGAAGAAGATTGGGAGAATGTCATATGGTCAGATGAAACCAAAATATAACTTTTTGGTAAAAACTCAACTCGTCGTGTTTGGAGGACAAAGAATGCTGAGTTGCATCCAAAGAACACCATACCTACTGTGAAGCATGGGAGTGGAAACATCATGCTTTGGGGCTGTTTTTCTGCAAGGGGACCAGGACGACTGATCCGTGTAAAGGAAAGAATGAATGGGGCCATGTATCGTGAGATTTCGAGTGAAAACCTCCTTCCATCAGCAAGGGCATTGAAGATGAAACGTGGCTAGGTCTTAAAGCATGACAATGATCCCAAACACACCGCCCGGGCAACGAAGGAGTGGCTTCGTAAGAAGCATTTCAAGGTCCTGGAGTGGCCTAGCCAGTCTCCAGATCTCAATCCTATAGAAAATCTTCGGAGGGAGTTGAAAGTCCGTGTTGCCCAGCAACAGCCCCAAAACATCACTGCTCTAGAGGAGATCTGCATGGAGGAATGGGCCAAAATACCAGCAACAGTGTGTGAAAACCTTGTGAAGACTTACAGACAACGTTTGACCTCTGTCATTGCCAACAAAGGGTATATAACAAAGTATTGAGATAAACTTTTGTTATTGACCAAATACTTATTTTCCACCATAATTTGCAAATAAATTCATTAAAAATCCTACAATGTGAATTTCTGGATTTATTTTCTAATTTTGTCTGTGATAGTTGAAGTGTACCTATGATGAAAATTACAGGCCTCTCTCATCTTTTTAAGTGGGAGAACTTGCACACTTGGTGACTGACTAAATACTTTTTTGCCCCACTGTACATCAAACATATGGAAACCACGTTGGACTCCGTTCCTTCCATTCCAGCCGTTACAAAGGAGCCTGTCCTCCTATAGCTCCTCCCACCAGCCTCCTTTGATATCAATCACTTCCTTGTCAATGGCTGCATCTCAAATAGAACCCTAATTCCTATGCAGTGGTCTGGCTCTGGTCAAAAGTAATGCACTATAAAGGCAATTGGGCTGGGTGCCATTTGGGAAGAACACTATCCAATGGACTTTCCCTGCTGGCTTGACAAGCAGCCTAAATAGAGTTCGCATTGCAATATATAAAAGAGAATATGTGATCAGCAAAAGTGGTTGCGTCCCAAGTGGCATTCTATTCCCTAAGGGCCCCGATCAAAATAAGTACACTATATAGTGAATAGGTTGCCATTTGACGCAACCAGTGTCAAGAGGAGAAAAGATGAAAGATATTTGGTCAAACGTTATTTGTATATTCCGGATTTTCATATGATCAATAGACTATCTGTTGATAAGCAACTGCTTTCTAAGGTTAGGGTTAGGTTAAGCATAAGGTTAAGGGTTAAAGTTGGGGTTAGAGTACGGGTTAGGATAAGGGTCGAGGTTAAGATAAGGGTCAAGGTTAGGGTTAGAGCTAGGGTTAGGGTTAGGTTAAGCATAAGGTTAAGGGTTAAAGTTGGGGTTAGAGTACGGGTTAGGATAAGGGTCAAGGTTAAGATAAGGGTCAAGGTTAGTGTTAGAGCTAGGGTTAGGGTTAGTAGATAGTTGGCCGAAATGTTACTGATAGTCAGTAGACAGGCGGACTATCCAAATAAAGTGTTTCCGGGTATTTTTTTCCCTCACGTGTCTTCTTTCGTCTCCTTCCCAGTTTTGTGGCTGGCGTGGTCCACCCGTGGAAGGTTCCGTCGTTTGAGCGGCTGCTCTGGCGAGCGTGCCGCGGTTACATCATCGTCGACTTCAGGGAGATGGAGGAGAGTCTGGAGCTTCCTGAAACGGTAACAAATGAGAGGGTGGACAGTAGAGGGATGAATACAGGAAATAAGGAATAAAGATGGACGAGCCAAGGAAAGAATGTCGGAGGATCCTTATGAAGAATGGACGTATTTCCCTTTCCACACACATCAGCAAAATTATGTTTCCCCCCCTTCTAAATCCCACTTCCTTACTTCATTTTTTTTACGACCAATCACAGGGTGAGATGGTCCAGTGGACAGTTTTCCTCATCTCTTTCTGGGGCGAGCAAATTGGACAGAAAGTCAAGAAGATCTGTGATTGGTTAGTGAGAGCAGATCCAAAGTTTCTAACAATTTTCAGTTACATGTTGAATTTGTCTAATTTATTGTCTAATCTAATGATTCTTGGTCTCCTTTTTTTTCTTACCCCTTCTCTCTCTCTCTCTTCCTGTCTCTCTTTCTTTCTTTCCTCCGTCTCTTTCTTCTTCTGTCCTTCTCTCAGTTTCCACACCCACACCTTTGACTACCCAGAGGGTACGACGGAGAGAGAGAAGATTCTGCACGGGCTGCAGGGAAGGATAGTAGACATCAAAACGGTAAGAAAAGAGAGCGAGATTGAGCGATAGAGAGAGATGGGCAGAGACAAGCAGATCATTTTGAGCTGGAACAATCATTATCTCTCAGTTTTCTGTGTCTTCGTCAGTCGTCATCGATGTTGGGTAGATATCAGGCTACGCCTGTTCTACCTTGGGCTCGCAAGTGGCGCAGCGGTCTAAGGCACTGCATCTCAGTGCTCGAGGTGTGACTACAGAACCGGGTTCGATTCCAGGCTGTATCACAACCGGCCGTGTTTGGGAGTACCATAGGGCGGCGCACAATTGGCCCAGCGTCGTCTGGGTTTGACTGACTTAACTGACTTGCCTAGTTAAATAAAGTTTACATTTAAAAAAATACTCCTATGGCAGCACCCTGGTTTGTTAACCCCTTCCTCTTCGCCATGATTTATTTCAGGTCTCCCAGACAGGAGGTTCTGCCCCAGTGGAAGGTGTTCTATTCATATCATTAGAATGGTTCTCATTCTATTTGTATGGATTCTTATCTATTCTGTGTTTATTAAACCCCTTCCTTCCCTCCATGGTTTCCCTCAGGTCCTCTCCCAGACGGAACACTACCTGCAGCAGTTGCTGTGTCGCTCGATGTCCGTGCTGCCCCAGTGGAAGGTGCGGGTCCAGAAGTGTAAGGCCGTCCAGGCCGTGCTCAACCTCTGCAGCCCCTCCGTCACTGACAAGTGTCTGATCGCCGAGGCCTGGTGTCCCGTCAGGAAACTGCTACTGTTGCAGAGCGCCCTGATAGAGGGAACGGTGAGAGAGGAGGAGGGAGGGGAGGAGATAGAGGAGGGATGGGCAAATGGCGGCTTTCTCTCTCTCTCTTTTTTTTCTCTCTTTTTTAGCTTTTGTAAGCCCTCGGATCAATTTCCAAAAACATTTCTTTTTGTATTTCTTTTAAGAACTCAGTCGAGGTCTCAACTTACGAGTTAGAATAGTAGAATATACAAGGTGCAATTTCTACATTTGGTTGTGCATCAGCAGTTTTTCCTCTTGTTATGTCAGTCACTGACAGTCACTCAATTATCCATGTCAGCTCATCATTTTTAGATTGGTAAATTAGTCTGTGAAATAATCTGTCTGTAACCAATTGTTGGACAAATGACTTGTGTCATACACAAAGTAGATGGTCTAACCGACTTGCCAAAACTATAGTTTGTTTACAAGAAATTTGTGGAGTGGTTGAAAAACGAGTTTTAATGACTCCAACCTAAGTGTATGTAAACTTCCGACTTCAACTATATATACAATTCCTGGAGGCTGCAAATGACCATTTTGTCCATGGCCTGCATACTCACCAGACATGTCACCCATTGTGCATGTTTGGGTTGCTCTGGATTGACGTGTACAGCAGCATGTTCCAGTTCCCGCCGATATCCAGCAACTTCGCACAGCCATTGAAGAGGAGTGGGACAACACTCCACATGCCACAATCAATAGCTAATCCATAGATTAGGGTCTAATTTAATTATTTTAATTGACTGATTTCCTTCTGTGACCTGTAACTCAGTAAAATCATAGAAATTGGGCTCCCGAGTGACACAGCAGTCTAAGGCACTGCATCTCAGTGCTAGAGGCGTCACAACAGACCCTGGTTCGTTCCCGGGCTGTATCACAACCGGCCGTGATCGGCAGTCCCATAGGGCGGCGCACAATTGACCCAGCGTTGTCCAGGTTAGAGAAGGGGTTTGGTGGGGGGGGGGGGCTTTACTTGGCTAATTGCGCTCTAGTTACTCCTCGTGACGGGCCGGGCGCCTGCAGGCTGACCTCGGTCGTCAGGTGAACAGTGTTTCCTCCAACACATTGTTGCGGCTGGCTTCCGGGTTGAGCGGGCGGGTGTTAAGAGCGGGCGGGCGGGCGGGTGTTGACTGGTCACGTTTCGGAGGATGTATGACTCGACCTCCGCATCCCAAACCCACTTCGGGAGTTGCAGAGATGAGAGAAGATCGAAATTGGGGAGGAAAAAAGAGGGTAAAATACCAATAAATAAATAATATAATAATTTGAAAAAAATCTTTTAAATTGTTGCATGTTGCTTTTATATTTTTTGTTCAATGTAGTTTAACTGCACAGATGGATTGATTGCACAAATCAGTCGACTACATGTGTGTGTATGGATGTGGGTACGCAGACCCGCAAGTTTACTGCAGCCCCTCATGACCAGTTAGGATTTTGTGTGGCCCCCACCCCCATCAAAGTTGCTCTGAGATGGGAGGGATAGGGAGGACAGGGATGATCAATGTGAAAGAATAGACAGGGATGATCAAGGTGAAAGAAATGAGACTTTGGTCAGGTAGAAACGTCATAAGAATGCGTAATCAGATTTTGGTGTTATGATTACTTTAACAGGAATATCTCTCTCTCGCATCTCTCCCTCTCCCACAGAGGAAGAACGGTAGTGGTGTGGACTCATTCTATAACCGCCTCCCGGACCCCAGCACTACTCCTCCCACCCTCTTCCACACCAACTCCTTCACAGCCGGCTTCCAGAGCATTGTAGACGCATACGGTGTTGCCAGATACAGAGAGGTCAACCCAGGTATATATATATACATACACACAAACACACACACGAAAACTCAACAGTCATCCACCAACTCTGTCAACCCTAACTCTCGCTCTGTGTATGTTTTGTGTGTTTGTCCCTCCTGTGGCTCCGTCCGTAGCGGTGTACACCATCATCACCTTCCCCTTCCTGTTTGCGGTGATGTTTGGGGACGTGGGCCACGGCCTCCTCATGACCATGGCCGCCCTCTGGATGGTGCTGCAGGAAAGAGACCTCAATCTCAGGACCAACGACAACGAGGTACACACAGCTTACCACTCTCCTTGTGGATGGTACTACAGGAGAAAGACCCGAAACTCAGGACTATTTTATTTAAAAAAAAATAAAAATGTAAAAAATTAAATCGGCAAGTCAGTTAAGAACAAATTCTTATTTACAATGACGGCCTACACCGGCCAAACCCGGACGACGCTGGGCCAATTATGCGCCGCCCTATGGGACTCCCAATCATGGCCTGGATTCGAACCAAGGTGTCTGTAGTGACGCCTCTAGCACTGAGATGCAGTGCCTTAGACCGCTGCGCCACTCGGGAGCATCAAGGTAAACAGGAGGAGGGGAGAGCCCTCTAATGCAGGGGTGGGTGACTCCAGGGTGTGTCACCCATCAGGCGCCGGAGGACTGGAGCGGAAGCTAGAGCCTCTTCCCAAACACACAATCATCCCAGTTTCCTGTCTCTAGTTTGTATTCATGTAAAATCAGTACTGGAAATGAAAGTGTTTCAACTGGCCCAGCCACACACTGTACCTCATCCAACTGAAGAGCAACTCTCTCACTCTCTCTCTCACTCTCTCTCAGATCTGGCAGATGATGTTTGGTGGTCGGTATCTGATCTTGTTGATGGGTCTATTCTCTATCTACACCGGAGCCGTCTACAACGAGTGTTTCAGTAAAGGCCTCAGCCCCTTCCCGTCGGGATGGCACCTACAACCTATGTTCCAGCACTACAACTGGACGTAAATGGATACACACACACACATGTATGCGTACACACACACAGACGCACACACACGCTAACATTGTCCTCTCCATTCTGTGTCAGTGATGAGACTCTGAGAGAGAACCAGTATCTTACTCTGGACCCGAACGTGACCGGAGTGTTCCAGGGACCCTATCCGTTTGGCATCGACCCGGTAACTAACTCTAAACTACATCCGTCCATCTCTTTTATCTATATCGGTTTGGCCTGTTTTCCCGTTCGACGTCTTCATTCCATACTGAATGAGCCGGCACTGGGAACCCCCTTGAAACATGTATCCTAGCTCTTTCATACTGCTGCTTTGGAGTGAGTCGGCTCTGGTGATGCCACATCAACATTTTCCAGGACTGAGTCAAATGGAAACATGGCGTTAACATTACGCAATTCCATTTCCTTTTATTGTCCTGCAATGGCGATTACTAACAGGCATAGGCCTATAACCGTACAAATATGTTAGGTACTGTGCTGGTTTCAACAAGAAATGAAAAAGAGAAACAAAACTAAACGTAAAGAAACATTCTTGTGTGCGGAATACTTGAATTCGACACATTCCAAAACGATGTCTGTCGGGCTCTGTTTTCTGACCTTTGACCTGTAGATCTGGCGGCTGGCCAACAACCACCTGACGTTCCTGAACTCGTACAAGATGAAGATGTCCGTCATCATCGGGGTCGTCCACATGACTTTCGGAGTCTGCCTGTCCTTTTTCAACTACATGTAGGTCTCCACTTCTACTCCGACACAAACACACCCTAAAACCATTACCGTAACAAATCAACAGTGATTTACTGTGGGGCAAAAAAGTATTTAGTCAGCCACCAATTGTGCAAGTTCTCCCTCTCCTCTCCCAGAGGCCTGTAATTTTCATCATAGGTACACTTCAACTATGACAGACAAAATGAGGGAAAAAAATCCAGAAAATCACATTGTAGGATTTTTTATGAATTTATTTGCAAATTATGGTGGAAAATAAGTATTTGGTCAATAACAAAAGTTTATCTCAATACTTTGTCATTGCCAACAAAGGGTATATAACAGAGGTCAAACATTTTCTGTAAGTCTTCACAAGGTTTTCACACACCGTTGCTGGTATATTGGCCCATTCCTCCATGCAGATCTCCTCTAGAGCAGTGATGTTTTGGGGCTGTTGCTGGGCAACACGGACTTTCAACTCCCTCCAAAGATTTTCTATGGGGTTGAGATCTGGAGACTGGCTAGGCCACTCCAGGACCTTGAAATGCTTCTTACGAAGCCACTCCTTTGTTGCCCGGGCGGTGTGTTTGGGATCATTGTCATGCTGAAAGACCCAGCCACGTTTCATATTCAATGCCCTTGCTGATGGAAGGAGGTTTTCACTCAAAATCTCACGATACATGGCCCCATTAATTCTTTCCTTTACACGGATCAGTCGTCCTGGTCCTTTTGCAGAAAAACAGCCCCAAAGCATGATGTTTCCACCCCCATGCTTCACAGTAGGTATGGTGTTCTTTGGATGCAACTCAGCATTCTTTGTCCTCCAAACACGACGAGTTGAGTTTTTACCAAAAAGTTATATTTTGGTTTCATCTGACCATATGACATTCTCCCAATCTTCTTCTGGATCATCCAAATGCTCTCTAGCAAACTTCAGACGGGCCTGGACATGTACTGGCTTAAGCAGGGGGATATGTCTGGCACTGCAGGATTTGAGTCCCTGGCGGCGTAGTGTGTTACTGATGGTAGGCTTTGTTACGTTGGTCCCAGCTCTCTGCAGGTCATTCACTAGGTCCCCCCGTGTGGTTCTGGGATTTTTGCTCACCGTTCTTGTGATAATTTTTACCCCACGGGGTGAGATCTTGCGTGGAGCCCCAGATCGAGGGAGATTATCAGTGGTCTTGTATGTCTTCCATTTCCTAATAATTGCTCCCACAGTTGATTTCTTCAAACCAAGCTGCTTACCTATTTCAGATTCAGTCTTCCCAGCCTGGTGCAGGTCTACAATTTTGTTTCTGGTGTCCTTTGACAGCTCTTTGGTCTTGGCCATAGTGGAGTTTGGAGTGTGACTGTTTGAGGTTGTGGACAGGTGTCTTTTATACTGATAACAAGTTTAAACAGGTGCCATTAATACAGGTAACGAGTGGAGGACAGAGGAGCCTAGAACAGAGAAGTTACAGGTCTGTGAGAGCCAAAAATCTTGCTTGTTTGTAGGTGACCAAATACTTATTTTCCACCATAATTTGCAAATAAATTCATTAAAAATCATACAATGTGATTTTCTGGAGAGAAAACAATTCTCATTTTGTCTGTCATAGTTGAAGTGTACCTATGATGAAAATTACAGGCCTCTCTCATCTTTTTAAGTGGGAGAACTTGCACAATTGGTGGCTGACTAAATACTTTTTTGCCCCACTGTATATATAGTCTACATCTTTTGGCATTATTTCTTCTAACCCTATGAATTGAGGTTTGTATTATAATGAACCCTGTCTTTTCCAAGGAGACCTTAGTAACACATCTGATCACAGTCATGTTCTTTGTCTCTCTCACACCCTCCAGTCACTTGAACCAGCTGAGCAGTGTGTTCCTGGTACTGATCCCAGAGCTGTTGTTCATGCAGTGTCTGTTTGGCTACCTGGTCTTCATGGTGTTGTTGAAGTGGGTGGTGTTCAGCCCCCAGGACTCCGACCTGGCCCCCAGCATCCTCATACACTTCATAGATATGTTCCTGTTCACTGAGAATGAGGATAATCCGCCCCTCTACCGCGGACAGGTGAGACCCGCACGCACGTCACGTGTGGACGGCAGACAGACATGCACACACACACGTGATCGTACCTGTCCTCTCCACCTAGCTGCATTGAAGCTCTAGCAATGGACAACTTGAACAAATGTCTGTTTCTCTTCTGTCCCCTCCCTCCCTCTAGATGATAGTCCAGAGGGTCCTGGTGGTGGTCGCTCTGGCGTCAGTGCCTGTCCTGTTACTAGGGAAACCACTCTATCTCTACTACAACCACAGGAGACGAGCCAACACAAGAGGGGTAAGGGGGGGGAGGGAGAGAGAGAGAGAGAGAGAGAGTGAGAGAGAGAGAGAGAGAAAGACCGGGATTGGAAGTGGATAACTACATTTTTGCTTGTAGGCGAAGGAGTTAAGTGTGTGTGATTGAGACATGAAGCCTGTTTACCCCACTGAGTCATTGGTTCTAGACCTCAACCCTCTGATTGTAAGTAATAGATGCCACATGTGTGTGTGCGACAGGGAGAAGGGCGCCACCTTGTGACGGACACCAGCTCCATCAACGCGTTACAAGGAGACCTGGAAGAAGGAGGAACCAGAGAGGAGGAGGTGAGGGAGGGGTAGAAAGTAGGAGGGTTCATTTGAGGAAACTGGGTCTTGTTAATTAATGTAAACCGTACCAACTGAAAACGAAAATGGGTTTTTCTTATTGGACAAGGTAGTCCCTCCAGGTTTCGGTCTGTGTCTCGTAAATATGGACCAGGGCTAAGTGTTGATTTGGGATTCTGGTTTTAACCCTTTCTATCCTCCCCTGCAGGAGTTTGATACAGCGGATGTGTTCATGCACCAGGCCATCCACACTATAGAGTACTGTCTGGGCTGCATCTCCAACACAGCTTCCTATCTACGACTGTGGGCCCTCAGCCTTGCACATGCACGTGAGTCTCACTCTCTCTCTCACACACTCACACACACACACACAGTCACATTGTGCCAGTGACGTTTGTGCCTGTGTGTGACATTGTCATAACACACACGCACACACATAAACTTAAATCTTAAGTCTCCTGCTTTATCTACACAATTGTTTTTCAAATCCATCCTTCATGGCACTGATCTGAAAGAACTGACCAGGTGAAAGCTGGCCTAATGATGAAAGGGGGGATACCTAGTCAGTTGGACAACTGAATGCACTGAATGCAATCCAGCTTCCATCACATGACATTCTTTCACCTGTCAAGTACTTCCTTATCAGAATAGATAAAGGGCGGGAGACAAGGAGAAGACTACTTATTTTATTTTTTATCAGGAAACCCTTTTCCTATCACCTTTAAGCAATCGAACGAGAGCCCACATTCTATTCCCAAGTTGACTCCAAATGTTGAACAATGCCAACATAGCACTGCAGTTCATGGACACACAGTATGTTGTGGTTGAGTCCAAAACTAAAAGGCTATCGGGATGCCATTTTGAATGCAATATCCAAATAACAAGTAACATAACTATTACAGCATCGAGTCGTCTTGGGTATGATGCTACAAGCTTGGCACACCTGTATTTGGGGAGTTTCTCCCATTCTGCTCTGCAGATCCTCTCAATCTCTGTCAGGTTGCGGCACAGCTATTTTCAGGTCTCTCCAGAGATGTTCGATCGGGTTCAAGTCCGGGCTCTGGCTGGGCCACTCAAGGACACACTTGCCCCAAAGCCACTCCTGCGTTGTCCTGTCGGAAGGTGAACATTCGCTGCAGTCATAGGTCCTGAGCGTCTTAACAGGTTTTCATCAAGGATCTCTCTGTACTTTTCTCCGTTCATCTTTGCCTTGATCCTGACTAGTCTCTCAGTCCCTGCCGCTGAAAAACATCCCCACAGCATGCTGCTGCCACCACCATGCTTCACCGTAGGGATGGTGCCAGGTTTCCTCCAGACGTGCCGCTTGGCATTCAGGCCATAGAGTTCAATATTGTCTTCATCAGACCAGAGAATCTTATTTCTCATGGTCTAAGAGTCTATAGGTGCCTTTTGGCAAACTCCAAGCGGGCTGTCATGTGCCTTTAACCGATGAGTGGCTTCTGTCTGGCCACTCTACCATAAAGGCCTGATTGGTGGAGTGCTGCAGAGATGGTTGTCCTTCTGGAAGGTTCTCCCATCTCCACAGATGAACTCTCGAGCTCTGTCAGAGTGACCATTATGTTCTTGGTCACCTCCCTGACCAAGGCCCTTCTCCCCCAATTGCTCAATTTGGCTGGGCAGCCAGCTCTAGGGCGGAATGATGTAGGCCACTTTCTTCTTGGGGACCTTCAATGCTCCAGAAATGTTTTGGTACCCTTCCCCAGATCTGTGCCTCGACACTATCCTGTCTCGGCTCACTATGGAAAATTCCTTCGACCTTATGGCTTGGTTTTTGCTCTGACATGCACTGTCAACTAAACTATGGGACCTTATATAGACAGGTGTGTGTCGTTCCAAATCATGTCCAATCATTTGAATTTACCACAGGGGGACTCCAAGTTGTAGAAACAGCTTAAGGATGATCAATGGAAACAGGCTGGACCTGAGCTCAATTTCAAATATCATAGCAAAGGGGTGGAATCCTTACGTAAAAATGTTTTATACATTTTTGTTTGAGGATTTTTGATTTATTTAATCCATTTTAGAATAAGGATGTAACGTAACACAATGTGGAAAAAGTCAAGGGCTCCAAAGTTTTGGCCGGTACTGTACACATATATTCACTACCGTTCAAAAGTTAGGGGTCACTTAGAAATGTCCTTGTTTTTGAAAGAGCAAATGTGTTGTCCGATAAAATAACATCAAATTGATCAGAAATACAGTGTAGACATTGTTAATGGTGTAAATGACTATTGTAGCTGGAAACGGCAGATTTTTTTAAATGGAATGTGTACAGAGGCCCATTATCAGCAACCATCACTCTTGTGTTCGCTAATCCAAGTGTATCATTTTAAAAGGCTATTTGATCATTAGAAAACCCTTTTGCAATTATGTTAGTACAGCTGAAAACTGTTGTCCTGATTAAAGAAGCAATACAACTGGCCTTCTTTAGACTAGTTGAGTATCTGGAGCATCAGTATTTGTGGGTTCGATTACAGGCTCAAAATGGCCAGAAACAAAGACCTTTCTTCTGAAACTGTCTATTCTTGTTCTGACAATTGAAGGCTATTCCATGCGAGAAATTGCCAAGAAACTGAAGATCTCGTACGACTCCCTTCACAGAACAGCGCAAACAGGCTCTAACCAGAATAGAAAGGGGAGTGGGAGGCCCCGGTGCATAACTAAGCAAGAGGACAAGTACTTTAGAGTGTCTAGTTTGAAAAACTAGTCAACTGGCAGCTTCATTAAATAATACCCGCAAAACACCAGTGTCAACGTCAACATTGAAGAGGCGATTCCTCTGTCCAGAGTGTGTTCTTTTGCCCATCTTAATCTTTTTATTGGCCAGTCTGAGATGTTTTTTTATTTGCAACTCTGCCTAGAAGTCCAGCATCCCAGAGTTGCCTCTTCACTGTTGTCAATGTCTAGACTGCATTTCTGATCAATTTGATGTCATTTTAACCTCCCTGGACCCCAAACTTTTGACAGTAGTGTACATTTTAAGCAGCTCTTCTACATACATAATCATTTATATATTTGTGTGACCTGGTGATTATATAAAATAAGAGCCACATATTTGTATGCTCTTTGCTAAATGGAAAAGTGACAGCCTACTTATGGTGCTTTCAAGACAACTGGGAACTCTTTAAAAAAAACAAGGTCAAATCATGACGTCAGTGAGCTTCAGGTCGGCGCTCTAGAAAGATGACAGTTTCCGAGTTGGATGACCGTTCAAAATGACTTTTCCCAGTCGGAGCTAGTTTTTCTCAGAGTTACCAGTTGTCTTGAACTCACTCAAGTCAGAGTTCCCAGTAGTTTTGAGTACGGCATAATACCAGTTGTGTGTGTTGCAGAGCTGTCGGAGGTGCTATGGGTGATGGTGATGCGTATCAGCCTGTCGTGGCAGGGCTACGTGGGATCTGTAGTTCTAGCCGTCATCTTTTCCTTCTTCGCTACACTCACCGTCTCCATCCTGCTCGTCATGGAGGGGCTGTCCGCGTTCCTGCACGCCCTCAGATTGCACTGGTGGGTCACACACACCCTGTTGTCATTCACATACCAAACTGTTGCCCCTCAATGTTTTCCATCTCTCACGCCCACAAACACAACCAGTTGATTTGTATCCCACGCACGCACAGCACACACGGGGACATGTGAAACTTCTCAGCCTGAAGTGTCGCAGAATTGTGAGCGTTTCGGTGGCGCGGATGGTAAGACGCTTCGGGAGGGCAGTCACGTGTGCTAGCAAAGCAGAGATGCTTGGTTCGAGCCTCAGCTCGAGCCACGTCAGGAGGAAGTGGTCGTCGCTGAATAAGCAGCGTGACGTCCTTCAAGCCACACCATTCTCCATCCCTAATATTCCTATTTTTCCTCTTCCCAGGGTGGAGTTCCAGAATAAGTTCTACAGTGGAACGGGATACAAGCTCAACCCTTTCTCCTTCTCCTCCATCCTGAACCCTGTATAGGCTTTCAACACAGGACATTGTTACAGAGGAATTGCAGTACCTACACAGATATAGCCCAATAATAAGCTTGCATTGTTCTATATACCGCTTTCAACACAGGACGTTATGTTACATATGAAATACTGACAGATGTAGGGTGTTTGGGATGGCAACCTATTCCTTATATAGTGCACTACTTTTGACAAGAGCCCTATGGATCCTGGTCAAAGGTTGTGCACTATATAGGTTTTAGGGTTCCATTTCAGATACATGTATAGCCTAATAAGCTATTGTTTGATACTAACAATTTTTGACTTGAATTTTCATCTTGCAGATGGTATCCTTCTTAAAAAGGAGAGGAACTTGTGAATATAGTTAGCGTTTGTTTTGCTCAGGAAGCGGTTTTTGACTTGCAAGTTTCTCTTTAATGGTGAGCCTACAACAAAGATGGCTACTGTAGGAGTGCACTACGTTTCCCAGGGTACAACTGGGGCACCATTATGTGCATGGGAGCTTTCTATGTTATTACCACTTATAAATGAATGCCATTAAAGGATTGTTTTATAATCCCTAAAAGCTTGTGGATTGTCTCTACTTTACTGAAAATCCACTACAATGTTGAGTATAAACACGGCAGCCAACATAAATGATAGTTTAGATACCTACTTATTCAAGGGTTTCTTTACTATTTTCTACATTGTAGAATGAAGACAAAACTATGAAATCATGTAGTAACCAAAAAGTGTTAAATCGACATTTTACATTAGAGATTCTTCAAAGTAGCCACCTTTTGCATAATCTCAACCAGCTTCATGAGGTAGTCACCTGGAATGCATTTCAATTAACGTGTGTGCCTTGTTAAAAGTTCATTTGTGTGATTTCCTTCCTTAATGCATTTGAGCCAATCAGTTGTGTTGTGACAATGTAGGGGTGGTATATTATGGCAACAGCTCAAATAAGCAAAGAGAAACGAGAGTCCATTACTTTAAGACATGAAAGGTCAGTCAATACAGAACATTAAGAACTTTGAACCCATCAAGCGCTATGTTGAAACTGGCTCTCATGAGGACCGCCACAGGAAAGGAAGACCCAGAGTTACCTCTGCTGCAGAGGATAAGTGCTTCAGAGTTCAAGTAACAGACACATCAAAATCAACTGTTCAGAGGATACTGTGTGGATCAGGCCTTCATGGTCAAATTGCTGCAAAGATACCACTACTAAGAAGACTTGCTTGGGCCACGAAACACGATGGACAATAGAGCGGAGGAAATCTGTCCTTAGGTCTGATGAGTCTAAATTTGAGATTTGTGGTTCCAATATCCGTGTCTTTGTGAGCCACAGAGTAGGTGAACGGATGATCTCCGCATGTGTGGTTCCCACCGTGAAGCATGGAGGTGGTGGTGTGATGGAGCTTTGCTGGTGACACCGATTTATTTAGAATTTAAAAAAAAGGCACACTTAACCAGCATGGCTACCACAGCATTCTGCAGCAATAACGCCATCCCATCTGGTTTGCACTTAGTGGGACTAACATTTGTTTTTCAACAGGACAATGACCCAACACACCTCCAGACTGAGTAAGGTCTATTTGAGAGTGATGGAGTGTTGCATCAGATGACTTGGCTTCCACAATCACCTGACCTCAACCCAATTGAGATGATTTGGGATGAGTTGGACCGCAGAGTGAAGGAAAAGCAGCCAACAAGTGCTCAGCATATGTGGGAACTCCTTCAAGACTGTTGGAAAAGCTGTCATCAAGGGAAAGGGTGGCTACTTTGAATCTAAAATCTATTTAACACTTTTTTGGTTACTGTGTTATTTCATAGTTGATGTCTTCTCTATTTTTACTATTTTCTACATTGTAGAATAATAGTGAAAAACCCTTGAATGAGTAGGTGTCCAATTTTTTTTTGAAATGGTACTGTATATGGATACTGACCTCCGTTTAATTTAAAAATCAAGACGTGCACGCACACTACTCATTGAAGATTTGTTTTATTTCTCTTTTTTTCTTGTAAAAACCACAAATGAACAACAAACAAAAAAGAATTTCTGCAAAACATTTCAGAAAATATTTATATCATTGATTGCAATGCTACAGGCATGTTCCAAGCCCATTGAGCAACTGCAGTAGGGCAACCAACACAATACCAAGATCCGCATCCCAAATGGTATCCTATACTCTATATAGTGCACTACTTTTTCAAAAGTAGTGCACTATACTGGGACTAGGGTGACATTTGGGACGCATCCCATGAGCCCTCCGGTTCAACAATAACATTATGGGTGATAGAGCAAAGGGATGAACAAAACGTTACCCCTCTGAAAAGGAGTGACAGAAAGGAAAGAGATGAATACGACAGGAGGAGGAAAATATTCTGTCAAATAAGGGAATTCAAAGACTATAACGTTAAGACCTGTAGTGGCTGGTAGTGAGAAAAGGGAGTCAAGTAAAACTGAAGAGACTATGTATTCATCCCAAATAGCACCCTGTTCCCTATATAGTGTACTACTTTTGAACTAGGGCTCCATTTGGGACGCACCCTAATGAGCGATACAGTACGGTTTTCATCCAACAAAACTCACGGCTGTGAGCGTATCAAACGGAGAGGGGTGAGGATGGGGCGGGGGGGTTTCTAGGACAGGTTTGGCACCTGTTCGGTTTCCCAAGGAGTCCATGGAAAGTTCAGTCTAGACCTAGTGGGACACCAGTCATGTCCGGAGTCTTCTCCAGTCCCCTTCCCTCTCAACCCCCTCTGAAATCTATACCCTGATTCACTCTACTGCTTTGTGGGACCACGTCGTACAAACACCCACATTCAATCCATCGGGTTCCCATTTTCAGCCATGTAGCGTGAACAACACTAACAAGTGTCTCTGTGCTATTCATAACTCCTAACCCGCCTAATAAACACATGATGCTGCAACAGCACAGTCGACCCTCTCCCTCCACCATCCCTCCATGTCTTCCTTCTATCACCCTAAGTGAGGAGTGTGAACGTCTTTTCACGCCCCCCCTTTTCTGGAGCGCTTGTTCTCCGTATCGGGGGAGGGGTGTTTGCTGCTCCCCCTCTCTCCCCCCTGCCTGGCTGGTGTGGGGTCTCTGTGCCCCTTGCGTAGGGGTACGAACGAGAGGGGGGGGGGGGGGGGGGGGTCAGTTTTACGATATCCTCTGGATGAGTTTCTCCTCCGTCATACAGAACAGGACGCAGTGAGAGAGGTCCGAGATGAAGCCCTCACAGCCCCGCCGCGTCACACCTTTGCAGCCCCGCAGGTCCAGCAGCGCCAGGCCAGACGCCCTCTTCAGGTACGCCAGACAGCCGTCCGTCAGCTTGTTACAGCCTGGGGGAGGAGGAGGAGGGCTGTGACACAGGTAGAGGCAAACAACCTGTAAGAGGGAATTGAGTGTGTGTACTTGCGAGGTTGATCTCAGGGATTGCAGTGTGTGTGTGTACCTCCAAGGTTAATCTCTATGTTTTTCATGGGATGCGTGTGTGTATGCGCCTACCTGAGAGGTTGATCTCCGTGAGTGTGTTACGCGTGTGTGTGCCGGCGGCGGTGAGCAGGCAGACGGACTGGTCCGTGAGGTCTCCGCAGTGAGCCAGGTCCAGCCGCTCTAGCAGGGGCATGTGACGGAGAATCAGCCTCAGGGTGGAGTCACTGATGTCCAGGCCGGCTAGACGCAGCACCACACAGCCACGCAGCCGGGACCGACTGTCACAGCCTGCAGGGAGAGAGGGGTTAGATACAGTACACCCTTCAATACAAATACTTACTTGCCAACCCAACCCCCTAAAACACTAGATTAATTTATCATAGGGGAGGTGAGGCAGCTAGATAATTCCCCAAAAGAAACCACTACAGTCAAAAACACACGCGCGCCCACAAACCGGTGGCCTGCAACAGCCTGTCAGAAAAGGAGAGAGATGTAACTCCTAACACCTCAGTCAGTTAGTATTGACTAGTGACCTGGTGGTGTGACCAGGTCCCTGATCTGGGTGTCTTTGACCCCCTCTGCCCAGCGCAGGTCCAGGGTACGGAGGCACGGCAGGCTGGGGGTGGACAGGGCTGACATGGACGACCAGGAGCAACCTGCTATCATCAACTCCTTCAGACCTGAGAGAGGAGAGGAGGTGGGGAAGGTTAATTAATCTCTCATTGTTCAGGTGTGTGTGTGTGTGTGTACACCGGACAGGCAGCAGGGTTGAGGTGTGTGTGTCCTACCTGGCAGGCGGTGTATGAGCAGGGTGATCTGTTTCTTGGACACGGGGGTCCAGGAGAGGTCCAGGGAGGTGGGCTGGCGTTTGATGATGCCCTGCAGGGCCTGGGAGGAGAGGGAGGGACAACGCGATACATCCACACCACTCCAGAGACGCTTGTCACAACTCCTACAGAGGAGAGAGAGGGAGGAAGAGGGCAGGAAAGGAGAGGGGGAAGCCAGCAGGGTGGGGGGGGTAAAGATATGAGGATCTGGACACAGTCTTGTTGGATGTCTCCCGTTTCTGGTTCAACAAAGCTCAAGTATTTTCCCAGCCATAAAAATGACATCACCGTCTCATCCTCAGGTGTAAAAAAAACCCTGCTTTATGGAGAAGCCCCATAGAAAGTGTCCTTTAGTCCACAGATTACGGAGACAGTCATGCAACTTTATCGGATGAAAAATCCTAAAACTGCATTGAAGCAGAAAGAGGAAATAAACTCCTTTATCTATAGAAACAATAAGTAGGGCTGGTAATTGCCAGGGAGCTCCCCGTGTGATATTATCGCAACACTTCGGTGCCGATGAGATTCTATTTGTAACGCGATTCGATACTGTGATTTTAATGCGATTCGATGTTCCAAACGTTTTGCTCAGAGAGCCACGAGAAAACGAGTTTTAAATAAGTGCTGAAAACAAAATTTGCTCCATATTTGAAAAAAAGACAGAGAACAAGCTATGAAGGAAAAATGAGCACAAAAATAATATTGCGATATTGTTAATACGATATATCGCCAAAAAATAATATCCCAATATGCAACTGTATAGCCCCCCCCCCCAAAAAAATTCACTAAAACAAGCCATGCGAATGGCTGTGAATGTTACTCTAATAACAGAGGGACGGGTGTGACTCACCATTTGTACCAGGCCTTACAGACAGTCATACAGCTAGCCAGCTCGGCTCTGCTCAGGTAAAGGAACACCGCCACCCACACCTCCTTCTCCCCTCCTTTCTCATTTCCTACATCCTTGAAGGAGGGCAGCGACAAGAGTGAGGAAGGAGAGTGGGAGGAGTGGGGAGGAGGGGTGGGGGAGGCCGAGGAGTCTGAGGAGGAAGGAGAGGCAGTGTCCCTCTCCCTGTCTGCTGTGTCGCCGTGGGGATTGTTGATACGGTGACGAGGCGGCCGGCCGACTGGATTCTTGGCGGGCTGGGCCAGGCCATTGCCGGCGGCGACCGTGCCGTTTTTGTGCCGCGTCTTCCCGAGGGTTTTATGTTGGACGTAACCTGGACCGCCGCCGTGGGTTCTGGGAGACATGGCGGCCTCCAGCTTGGGTACGATGGAGCCGGGGTGGCGTTTAGCCCTTGGAGGGCGCTGTAGGGTCACGGTCAGGTACGAGCCATTTAGGAAGTCGTCGTTAAGGTCAGACACCAGGAGAACAGGAGGCTCTGGTTCGGAGTCTGACTGGTTCTCGTCATCTTCCTCATCCTCGTCTTCATCGTCCACGTCCTCATCCTCCCCCTCCAGGTCCCGGGCCGAGCTGTCTTCCTCATCGTCTTCATCGTCGTCTTCTTCGTCGTCCGTTCTCCTCCGCCTGCGGCGTTGCCGGTGGTCTTTATGCCGGTGGTGATGCTGCGGATCTTCCTCGCTGTCGTCATCTTCATCGTCATCATCATCATCATCATCGTTGTCGTCCTCCTCTGACTCGTCCCTGCGTCTCTGCATCCTGGTGCCTCCCCGGAGGCGCACTCTCCCGCCTCTCTCCCTGTCCCCTCGCCCCACCCCCAGCCCCCCTCTGCCACGCCTCATCTTCAGGGAGGAGTGAGGGGCCAGCCCACTCCCACGGCCTGCCCCTCTATGGGAGGAGCCTCTCCAAATGCCTCGCCTCCCAGTCCCGTAGCCTCTTCGAGAGGCGGAGCCACTGCCGCGAGGGCGTGGTCCGGACATCTTCCTTCCCGCGCCGCCTCCTCCGCCCCTGGAGCCTTCATCATCATCATCCTCATCATCGTCGTCATCATCATCATCGCTGCCCGAGTCATCGCTGTGACCACCGCGACGGTAGATCTTAGCTATGCGGCCGTCGAGATACGAAGAAGACTTGCGTTTCTGGAAGGAGAGAGGGAGGAAAGGAGAGAGGAAAGGAGAGAGGGAACGAAGTATCCGTTAGGGTAAGGATGAAAAACGGTCTTCGGTTTAATTGAATACATTTTTATTGGCTGGCATGCTTACCGCGTGTAACATTTTATTCTTGTCCCCTTTCACCTGAAATCAACAAACAAATAAGAAAAACATCAATGCAACAGAAATGCACTGTTCATTGAATACTGTAACATCTCTGTTGACATAATGCCTGCTGCACTGTGAAGACAGACAAGTACATTCACATCACAAGCCGCCGTTTCTCTCACTCAACCTCCGCATGCTTTGGGCTTTCGTTCAGGCTACAAACACTTTCTGCTTCACAAATACTGTCTCATATGGACTAGACCTGGGTTCAAAGGGTTGAAAACCTCGAAATACTTTTGAGTTTGCCTGGAGTGTGCAGATTTGGGACTATTCTATTGGAACATTAAGCTAGGGAAGCTCAAAACAAGAACAGATAAAGTATTTGAAATGACTTAAAACTCAGGTCTGATATCAACCCTAAAGCAAAGGGTTCTGCATTCGCCCAGTATTTGTGGAGCCCAAAGCACCACGTCTCCCCCAGCCCCTCCCCTCGTCAGTCAGAGCAGCGATAGGCGCGTGATGATGATGTAACGGGCGGGGGGAAGGACGGTGGCGGCGGTAGGCCTCTCACCCTCTTCCTGCGCCCGCTTGCCCATCTCCCCGCCCGCTTGAGGCCGCGCTGCTGTGGTAGTAGCTGACCAGGGGAGGGAAGGGGCGCCTCTGAGGACCAGGAGGAGGAGGAGGGGGGGTGGTTGGGAACCAGCCCTGGGTGTAGCAGTAACGCCCTGCCCCAGCCCTCATCCCCCAACCCAGGAGCAGAGCCTGGCTCCATGGAGACCCCTAGAGGCCCCTGGGAGGAGGAGAGGGCGGCGGGGGAGAGGGTGCTTGCGCCAGCGCCGAGGCCAACGGACGCCCCGCTGTCGTCATCATCATCGGTACCCGAAGACTGACACACAGCACAGGGAGAGAGTCACGGCCGTTAGCTAGCCGGGACACAGTGGTGTGTGTGTGTGTGTGTGTGAGAGAGTGTGTAGATAAAGGAGGAGGGTCTACCTCAGTATCGGTGATTCCTAGAACACATTTTGGACACTCCCAGCAGCTGGGCAGATCTGTGTTCACCACACCCTCCCCTGTTACCTAGAGAGACAGAGAGAGAGCGAGAGGTGGAGAGCATTTTGTTTGAGAACAAAAAGAAAGAGGTAAGAGGGAGAGTTTAACTTTCATCTGTACTGATGTCACAAGACAACAAGAAAGTGATTGTGTGTGTGGTCATGCGTGTTTGCATGCGGATTAGATTGCGAGAGCTCTGGTGAGTAAGATGTACTTACGGCGAATGAAGCTGAAACTTGAAGGTAAGGTATAGTTTGAGGAGTGTGTCGGGGGTTACCTTGAGGCAGGCGGGGTGGGCTATCTGGGCACAGTTGGAACACTCCATGAGGGTGAGGGCGAAGACTGGCCCCTCTCCTCCCTCCTGGTTCCCCTCTCCACAGAGCTCACATACCACTGACAGGGGCAGACCCGGCTAGGGGAGAGAGAGAGAGAGAGGAGTTAATACACCGAGACTAGTATATTCTGTCAGAAAGAATCAAAAAACACACACACACACACACACACACACAGTATACTAGCTGGGAAACAGATAAAGAGTAAGGACACAGGCATCAAATCCAAGCAGTAAGTGACACACACAGCTAGCAGAGGGAGAGTGACAATGCTTCAACTGTACAAATCTGACAGCTCACACAGATCAAACACACCCCCCCCCCCACCCCTCTTTCTCTCACCGCCAGACACTGTCGGAGCACGCAGGTCTGTTTGAGTTTCCCCGGCCCGCCGAACTTCTTCATGTCCCTGCAGAAGTTACAGTCCCCGCACTCCGTCCTGACGCACGCCTCGCAGCGCTTACACCGCACGCGCCGCCGCCGCAGCACGGACATGGAGGAGGCGGGCTTCTGAGGTCGCGGGGTCACCACCGTGGCAGACAGCTTGGGACGAGCCACCGGGGGAGGAGGGGGAGGAGGCTGGTACCACGATGGCTGGAAGGGTGGGAGGGATGAGAATGAATGGGATAAAGACACATTCAAAGTTTTAGGGGGCGAAGGAAGGCAACAGTCCAGCACAAGGCTTAATCTCTGTCTGGAAAAGCATCCCTCTGTGGATTAAATGACCCTTCGATTTGGGAGTCAGATAAGTACATGGATTTTAAGCGTTTGGGGTGTGGAGAAGTCTAAGAACGTGGCGTGATTCGCTCTCGTCTTATGACAATGTACAGTACACGCGTGTTAACCCTTCAGACTTGTGGGTAGAGGCCTATATGGACAGGGCTACATTGAAATGGTTCTCACAGAACAAAATGCATAAGAATGGCAGCAACAGTTATGGGTTATGATGGAAAAATGATTCAACCAAAGTTGAGGACAACAGTTTACCTGACAAGATTGAATCCAAAAATTAAACTTGATTTTATGTGCATTTTACATTTACTGTATTCTGGATACTTATTTAATTCAATGCACTTTTATGTGAAGAGTCTTCAACTATATAAAGGTCCTTTTTGAGCTCTCCTAGTTGTGCCGTTGAGGAACTAGAGCAAGTACACTTGTAGATGATTTGTTTGGAACACAGCCCTGTGTCCCCGCCATCACACAATTACTGCTGTGGTTCACGCTGTCCAAAAACATCTCATTATAAACTGCAGTCTGGGTCAAGTGGGCATCACTTGAAAACGTGTTTCTACTGCCAACATGACTGGCTAAGTTGTCAAATACGATCTTACGGTGTCAGGCTTTCACACGGCAATTCAGAGAAACAGATGGGAATTTCGGTGTGCGTAGAACGGAGTCGGGAGTGCATTCGTGTGCGTGACGCGCCTAGAAATTCTCTTCACGATAGACAAACATACCCTGTTCTGAACAGAATGAGCCTATGACACCATGCCATCTTATACATCAAACAGTGATCATTAACGCTGTATATGACATGACTTTTATATGGAAATGTGCAGTTCAGGTGTTTGGCTTGTATGATGTCAAAGCTGTATTTATTATCAACCTCAACACTTCATCTTTCAAAATACATTGAGTCCTCATAATTTAAAATGCATTTCCGTCACTCAGACGATCCCCCCCCCCCAAAAGGAGGGGTGGGAGGTCAACTTCTTGTCGTGCGGTGCTCAAGTTTATAATGGCTGTCAGGAGCCGTGAAGTGGAGAACCTGAGCTCTGACGTCAGGTACAGCATGTTACCGTACAGCCGCTGGTGTCCCAATTAAGGCGCTTATCAGTGGCCAAACCTGCCAATCTGAACCTGTTTACGGCGACGAGTGTAAACGGTTACTATGAGCATGTGACTGAATGTGGCGTGTCCTTCTCACCCTAGTGGGCCACTTGACGATGGGCTTCCCAGTGTAGGACAGTTTGGGGATGTCATTAGCATGCTCCTTCAGCAGGGCCTTAAGAGAAGACAGCAAGGTTAATACGTGAACAAAAAAGACACACACTTTATAATACATGCCAATCACCAGACGCTTTCATCTAAAGTGACTTACAGTCAGTCCTGCATGCATCCATTTTGATATTAGGATATTTAACTCTGTCAGACACACCCCATACCCACCCTGATGTCGTGCAGCAGCGCGGGAGCATTGTGTATGCCCGCCGGGACACAGTTCTTCTGTGAGGGCAGCGACTCCAGCTTCCCCAGCAGGTTCCACAGCCCCTCCAGCTCAAAGGGCGTCAGGTGAACCTTCACCCCGGGCTTAGAGCCCCGCGTCGGGGGAGCCTCCTCTTCATCCTCCTTCTGGGTGTGGCCGTTGACTGACTCACAGGTGGAGGGGTCTCTCGTAAGACCTGGAAGGGGGGGGGGGGCAGACAGAGATTAAGAAGTGTAGCTGGAAAGAGAAGACACTTCACAGAGCAATTCAAGGTTTGTAGTCTAACATGCAATATGGAGAACGCACGCCTCAAGCTATAGATCTCGTGTTGTCATTCAAACGGAATCACCTAATATAGAGTAATGATGGTTAGAGAAGTGTTGAGAGAGGGAGGGAGGGAGGGGGGTGAGAGAGGGAGGGAGGGGGGGTGAGAGAGGGAGGGAGGGGGGGTGAGAGAGGGAGGGAGGGGGGGTGAGAGAGGGAGGGAGGGGGGGTGAGAGAGGGAGGGAGGGGGGGTGAGAGAGGGAGGGAGGGGGGGTGAGAGAGGGAGGGAGGGGGGTGAGAGAGGGAGGGAGGGGGGGGAGGGAGGGAGGGAGGGGGGGGAGGGAGGGAGGGAGGGAGGGGGGTGAGAGAGGGAGGGAGGGAGGGGGGTGAGAGAGGGAGGGGGGTGAGAGAGAGTTGAGAGAGCGAGAACATAGAAACAAAGAGAGAAAACGAGAGAAACGGAGAAACAAAGAGACAGAAACAGAGAGAAGGTAGTGTTGGCACTGACCGATGCCCAGGGAGTGTTTCTGGAAGTCAGGCGTGAGGTAGGAGGTGTTGGTCAGACTGAAGAGGTATCTCTCCAACACGTACCAACACATCTCATAGTAGAACGGGTAACGGAACTTAGCTGGTACCTGCACAGACACCAAGTTTAATTTATTAGTAACCGCCACTACATACATAGGAACTTCTCTTCTACGAGTGCTCAGGAATAAAAACATTCAGTACATTTAGGAGAGAGAGATTAAATGGAAGAGTGTGTGTGTGTGTGTGTGACCCACCCGTGTCCTGTCCTCGATGCTGTAGATGTTGAGTTGCATGGGGATGTTGAAGCTGTGGAGAAAGTTCCCCCCAAACACCAGGGTGTCCACTGGAGTGTAGACCGCATGGATCCAACCTGACAGGACACAAACAAAGATCAACATCAGAAACAGGAACACACAAGACTAGGTTGAAGTTCAAACGGTTAAATATCTGAATGTACCAAAGCACAAGTACAATTCAAAGTGTATTTATTATGGATCCCCGTTAGCTGCTGCCAAGGCATTACAATATATGTACACCAGATTTCACTACATATTAAGTGGGTACCTGAAGGTATCATGAAGGTATAGCCCTGCTTCAGCTCTATCCTCTGACAGTCCTGGGCCTTGTCTCCCAGGAAAATGTCTCCCTGTTTCCCTGACAACACCCAGTCCTCATACAGCTCCAGGTTCTGAGGCGTGGGCGGGATCAGCCAGAACACCTGACAGGAAGCAAGGGGTCAGAGGTAAGAAGTGAGGGGAAACAAGTCGCTCTTACTCAAATCCCAAGTCGTAGGGGTCCGAGTCTTAAGTAGAGACTCGAGTCAAGTCTTGCAGTGTGAGATTAAGTCTTTCGCTCTTACCTTGCCTCCCCGCAGTATGTGGTACCAGACCGAGGAACCTCCGAAGTCAATGTGGAAGTCCGTGTAGCAGCCCTGCACACTCATTAGACAGTACCTGGAACAGAGGTTGGAGGAGGGAAAAGAAGGGGGAAGGAGAATGCAGTTGATGAGGGAGAGGGTCTCACTTCCGCACTTTGGGGTACTGCATGTCTGTGATGGGAGTTGGCAGAGCCTGCAAACCCTGGTCAATAGTTGGCACCCTATTCCCTATGTAGTGCACATTTGGGGACACATTTGAGCCTTACTTCTGCACTTTGGGGTACTGCATGTCTGTGATGGAGTTGGTAGAGTCTCTCTGTCTCTCCTTCAGGTGCCGAGGCCACATGTTGTCCACCCAGTCTATGATGTCCACCTGATAAGATACACAGGAGGAGGTAAGAACAGACAGGAGGGGGTGTGTGCGCCGATTTGCGTGTCTGCGTGCTAATATGCCTATGTGTGTGTGTCTCAGACTGGCAAACGCGGGCCTCCGGATCGTCAGCTCGGTGTGTGTGTGAGAGAGTGTCCGTGCGTACGTATATATATCAGACTGACCGATGTAGGCCTCTGGACCAGGTTCTCCAGTTTGGTGTGGCTAAACTCCAGGCTGATGACGTTGTAGAGTTTGTCCCTCTGGGAGGGGGGCGTCTCGTAGTAACGTCGCCACTGGGCCATAGACATCTCTATACCCTTCTGAGTGCTCACATCCATCACATCGATCATTCGTCTGCTGCCTGGGAGAGCCAAGGGGGGGGGGGGGGACGGGGACAGACAGATGGGTGATACGGTGAGGGAGGAACAAAGGAGAGAAAGAGGAGACAGACAAAAAGATGAGAGGAAAAGGTCAGAGTGTATTTAGTGTTTTATTGGGATCCCCATTAACTGTTGCTGAAGCAGCAGCAGCAACTCTTCCTGAACGTGAAATAATACAGAACATCAACAGACAAGAACAGCTCAAGGACTGAACGACACCAATTTAAAATGAGAACAGGACAACAACAAAAAGGTCCTGCTGACAGGTACCCACACATCAGTACATTCTAAAAGCATTCAGACACGTTGCCCGTTTCCACTTTTTGTAACGTTACAGCCGTACTCACAAATGGATCAAATCTACACACAATACCCCATAATGGCAAAGCAAAAACAGAATTCAGACCCTTTGCTAAGAGATGTGAAATTGAGATCAGGTGCATCCTGTTTCCATTGATCATCTTTGTGATGTTTCTACAACTTGATTGGAGTCCACCCGTGGTAAATTTAATTGAATGTACATGATTTGGAAAGACACACACCTGTCTATATAAGGTGGACAGTCATGTCAGAGCAAAAACCAAGCCATGAGGTCGAAGGTATTGTCTGTAGAGCTCCGAGACAGGATTGTGTCGAGGCACAGATCTGGAGAAGGGTACCAAAACATTCCTGCAGCATTGTAGGTCCTCAATAACACAGTGGCCTCCATCATCCTTAAATGGAAGAATTAAGGAACCACCAAGACTCTTCGTAGAGCTGGCCGCCCGGCCAAAACTGAGTAATCAGGGGAAAAGGGCATTGGTCAGGGAGGTGACCAAGAACCAAATGGTCACCAACAGAGCTTGAATTCCTCTGTGGAGATGGGAAAATCTTCCAGAAGGACAATCATCTCTGCAGCACTCCACCAATCAGACATTTATGGTAGAGTGGCCAGACGGAAGCCCCTCATCAGTAAAAGGCACATGACAGTCCTCTTGGAGTTTTCCAAAAAGCACCTAAAGGACTCTGACCTTAAAAAACAAGATTCTCTGGTCTGATGAAACCAAGATTGAACTCTTTGGCCTGAATGCCAAGCGTCATGTCTGGAAGAAACCCGGCACCATCCCTACGGTGAAGAATGGTGGTGGCATCATGCACAGCATCATGCTGTGGGGATGTTTTTCAACGGCACGGACTAGGAGACTAGTCAGGATCGAGGGAAAGATGAATGGAGAAAAGTACAGAGAACCTTGATGAAAACCTGCTCCAGAGCGCTCAGGTCCTCAGACTGTTCACCTTCCAACAGGACATCGACCCTAAGCACACAGCCAAGACAATGCAGGAGTGGCTTTGGGACAAGTCTCTAAATATCCTTGAGTGGCCCAGCCAGAGCCCGGGTTGGAACCCGATCAAACATCTCTGGAGACCTGAAAATAGCTGTGCAGCGATGTTCCCCATCTAACATGACAATGCATAAAAACCTGTTTTTGCTTTTTCATTATGGGGTACTTCATCAATTTTAGAATACGAATAATGTGATAAAATGTGGGGAAAGTGAAGGGGTCTGAATACTGGCTATCGGTTAATTAGGTCAGATGGGGAGAGGCCTTGTTCTGTGAGGTCTTGTTTTGAAGCAACATTTTTGAGATGGGTGTTCCATGAAATAATGGCTCTATAGAATACTGTGCGTTGCCTTGAATTTGTTCTCGATTTGGGGACTGAAGAGACCCCTGGTGGCATGTCTGGTGGGTAAGTACACCTGTCAGAGCTATATGTAAATGATTTTACAACCAATTTGGAAATTAACACTTTCTCACAAGAATTGATGCAGTCAATCTCTCCTGTACTTTGAGCAGAGAGAGACTGACATGCAGACAGTTGACATTAGCCCCCTGTGCACATTGAAGGACAAGACATGCTGCTCTGTTCTGGGCCAGCTGCAGATTTTCTAGGGCCAGCTGCAGATTTTCTAAGTCCTTCTTTGCAGCACTTGACCATATCACTATTAGATCAAACTAGAGCCTGCAGGCTTGTTTCTTCGACTGTGTGGTTAAAAATGGGAGGGAGGGAAATAAAGGAGATGAGTAAATGAGGGAGTGTTAAAAAGCCAAAAGAAATGGAGGAAGAGTTAGCATAGAGATAGAGTGTGGGTGAAGGAGAGAGTGTGGAAAAAAGGGGAAGAGGCGTGATTGGATAGAAACACTGGAGGGGGGTGGAATCTTACCAACAAATATCTTGACGTCATTCACACTGAAGTCTGGATCTGGCATCCTTTAGAGAACACAACAAACCGGGGTTACATACTACTCAAGGAGACTTACAGACTAACGCAATTTCAGCCATTCTAATTGCCCCAGAGAGAATAAAGCGAGTGCGTTTCCAACAGAGTTTGGAGGGGGGGGGGGGGACGTACTTGATACCCAGTCCGTCTGGCTTCTCAAAGATGATCGGGTCCCTCAACCCACCTCTTTGGATGTACTCAAACGTGAGGTCTGGAAAAACCACACACACACAAGATAATCCATAAACTAAACAGGAATCCTCAAAGCTACTCAAGTTTGTAACCCAATAGCATACTACTACTGTCAAAAGACGTGCATTATATTGGGAATAGGGTGCAATTTCAGACGCAGCCAATGTCTCCAATATTTAGCCACAGCCAAACCCTCCACTGTAGAAGGACACAGATATAGGATTACGATGACCCCCCAACACTGACCTTTCCCCTCCATGCGTTTCACCCTGTCTGAGGTGAACCTTTCGCTCCTCAACTTCTCCTCCAGGTCAAAGGTCCTCTTCCCCTCGATCTCGTCGTCCGAGATACCATCGTCATGGTAGCGCCGCCTCGTGCCCGACCGCTGGAGTGAGGAGGGGGAAGAGGAAAGAGATGAGGGGGGAGAGGGGGAGCAAAATAGAATAGGAAAGAGGAATGTGAGGAAGAGGGAATAAAGAGAAGAGATTTACCTCAATGTGTTCAGCAGCTGTAAACCCTTTAAATCCCATTGAGCACTATTTTCAGGTATTTACGGTACTTTGTAATAGTTAGGCTTAATACTTCTAGGTTCTTTAAGGTCTTTCTGTCAAATGTAACGCTACTTAAAGACAGCAGCGTTTGGCTGTGTTAACAATGCTCCCACACAGTTGCCTGCTGCTCCCTCCTACAAAAAGAAACCTGCTCTCGTGCCAAGAGATTGAAGTCGCAATACAACAACACACACTGGGGCAAGGAAGAATGAACATACCCACACAAACCCATATCAACACAGACAACACACAGTACATTGATGTTCAGACTAGGGTATCAATTCTCTAATGTAGCCTATATTAATTTCCCCTCACACTGACTCTCCCTTCTCTCGGGGATGGGGGGATAAAGCGAGAGGGAGAGAAAGAACAGGGGGGGTACTTGGAACCTTTCTTTACCCAGTGCTTCAAGGGCACAACAGATGATAGAAGGATAATATCCCACCCTCCCCTAAACCTGACTTAAGGACCATGCCCCTTTCCCCTGCTCCTCCGCTCAATATTGTCAACCTAGGTTTATAAGATATTAGGTAGAAGTCCATAGATTTTAAGTTTGTAAAGCAGTTCACGAGGACACATAAAATTTGGATAAATATGAGGGAAAAAATGATCTAGTTATCCAATGTCCACCCCGACTCATCATCCTCAAGAACACATGCTAGGTTATAGTAAACCCCCTTTTAGTGTCCATCCATTCTCACCGCCTTGCATTGGGTTGACAGCTTCAATGATTTAAAAAGCATGGTGAGTTCAAAGGGGACTTTTCAAAAAACCTAGGTAGGTAATAAAATGAAAGCAATCTGTGACATGTAGGCCCCCATAAAATTGTTAATTTTTGGCCTGAATCCACATAATTTCCCCCCCAAATTCCATTTTCTCAGTTTTGTTTTTCCATGTTTCTGTTAAAATATTGATTACAAATTTTTTTTTTAATTAAAGAAATACAACATTTAATGTTCTAAGTGCACAACAATGGATACACCACATCAGGAGACTACTTTTGAGGTCTTGGAAAATTCGAAGACATTTTTAATTATGTGTGTAGTTACCCTTTAAAGCAAGTGTGCATGCCCTTTGGTTAGCAGTGTTTCTGCAAAAACAAATGGCCATTGGATTGACGCAAATAATCATGATATCATTCTGCCAGAAAGGCAGAGGCTACTTTTTAGTTAACATTTAACTGAGAAGGTTTTTCAGAAAGCCTTTCCATCTACCAGCAGATGGTTATCATTAGCAGTATCGCTAACAGCTACACAAAGTGGACCAGGGAGTGGGCCAGGGTTGCCATAGCAATGCACCAGCTGACCCTGGGAGGGAGGGGGGGGTCCAGCAGCCCAGAGCTCTGTGACAACAATAAGAGATGTCGGAGAACGCAATCTCTCCACCCGTCTCTCACACATACAAACATCCTCAGCTGGCCCTGAACACACACACCTCTAAACATATTCAGCCTGAACATGACACACACAACTCCTTGCAAACACTGCACAATGTGAAACGACCTCACTGTATTGTCCACCAGTCAGCCACTCCACAGCAGGACATTAAACAGCACTAGTATCCACCGCTGTAGCAGCCAAATCAGTGACACCAGATGCAGCACGAGGCACCTGCCCTACCTCCAATATCTCACTGCCCATCTGCCAGCCGCCGCAATCCTCCTTGGCTCCGGGCAGCCCAGCCCTTCAACAAGACAACCGTGGCCCAGTAAATTCAAAATCCATTATCCATCTTTAAGCCTGGTTTGACGAGAGAGCTTTGTTCCATTCAGGCGGTTTGGTAGAGGAGACGGACACAACGGCATTGCAGTGAATTGCAGCGAGCGGTGTAATGCAGTGCGCCTGTCCGTCTGTGCTCCCCTGGGCCAGTGCCCAGTACAGTGGACAGTGGCTGCGTGTACCCAAATGGCTCCCTAGATAGTGCACGACGTAGGGAATAGGGTGCCATTGGAGACACAGACAATGACACAGCATACCGTCTCTCAGCGACGCACTACGCTGCCACAGCACCCGGCGAAACCAACCACCTTTAACGGAGACATCACACAGACCAGCTGCTGGTCACACACACACCGCAGTGTCCAGCTCCACCTAGTATTCCCAAGGCGGGAACTCGGCTTGCATGACGACAAACTCTAGAGAGAGAAACAGTCTGGAGGGATGCGGGAGGGATCCGTCTGGGAGATGCCTTGGCTGCGGAACGACGGACAGCCATGGCCCCTGTCTAGATCCTGGGTCTCCAGGCCGCCCACTCACTCAGCTACTGAAGAAACAATGGACGACCCTGAGCTACACAATCACACCACGACGCCTGAGCAACCAGAGTGGGTAAGGGCCGACGCAGTATCTAACCGCATTGTTCATGTTTATTATCAAAGATCATCGCCAAGAGACGGTGGGTCTCGGAGCCAGTACAAGCAGGGCTACAGATGCGCTCTCTCCCCCTCACTGCAGCAATCCAGTATCCTTTTTTCCTCTCAATTTTATTCTAGTTCTCTCCTTTTCTCTTGCCCTTTCCCTCTCTTGCAGTGCGCCTTGGGGAATCCTGTGGGATGGAGAGAGACTCGACACACCTCGCACCTTCAGTGTCACCATTACATCCCTCTTCCTCTCTTTATCTTTCTTCCTCCTCTTTTCCCACATCCCTTCGTAGTGCAGCAGCATCTCTGTTCGCCATCCTCCGCTCCCCCTCGCCTCTCTTTTTAGAGTGGAAAAAAGGCCTGCGGTCTATCCAGCTCTGTCATCCTTTCGCCTCTGCAGTGCCCCCCCCCATCATCATCATCTCCTCCATCCGCATTTCTGCTCACATGGCCAGTCAGGCAGCCAGCCTCTCCAGTAACTTCTCCTCTCGCTTCACACAGAGCAGACAGCGTGCGCTCACCACAGTGTCTTCTCCACACACACACACACACACACCACCCTCCCTCCAATCCACTTACACCGTTGTACTGCATGCAATATGCCTTCTGGAGATGCATGGCTCAAAGTACAGGTAAAGAAAAAGAGCTCCCTCCCTCTCCCTAACAGACCAGAGACTAAGAGATGTAGACCTGACCACTACTGCCTAAATCTCATCCTATTCATAATTGATAAAACTTTGTCTCTGCATCAGAGGAGTGATGGTGCCTGGCTACTGCTCTGAGCGATACATGTTCTGCTTCTCCTCCGACAAAACGTGACTATCGTCTGAAATGCAACTTTAACAATCACAACACTGTACATTATAAACATAATGTCCACGGTCCACTGTCTAGTAAAAGCCTTTGTGTGTCACCTCACCTGTAACTATCCAGATTCTACACAGTCAGGTAGGCTGAGATCCTAGTCACCTTACTAAACCCTGCAGTACACATTCAAATTCGCTCAACAGGCGTGAAGCCAAGGATACTCCTGTCTGATACCCAGAACAAACCAAAAATGCAATTACAATCGAATGCAAAAAACCCCCAAAAAAAGATAACTCACCTCAAACACAATCAATAATCTTATCTGACATGTTGGACACTCAATCAAAAACGCACCATGTAACAAAAATGTGCAATATTCCTTTTCAAGGCTTTAGCTAGATCTGACACTAATCCCAGCCATTGCCCAACCCAACCCTGTGATCACTGCTCCAGACATAGTCGATCTGGTCCTCTTTAACCAAATGTCTTCTGCTCGGTTTGCTTTTACAATGTTTTGGTGCGACTGTGACATGATTGCACACTCCTGGCAGGGTTTAACCTCCCAAACAATGGACACATGAACCTGAGTCGTCTTAAAATGACACCCGCTCCCCTTTATAATGCACTACTTATGACCAAAGAGCCTGTTTTCCGTGCTCTCTCAAATTGCAGTCAAGAGTGCCAATATGGACTACATGACACCATCAAGCAAGACAAGTCAGAGACAAACTTCTCAGCTTTTTGGTATTGGAAACAAATTAAATTGTTACTTAGGGGGGGGGGGAAAAACACTAGTTATTCCCATAACCTAAATGATGAGGTATTGGAATTTAAACGTAGACTAGTAACGTTAACTCACTTCCTCTCTGACTGTCTTTATAATCCCAACATCTCAATCCATAGTTTAAAAACACACAACAAATAATTAAATATCCATACCACGCACCTTTCAACATAGTTAGTGACTACCGGTAGTCCATGCCATTTCAGATCGTTCATCACCAACGTCTAAAGTAACGTTAGCTAAGAACTCTTACTACAGACAAAACAAGGAGACATTGAAATAACGCTGGGCCAAATAGTTACTTACCAGTCGCTTGCTGAATCGTGGACGACGCTTATCTTCCATATTTTATGGACAGTCACTTGAGACAGTGGACTGCTTTGGTAGGCGATTCGCCGATACACGTGGGTCCCCGACTGCGCTGTCAAGCTGCTGAACACTACAACTAACTCGTGATTGGAAATAGTTTGACTTTATTTGACAGAGCTAAGCTAACTTAAACAATGCACTACTAGAAATCAGCTGTGTCTCCTGTCACTTGCGGGTTAAAAACAGCCTTTCAAATCGGACAAACTAAATCTAAAATACACAGTCAGCAATGTAGCCAAGTTAAGACATTTTAATTTGATTCAACAACACCGTACGAATAAAGAGCTAACGATAGATAATTACCACTAGGACATAGCTAGTGAAATAGTAAAGAGGCTAGCTATCCCCCACTAAAGGGAAGCATTGTTGTCGATCACCAAAACAAAACCCTACCGATAGAATGGGATTAACCAACAAGTTTTAGTTTGTGTTTGTAGCGCCAATATTGCATTTTGGATTATAGTGTGGTTCATTATCTAGCGTTTAGCGTGGTTATAGCTAAAGTTAGCTATAGAGTGTAGCTTACTATTGACACAATTTAGACACTTGTCTGGCTAGTTTTAGGGTGGTGAGGGGGGTAAGGGGGTTACCAGTCCTGGGTTATTTGCGGCAAGTAACGTTAGTTCACACACATTTTCTTATGCTGAACAACAAACTGTTAGCTAAACTAAAACGAACGTCCGAGTTTAAAATGGAACGGCAGACAGCGAGTAACCTATTATTTCCAAGGGAACTTTCCGTTTTGTCTTTTGGAAAACTCTAGTCAAAGAGTTTAGGAAATCGTTAAAAAAATCGGGTAATATTAAGTGACAATTAAGTTCTGTTAAAATCGACAGAGAACGCCGGTTTAAATCGCAGTTATATATGTATAATATCCGATAGTCGGCGGTCAGCCATCCGCCGCCATTTTCATCTCGTCACAAAACACCACTAGTTTCTCAAGACCCGCCTACAACAATAAAATTGTCCAAAGGCAGCAAAGCCGGCGAGGCGCTAAATGGTCGGTAAGTATGTCACTCAGAAATACATTGTCGATAGGGATTGGACAAACATACAACAAAAAGTGAAAACGACACGTGAATGACCAATTACATTGCAAGTTATTGGACGACTCGAACTCCAATTGGCGACCATTTTGCTACAGTCTTCAGAGGAGAATAATAATTGGTCAACATACAAAAGGGGTCAATATGGCAGCCAATGAACTATCACGCAATTCAGACATCGTGTTACCCAACTCAACCTTACAAAAATTGCCAGACCAGCCGTACAACTTATGAACCCATAAAAATAAAATGTATTTCTGTTACACACCACCATGATTGAGTAGAACTGTTCAAGGACGGTCGACCGGGCCAGTCTGCGTAGTCTGCTTCCTGGCTTCTGCTGTGTCTTGACTCCCGGAGCTTTGCATTGCTGAGACACGTTTTCTGGGTAGCTACTTCTGTCTTGGGTTGCTACAGCAAAGCCGCCCATTCATGGCAGTTGTAATCCGGAAGCGGCTGTCTATTGGTCCCACAGTTGGGTGGATGGCAGCAATTGGAGGCTTTGGCCTGCCAATTAAACAATATACAGACGGCGAGAGATGTCAAAGGCAATCCGTTTCGTTTTATTTTCTATTTTTCAAATCAGTTTAAAATAATTGAATAATGAAAACTTACAAATAAAAACACTTGGCAAAGGGCGAATCTTTTTATTTTATTTTATTCTTTGTCAACAGAGGGGAAAGGCTACAAAAACTGAAATCTGACCTTACATTTTGATCAGATAACATTTTCCATATAAATGCCTACAAAATCACAACAAACGTATGCGACTGAAGACACAAACACATATATTGGCTATTCACTTGATACTGCTTGCTTGCTCACATCACAACAAAAATACTATCTTATCTATTATTAGATAGGATAGAGCAATGACTTACATAAATAAACCCTGGACTGTTGATGCTATGTATTGGCCAATGAAATGCTTTGAAGCCACCGGTCGGCCATATTGGCATTCCCTTGAAGGCGCAGTCCTCCATAGGAATGAATGGAATTCTACGGTATTTCAAGGACAAAATTACATGTATTTAAGTTGTTGTTTTTATGTAGTGGTGACAGTAACATAAGTACTCTCCCCATATATATATATTTTTTTTAGCTCACATAATATTATTTAAAAGTATGCATTAAAGTGTATTTAATAAAAAAAGAAAATGTGTCAAAAACGAATGTAGACATTAATTAACAAATCCATTTCTATTGCTTCCAAAATATTTTTAATGCTTGAGGAGGATTACCAAGATGGCTGCACGGTGGCTTCAATACAGCGCCCCCTGACAGTCATCCAGGGTTTATACACATCATTCCTAGAGAGAGTGCATGTGACAGTTTGACACAGGCATGCCCCCTGGTGGTACATGCATCGATACACATGTAGGATAAAAATGAAATGCGTGGGTGAAATATTATGCAATAACTTCAACACACAATAATACAATAACAACATAAAAGCGTGCCATTTTGGGGTCATTTTGATTACTAGCTGTCAGTAGGGCAGTGAGAAATTGTATCGTTTTTTTAATCATCGTTTTATCTTCATATTATTTTGTTTACCAATATCTTTAGGCTACTTGACATGACTACACAGTGTTAACGTTCACCTGTCTTCGCCAAGGTTATTAAGGAAGCACACTACCAAAGTTAATTGACACAAATCCTTGAAGTGGGAAAAGGAGCTGTGGGGGGAAGCATGCCTTAAAAGAAGAACGAGAGAGAGAGGGAAAAGAGGGAGAGAGAGTGTGTGTGTGTGTGTGTGTGTGTGTGTGAGAGAGAGAAAAAGATGGAAGGAAAGAGAGAGAGAGAAGACGAAAGACAATGTAGGGTGGAAGGCCTTTAGCCGGACTGAGGTGTATCTCCTCTGAGTAGCGCTGAATGTATCTCTTGACAGACAGTGTCCACTGTTGATCCATCCACCCAGGTTAGACTGGGGGTAATCTGGGACACTCCTCTTCAACTTCACCTGAGGCCAGAGTCACAGGTGATTATCACATTGAGGCCAATGATACAGCCTAAGTCTACATCCCAAATGGCACCCTATTCCCTATGTACTACAAAGGGAATAGGGTGCCATGTGGGACAAAGACTAAGAATAACCTGGATCTAACGTTATCTAATCTGGTCCCGTATTCATAAAGCATCTCAGAGTAAGGAGTGCTGATCTAGGATCCTGCCCCGCCTGTCCATGTAATCTTATTCATTGTGATCTAAAAGGTTAAACTGATCCCAGATCTGCACTCATACTTTGAAAGGCTTTATAAATACAGGCCCTGATCACACCTGGAAATCCTTTACGCACATCTGCATCCTTTTAGCCTGAGTGCCAGCCTGTTTGTGCTATCATGCCAACGCCTTGTCACTCATCGTCATGCCACACGTTTGGCTTGACAGGGACAGGAATGGAGTTTGCAAGAGTACAAACACATTTGTGACCAGGCTGACATCCTTCTGCATCATTACATGATTTAAAAGTGTACGTTTTGAGTTTTGAACACATCTCAGTTTTACAACCAGTTTTACCCGGACGGTATTTCCTATTTGATAAAGCTGTAGAGGAAGGACCCTCCGATGACACAGAGAATGACACAGCAACACATGATCATCATCTGCTTCTAAAGGGTCGGAAGACAGAACGAAACAGTCAAAGAAAGACAGAGGATGCGAGAGAGGAAGAGGACACAGAGGAGGAAGTGGAGGAGGAAGAAATATAAAGAAACAATGAAGGGAAGGGAGAGAAGAAACAGAACGAGAGAAACCTCAGAAAAACGAACGGGAAAATTGACCTGAGCATAGAGAGAAAACATAAGCCAAGATAAGTATTTCGAGACTAAATGTGGCATTGCAGGTTCTGAAGTTTTAAGAGATTCTTTGCATCAGTGAGAATGCTGAACCCCCTGTAGCAAGACAGTAGATTTAGCGTGCGTCCCAAATGGCACCCTTTTCCCTACATAGTGCAGTACTTTCCTGTATAGTGCAGTACTTTCAAAGGCAATGCACTATGAAGGTAATAGGGTGCCATTTGGGACAAAGCCAATGTATCCCTTCACCTGTATGAACCAAGGTGATAGGTAATAGGTCTAGGGTCCGGACTGAAGTGGACCTATAAACAGGACGTTTCAGCTGTAGAAATAGAATCACCTATTATCGCATCATCGACCGACCCTCATTCTAATTCTATGGTTTCAGCCCCACTCACCCTACGGGCCTCCTGCTGAAATTTGGCTGCTTTCTTGGTGTCGGCAACCGCCCGCTCTACGAAGCCCACCGATTGGTCCATGTTGCTCTCAATCTTGTCAATCATACCGCCCTTTGAAGGGGGTGGGCGGAGCGGAGTGTTGGGAGAGGCGCACACACAAACAGCAGTCAAAAGCAGTGTACTATGTACGGAATAGTGTGGGATGCACACTAAAAGGTGTGAAGGGTTACCTGGTTCTCCACCAGCATAGCAATGTCCACGAACATGTCATGAAGCTCTTTGATGCTGCTCTCCAGCCTCACAATGTCTTTGTGCCGCGCCTCAATCTCATTCAACGCCTGCTTTGATATACCCGACTCCATGATCTACAAAACACATACAAGAAGATATACACAACGGTTTAACACACACACATAGGAGAAGATATACACAACGGTTTAACACACACATAGGAGAGTATACACACAACGGTTTAACACACACACATAGGAGAGGATATACACAACGGTTTAAAACACACACATAGGAGAAGATATACACAACGGTTTAACACACACATAGGAGAGTATACACACAACGGTTTAACACACACACATAGGAGAAGATATACACAACGGTTTAACACACACATAGGAGAAGATATACAGAACGGTTTAACACACACATAGGAGAATATACACACAACGGTTTAACACACACATAGGAGAAGATATACACAACGGTTTAACACACACATAGGAGAGTATACACACAATGGTTTAACACACACATAGGAGAGGATATACACAACGGTTTAATACACACACATAGGAGAGTATACACACAATGGTTTAACACACACATATGAGAAGATATACACAACGGTTTAATACACACACATAGGAGAGTATACACACAATGGTTTAACACACACATAGGAGAAGATATACACAACGGTTTAACACACACACATAGGAGAAGATATACACAACGGTTTAACACACACATAGGAGAAGATATACACAACGGTTTAACACACACACATAGGAGAGGATATACACAACGGTTTAAAACACACACATAGGAGAAGATATACACAACGGTTTAACACACACATAGGAGAGTATACACACAACGGTTTAACACACACACATAGGAGAAGATATACACAACGGTTTAACACACACATAGGAGAAGATATACAGAACGGTTTAACACACACATAGGAGAATATACACACAACGGTTTAACACACACATAGGAGAAGATATACACAACGGTTTAACACACACATAGGAGAGTATACACACAATGGTTTAACACACACATAGGAGAGGATATACACAACGGTTTAATACACACACATAGGAGAGTATACACACAATGGTTTAACACACACATATGAGAAGATATACACAACGGTTTAATACACACACATAGGAGAGTATACACACAATGGTTTAACACACACATAGGAGAAGATATACACAACGGTTTAACACACACACATAGGAGAAGATATACACAACGGTTTAACACACACATAGGAGAAGATATACACAACGGTTTAACACACACACACACATAGGAGAAGATATACACAACGGTTTAACACACACACATAGGAGAAGATATACACAACGGTTTAACACACACACATAGGAGAAGATATACACAACGGTTTAACACACACACATAGGAGAAGATATACACAACGGTTTAACACACACATAGGAGAGTATACACACAACGGTTTAACACACACATAGGAGAGGATATACACAACGGTTTAACACACACACATAGGAGAGTATACACACAACGGTTTAACACACACATAGGAGAGGATATACACAACGGTTTAACACACACACATAGGAGAGTATACACACAACGGTTTAACACACACATAGGAGAGGATATACACAACGGTTTAACACACACACATAGGAGAGTAGACACACAACGGTTTAACACACACACATAGGAGAGGATATACACAACGGTTTAAAACACACATAGGAGAGTATACACACAACGGTTTAACACACACACATAGGAGAAGATATACACAACGGTTTAACACACACACATAGGAGAGTATACACACAACGGTTTAACACACACATAGGAGAGTATACACACAACGGTTTAACACACACACATAGGAGAGGATATACACAACGGTTTAACACACACACATTGGAGAGGATATACACAACGGTTTAACACCCACACATTGGAGAGGATATACACAACGGTTTAACACACACACATTGGAGAGGATATACACAACGGTTTAACACACACACATTGGAGAGGATATACACAACGGTTTAACACCCACACATTGGAGAGGATATACACAACGGTTTAACACCCACACTCGCATGCATGCACGAACATACATGGACTCACAATCATTTTTGCTTGTACACACCCACACTCACAAGCATTCTCACTTGTACACACACACACACACACACACACACACACACACACACACACACACACACAATCATTCTCGCTTGTACACACACACTCACAAGCTTTCTTGCTTGTACACACACAATCACAAGCATTCTCGCTTGTACATGTAACAGTATAACTTTAGACCATCCCCTCGCCCATACCCGGGCGCAAACCAGGGACCCTCTGCACACATCAACAACAGTCACCTACGAAGCATCGTTACCCATCGCTCCACAAAAGCCGCGGCCCTTGCAGAGCAAGGGGAACCACTACTTCAAGGTCTCAGAGCAAGTGACGTCACAGATTGAAACGCTATTAGCGCGTACCAATGCTAACTAGCTAGCCATTTCACATTGGTTACACACACACACACACACACACACACACACACACAGAATTACCCCTGCGGTGAAGACGGCTGCGTTCCCTCCTTCCAGCATCTCCTCCAGCTCCTCGTCGGTTGTTGTTTTTCCCGCTGTGGAATGAAGATATCACAGAAAAGGGTTAATAACATGTATGAAAGGGTTAATAACATGTTTAAAAGGCTTAATGACAAGTTAACAACATATAATAGGCCCTTAATGCTGGCATAGAATAAACTAATACATACCATCAAAAGTAGATCTGGGTTTCAAATACTTAAACAAATACAGTGCCTTGCGAAAGTATTCGGCCCCCTTGAACTTTGCGACCTTTTGCCACATTTCAGGCTTCAAACATAAAGATATAAAACTGTATTTTTTTGTGAAGAATCAACAACAAGTGGGACACAATCATGAAGTGGAACGACATTTATTGGATATTTCAAACTTTTTTAACAAATCAAAAACTGAAAAATTGGGCGTGCAAAATTATTCAGCCCCCTTAAGTTAATACTTTGTAGCGCCACCTTTTGCTGCGATTACAGCTGTAAGTCGCTTGGGGTATGTCTCTATCAGTTTTGCACATCGAGAGACTGACATTTTTCCCCATTCCTCCTTGCAAAACAGCTCGAGCTCAGTGAGGTTGGATGGAGAGCATTTGTGAACAGCAGTTTTCAGTTCTTTCCACAGATTCTCGATTGGATTCAGGTCTGGACTTTGACTTGGCCATTCTAACACCTGGATATGTTTATTTTTGAACCATTCCATTGTAGATTTTGCTTTATGTTTTGGATCATTGATCATTGGAAGACAAATCTCCGTCCCAGTCTCAGGTCTTTTGCAGACTCCATCAGGTTTTCTTCCAGAATGGTCCTGTATTTGGCTCCATCCATCTTCCCATCAATTTTAACCATCTTCCCTTCCCTGTCCCTGCTGAAGAAAAGCAGGCCCAAACCATAATGCTGCCACCACCATGTTTGACAGTGGGGATGGTGTGTTCAGCTGTGTTGCTTTTACGCCAAACATAACGTTTTGCATTGTTGTCAAAAAGTTCAATTTTGGTTTCATCTGACCAGAGCACCTTCTTCCACATGTTTGATGTGTCTCCCAGGTGGCTTGTGGCAAACTTTAAACAACACTTTTTATGGATATCTTTAAGAAAGGGCTTTCTTCTTGCCACTCTTCCATAAAGGCCAGATTTGTGCAATATACAACTGACTGATTGTTGTCCTATGGACAGAGTCTCCCACCTCAGCTGTAGATCTCTGCAGTTCATCCAGAGTGATCATGGGCCTCTTGGCTGCATCTCTGATCAGTCTTCTCCTTGTATGAGCTGAAAGTTTAGAGGGACGGCCAGGTCTTGGTAGATTTGCAGTGGTCTGATACTCCTTCCATTTCAATATTATCGCTTGCACAGTGCTCCTTGGGATGTTTAAAGCATGGGAAATCTTTTTGTATCCAAATCCGGCTTTAAACTTCTTCACAACAGTATCTCGGACCTGCCTGGTGTGTTCCTTGTTCTTCATGATGCTCTCTGCGCTTTTAACGGACCTCTGAGACTATCACAGTGCAGGTGCATTTATACGGAGACTTGATTGCACACAGGTGGATTGTATTTATCATCATTAGTCATTTAGGTCAACATTGGATCATTCAGAGATCCTCACTGAACTTCTGGAGAGAGTTTGCTGCACTGAAAGTAAAGGGGCTGAATAATTTTGCACGCCCAATTTTTCAGTTTTTGATTTGTTAAAAAAGTTTGAAATATCCAATAAATGTCGTTCCACTTCATGATTGTGTCCCACTTGTTGTTGATTCTTCACAAAAAAAATACAGTTTTATATCTTTATGTTTGAAGCCTGAAATGTGGCAAAAGGTCGCAAAGTTCAAGGGGGCCGAATACTTTCGCAAGGCACTGTACTTCAAATACTTTATCTGTGTCCTTTTCCGCTTGCCTGGCTTAATAAACCAGAAAAGAAAATGAACAAAACTGCAACCCTGCCCAACTCCAGGCAGATTCAAGCAAACACTCAAAGTATTTGAAAGGATTTTCCAAGTATTTTAACTGGTAAAGAGCACTGTATTGGCTTGAGTCTGTCTGAGATAGGTCGAAACATGCACTCCCGTCTTCAACTTAATGCAACTTGGGCCTGGATTTTTTTCCTGACAATTGACTTGTCCAGGAACAAAAACCCTGGCCCTAGTTATACCCGGTATCTTGTCTCTACGACTGGCATCAGACTCACTGATCTCCAGCTGCCGGGCGATGCGGCCTTTGCTCTTGTCTCTAAAGTCCGTCTGAGCCTCGTTGTACTTGGTCATCACCTCCACAAACTTCTTGGCCAGGATGGCATGCTGGGGAAAAGGTGGAGATGGGTAAAGAGGTTGTTATGGTAACCAGTGGGAATGAAACCCGAGTCTCCAACCCCGGTCTCCAACAGGAAAAATGATGGGGGACATGATTGACGTGCAAACCGATAGGGTTAAAGGATCTGGTTGAGGTTAGTTTGTTTTTTAAAGGGTTACCTGGGACTTCCGGATCCTCATGTCTGCTGACGACCATTCCTCTGTGTTTGTCTCAAGTTGCTTCTCGATACCTGCCAGGGATGGGAACAGGCACCCGTTACCATGACTACGGCCATCGACAACAATAACAACCATGGTTTTGCCGTCCATGGGCAATGAAGAAACACACATGATCTTGACAGGGAAAACTACCTTTATACATTTATGTTGGTCGTCAGAATACGGTTGGTCGTCAGAAAGACTGTGGGGTAAGATAATGGTGCGTTTAATATTTAAAGGGGCAGGAAGGACTTACTCTTTAGTTTGTTGCGAGCGGTGCCGGCTGCTTTCTTGATGTCGTTGGTGACCGCCTCCAAGTCATCTTGCGTCTCTGGTGAAGACAGAGAAAGAGAAAGAAAGAGAGAGAGAGGTTGAAACGTAGAAGTATCAACAAGCCACAAAGGACGGAAAAATATGGAATGGGAATGAAAGGGGGTGAGATAACAAAGAGACGAAGAGCGGGAGAGTGAAGGAGAGAGAGAGAGAGAGAGAGAGAGAGAGAGAGAGAGGGATTGAAGGATGATGTTTACTCTGCTCTGATGTAGGAGCGGAGAGGATGGTCGAGTACAGCTTCTTTGCTTGCGCCACACTCTCATCTATCTTATCGATATAGCTGCGAATCTCCTCAATCTGAGACCGAGACGGGCAATGATGACACACCGGTGAACACACACGCACACAGTATGGCGAACACCTACACACGCACACACATCAGGAGTATGGCCGGAAATACCTGGGCGAAGAAGTCATCCATAAAGGCTTGGTTCTCCACTGGAACCTCCACATCGTCCCCAGCCACATCACTTTTCTGTTGACACACACACACACACACACACAGCCAGCAGAGTTGTTGTGGTGGTGCGTTTGTGGTGAGATAATCACACTCACAGTCTTTTTAGCGGTTCCTACATCAGTGAAACAATGTGATTTGAATACACTATAACGTTTTTTTTTTTTTAAACCAGACCCAATAAGGCTTGCGGTGCACATAAACTACAATGAATAGCCTACATCGATAACCTTGAGACCTTGGAAGAGGTGGAGGAAATGAGGAGAAAACAATAATTTCATATTTCCTTAATCGACCCTTCTGTTCCCCTCTCTCTACCCACCCACCTCCATTTGTAACTCACCACCAATAAACAAGTGCACAGCCTAAATATCATCACACCCCAATTAGGCCTACCTACTTCCAAGAGTAACTTAATACTCTAATGTTTATTAGCGCAATATTCAACTAGACTATTTCTGCTTTTCTAGGCCTGAAAATGGGATCAACAGTTGATCGAACGTTGTGGTCAAACCGCTCAACCGCAACCAACCGCATCTAGTGCGCAAAAAGAAAACGATTAATTCAGATACTTCCCCAAAAACAAACGAGTAAATCAGATACGTCCCCCATCCCTATTATATCATTCTATATGATTAGCAACGGTTATATGTTAAGCTAATAGCAAGCAAGGCCACGAAAACATGAACAAGTGTATAAAAAGACTAAGCTTACCGCCTTCAACTGTTCCAGTCGGTCCTTCATCTTCAAAACTGTGTTGCCACTGTCACAATCTCTAAACTATCAAAAATAGATATTCTAATCTACAACCACTAAATTAAACGTTTACCAAATGAGACCATTACAATTTATTAGCCTACTGATTAATCCAGTGATTTGTCCGAAAATAAGTTTCAAAGTTAGTTGTAAAAATACTCAGTAGACTAAATAGTCATTAGAATATGGTAATCAAATAAAATAAAATAAATCGTTTTTTTTTATTTTTTTTTTTACAAAATGTCTGTTCAATATGGCTGCAGCAGTGTTTCCAGCCTGTAGTTTTACTAAGCCTATCCTCTCAAGGAGGATTAGAGTAACAGTTGTGTAGAGGGAGATTAATCTCTCTCTCTCTCTCTCTCTGATCAATAGCATGCGTAAAAACGTATGCAAAGTAAATATCACGCATGCTTTCTGTTTTGGGCACACTACTCAAACATGTCACCGAATGGAAAGGTAGTAGGTTAAATTCTAAATCTGTAAAGTCAACCCAGTGGATTGTCCATCTATAAATAAAATTGAGGCTGTATTTGTATTGTTATTTCTTGAACACATCTGCTTGCTAAATATTGCTAAATGAAGGTTAGGTCAACAAAAGAAAGTCATGCAACGATTATTGATTAATGAAGAGATTTTTGTATTCTTTTTTTATTTGCTAGTCAAGCAATGCACAGTGTTTCATAGTACAAACAAGTGAAGCAGCATTTTATCAACACAATTCCCCCTGAAAATAGATTGGGTTACACTGTTTTCTGACAATAGGCCTAGATAGGATTCTCAAATGCAGTGGTGTAAAGTCCGACTTATGTCGTTTTCTGGGGAATCTGTACATTACTTTACTATTTCTATTTTTGACAACATACTTTTACTCCACTACATTCCTAAAAAAAATAATGTACTTTTTACTGCTTTAATTTTCCCCGACACCCAGAAATACTCCTTACATTTTGAATGCTTAGTAGGACAGGAAAAGTGTCTAATTCACACACTTATCAAGAGAACATCCCTGGTCATCCCTACTGCCTCTGATCTGGCAGACTCACTAAACACACATGTTGAAATGTTGAACTGTGCCCATGGCTATGCTTAAAGAAAAAATAAAAAAATAAAATCATGTTGTCTGAAAATCATGTTGCTTAATTAATATAAGACATTATAAATGATTTATACTTTTGAATCTTAAGTACATTTAAAACCAAATACTTTTAGACTTTTACTCAAGTTTACTGGGTGACTTTCACTTTTACAGTATCTTTACTTTTACTCAAGTATGAAAATTGGGTCCTTTTTCCACCACTGCTCAAATGCAATGTGTTTAGAAGTTTCTAAGACAATCAGTTGTTTCATTAAATCTTTGGGCGGACTGAAACTGACTGTGACGGTGAGAACTTTTAGCTGACAAAGGCTTTGTCTTTGAGCAGTGGGTTTTCTCTAACATTTTACAGGGTCCTGGGGTCGTGATGTCGGAGAAAGCTGTAATGCAAAGCGTATCTGACAGGTAGTATATACTGCTATACTGCTCATCTGTCATCTACTTTAAAGGATAAACCTCCCACTCCCTTTTTCCACCATCCCCTCTTCTTCTCCTCCATTCGGTTCCTGTCTTTCCTCAGGTTTCAAGGCACACAGAAAGTAATTGGTTTGGCTGCATGACTTATCATTCCAGCCCCCTTGGACTGAGATGTAGATGAAACAAAAACATTATTTTTATTCATTATTAGTCCCTTTTTGAGCTATATAATTAGCTAAGCAGCCTTGTCCAAGCCAGAACGGCATGAGCCTATCTACTGTTTCTGTACCATGAGGCTTTTGATGTGTTGTTTAATATAAGTACACCACCTGGACACTAGTCTATCGCAGGGCCTTACCCCGAATCCTTCTCTTTAATGCTGAGTGCCAAGCAGAGAGGAATCTGGCCCCTTTTGGTATGACTCGACCTGGGATCGAACCCCCAACCTTCCAAGTTCAGGACAGTCACTCTAGCCACATGGTCGCTGAGTTATATAATACAAAACATGTGAGATTTGTCATGCTTCAAATCAAAAACCTCCCACTCCCTTTTCCACAATAGTTAACACAATTCTGAATACATCAGCATACTGGATCTGGTGCAGATGGTAGCTTAGAGGTTAAGAGAGTTGGTTTAAAACCCAGAGCTGACTAAGTGAAAAATCTGTTGATGTGCCCTTGATCAAGGCACTTAAACTTAATTGCTCCTGTAAGTCGCTCTGGATAAAAGCGTCTTCTAAATGACTAAAATGTCAAATGTCTTTTCAAAACATTTAATGTCCCCTCTTCCCCTTGCCCCCTCCCTTTCATCCATCACCCCCTCTCTCTCCCTCACATTATCCCTGCCTTCTCTTGCTTCCTCTGCCAGATTATTTCCATGCACTGTCCATCACCGGATGGTTGCTTGGGCTTCTGAAGCCAGGAAAAGTAGTCCATGCATGACCCATCAGTCCAGAGGTAGCGGTGAGGCTGTGAGAGAGAGAGAGAGAGAGAGAGAGAAACAGAGACAGGAGAGAGAGAGAGAAACAGAGACAGGAGAGAGAGAGAGAGAGAGAGAGAATGAAAGAGACAGAGATAGTATAAGTATAAGGACAGAAGGAGTTGGGGGGCATGGACACTGTTGTCCACCTGGTTTTTATCTAGATGGTCAAATTGAATGGTGAGCACTATGGGTTTGGGTTCCTGGATACAGATTAAGCCTAGTCCTGGACTAAAAAGCAGACTCAATAAAGAATCTCCATCAACAATAATTGTACAGCATGCTGCTTTGAGAGTTAGTTATGGTGGTAATTTTGGTAATTCTGCATATCATGTAGAGTTACAGAGGTACACTACAATATGTAGTGAGACATTGGTATCAATGGGACTCGCTTGCCTAAATAAAGGTTAAGTAACTGAGAAAACATGAGTAGTACTTACTATAGAATGTTGTAGTATACTGTAGAATACTATAGTAAATACTACAGTATTATCCACACAAAAAAAAAAAATTGTAGTAAAAAAAAATATATTTTTAATTTTACCTTTATTTTACTAGGCAAGTCAGTTAAGAACAAATTCTTATTTTCAATGACGGCCTAGGAACAGTGGGTTAACTGCCTGTTCAGGGGCAGAACGACAGATTTTGTAAATAGTACAGTAGTTTCCGCAAAGCACTCCAGTCTGCAAAAACACTACACTTTTTTTTAACTACAGTAAATACTACACTATCTTATTTTCATATAACCTGCCCATTTCCCTCACCCATTTCGCATTTTTTTCCACCCATAAGTGAGAAACTTACATGCCAGAACCTACATGCAATTTGGGTTGTTAAGTATATAACAAATATTGTGTTCCCTACAGGTTATAGAAAATGAGCTCTTAGCTCTTATTTCTCCAGTAGGTTTCCTGGAGGAGAAAGCCTCGACTTCTATGTCAAAGATGATAAAACAAAAACTCCAGTAAATACTACAGTATACTACAATCCACAAAAACACTACGTCAATTGCCATAGTATATACATGTACATTTTAGTCATTTAGCAGACGCCCTTGTCCAGAGCGCCTTACAGGAGGATTTAGGGTGAAGTGCTTTGCTCAAAGGCACATCGACAGATTTTACTACAGTATATATACTACAATTAACTGTAAATACTACAGTAAATAAAACTGTATACTACAGTAAATACTACAGTAAAGTCAGCAAAAACGCTACAGTGAATACTATAGTATATATTTTCTTATGTGGGCAGACACAGAACTTCACATGGCTATTCTAATTTGAGCGTGCTTTTCAGTCCAGGATTAGGCTTATTCTCGGGTCAGAGTAACCGGCCTTGAAAATACATCTTCTACTGAGAGAATCTACATCAGTCACTGTGGTGTTGAGATGATGAGGGAAGGCTACTGTACCGGTGGAGTTTAGATCATTGAGCACCATGGCAGACGTCCCGAGTAGCATCACGGCCAGAATGGGTAGGACCTTCATCATGGGATCTTCACTTCTCTTCAGCTGTTATGAAAAGAGCAATGCTATTATATGTGTTTTTTAAATGAAACTGGGAGTTCCGATCTGTGAGGGCACGCAACCAGACTCCGGCACACTCAGAGACAAATGAGGGAGAGGTGCATTTTCTCATTACAGAATCAAATATTTGGGTTTTACCTTGGTGTATGTAAATGTCGTCTTTTTCCTCTATTCTTGCTTCTCCTTGCTTCAGATGCTCTCTTTCACTCAGCTCTGCTTCCTTATATACCTATTCCATACCTCTTAATCTCCATCCTAATCTCAAATAAATTTCCTCTTTTCTGCTGTCTCAACCTCTTACATATAAAAAGTTTGTCTAGACAGTATGTGCAATCCCTGGCTACAGTTGTCACCCTTTCACTTTTCAACAACAAAAAATCTCCAGTTATTTGTTTTACTTGTCCCATTGAAAAATGATATCTCAAGTATAACTACAGTAACATATCACCAAATGCAGCATTCCTACAGCATTCCTCCCTTCAATCAAACATGGGAGAGTTTCGATAATGCTGTGGGGTTGGTTTGCTGCCTCTGGTACTGGGGGCCTTGAACATGTGCAAGGCATCATGAAATCAGCAGATTATCAAGGGGTTTTGGAGTGGAGTGTTCAACCCGGTGTCCAAAAACTAGGTCTCCGTCGATGGTCGTGGGTATCCAGCAAGACAACGAACCCAAGAACATAAAAAAGCACCCAGGAATGGTTCAAGAAGAAACACTGGATTGGAATGGCCACCAATGAGTCCAGATTTGTGTCCCATCAAAAACCTACGGTGAGATCTGAAAACAGCAGTTGGTCAAAGGCAACCATCAAACATTGAAGATTTAGGAGCAGTTTGCAGCTGAAGAGTGAGCAAAATTGCCAGTAGAAAGGTACAGCAAGGTGAGCTTCAGGGAGGGCTACAAGAAGCCTTTGCCGGCAGTTATGCTGACCAAAGGCTGTGCAACCAAGTACTAGTAATGGGTGATAATAATTCTGTCAATGCCATTTGTTTTTCTTTTCTAAAATGTGCTACACAGCCGTTGTAAATTGTAGACCCCCCCCAAAAAAAATGGTTCTGCAATGTGGAAATAAGAAATAACCAGGTGTGGAGACAAATGTATTTTCAATTTCAACTTATTTTAGACAGAATTATGAATTATTCAAGAAAAGTGCAAGGGTAGCAATATATTAGGCCACAAAATGTTCATCCTGTCTGCTGGTTGTTTCAAAAGAGAGCAACTTGTCAAGACAACTTTTCACGATAGAACAAAACATGAGAAAAGTACCTAGTGCCTTCAGAAAGTATTCACATCCCTAGACTTTTTCCACAGTTTGTCGTGTTAAAGCCTGCATTTAAAATTGATTGAGGTTTTGCGTCACCGGTCTACACACAATACCCCATAATGTCAAAGTGTAATTATATTTTAGAAAGGTTGACAAAAAAAATATATACGAAAAGCTGAAATGTCTTGTCTTGAGTAAGTGTTCAACCCCTTTATGACAAGCCTAAATTTGTTAAGGTGTAAAAATGTGCTTAACAAGTTACATAGACTCACTGTGTTCAATAATAGGGATTTTTGAATGACTACCTCATCTCTGTACCCCACACATGCAATTATCTGTAAGATCCCTCAGTAGAGCAGTGAATTTCAAACACAGATTCAACCACACAGATCAGGGAGGTTTTCCAATGACTCACAAATAGCACCTATTGGTAGATTGGTCTCAAAAAATGTTTACCAAAAAAAATACATTAAATATATCTCTTTGAGCATGGTGAAGTTCACTGGAGGCTGCTGAGGGGAGGACGGCTCATAATAATGTCTGGAATGGAGCCAATGGAATGGGATCAAACGCATGGCAACCATGTGCCTGATGCATTCGATACCATTCCCCCTATTCCGCTCCGACCATTACCACGAGCACGTCCTCCCCATTTAAGGTGCCACCAACCTCCTGTGGTGGTGAAGTTAACACACCAGCCAAAATGTAATTAATACACACTTCCTAACTCAGTTCCCGGAGAGTAAGGAAACCGTTCAGGGATTACACCATGAGGCCAATGGTGACTTAAAAACAGTTTAATGGATGTTTCAATAACATTGTAGTTACTCCACAATACTAACCTAAAATGACAGAGTGGAAAGAAGGAAGCCTGTACAGACTAAAATATTCCAAAACATGCAAAAGGCCCTGAAGTAAAAATTGAAAAAATGTGGCAAAGAAATTAACTTCATGTCCTAAATAGAAAGCGTTACGTTTGGGTCAAATCCAACACAACATCACTTAGTACCACTCTTCATATTTTCAAGCATTGTCATCAGCAATAAAAATAAACGGAATAGACCTAAGCACAGGCAAAATCCCAGAGGAAAACCTGGTTCAGTCTGCTTTCCACCAGACATTGGGAGACAAATTCACCCTTCAGCCGGACAATAACCTAAAACACAAGCCCAAACATACACACGGGTTTCTTACCAAGACGGCATTGAATGTTCATGAGTGGCCTAGCTTTATTTTTGACTTAAATCCACTACAAAATCTATGTGAAGACTTGAACATGGCTGTCTAGCAATGATCAACAGCAAACTTGACAGAGCTTGAAGAATTCAAAAAATATTGTATTTATGTAATCGCTGCAAAAGGTGATTCTAACGTGTATTGACTCAGGGGTTTGTAATGTCATTACAGAGTATTGTTTGTAGATGGGTAAGAATTTGTTATTTTTTTATTTAAATCCATTTTAAAAATTCCGGCTGCAACACAAAATGTGGAATAAGTCAAAAGGTATGAATACTTTGAAGGCACTGTATATTACAAATAGTACAAATGGATTATTGTACACAAATATGTATTAAGGTATTTACTATACAACTTTGTTGTGGAACCAGTACATTTTCAATCCTGATCAACCACACCACAGGCACCTCTGAAGAATAAAATGCTGTCAAACAATCAGTCCCACAAGGAAGTGAAATGTGCTTTTTGCTAAATTCCAGTCACACGCCCATTTTGTTCACATGAATTGATACAGCAAATAGTTTATATTCAAATACTTTTTGTTTTAGTGTGATTTCATATCACCCTAAGTCAGTATCGTACAGCGAGTGAACAAAGTATTTTGTTTGTATGTGTGTGTGTGTGTAGCGCCTACTGTGAGCAGTGTGAAATTCTACTCTTGTTTGTCTCTACTAAAATCTTCACGCTACCAGAGACGCATTTTCAGTTTGAAACACAAAAAAACAAAACATTGGGGGGGGCTTTTACAATTAAAGGTCAAGGTCAGCAATAGGCCACACCCCCAGAACACTGAAGAGGCCAGAGAGAGGTCACAGGTTAAAGGTCATCGTCTTCATCTGGGAGCGCTGTTTCTGCGGCAACCTGGAGGTGTGAGTAAAAATTGTGTATTCATTATTTTTGTCACCTGTAAAACTAAATACTAGAATGCAAGTTCCTGATGTAAATAAATGACCTAGCCTGTGTGTGTACGGCATGTGCAACTTCTGCATTTGTGTGTGTTCTGCCTGCGGGTCCCCTGCATGTGTGTGTGTGTGTGTACGCTTTCAGCATGCGTGTGTGTACTCACTTTAAGGTCGTTCTCGTACTGCGCGGCCAGGGAGGCGTCCATGACGACCTCCGGGGGGGCGAGGGCAGGCATCTCCACAAACTCCAAGTTGGGGTCTCCTACCAGCTTCCTGGCCAGCCACAGGAAGGGCTTCTCAAAGTTGTAGTTACTCTTGGCTGAAATGTCGTAGTACTGATGAGGAGGTGGAGAGAGAGTCTTGATTAGGTATAGTCATATCTCTCTCTCTCATATCTCTCATTTTTTTTTTAGATGTGTATGTGTGTGTGTGTGTGTGTGTGTGGTATATATATATATATATATATATATATACATACCACACACACACACACACACACACACACACATCTAAAAAAAAAATGAACCAGGAATGGAGAAACACTGCAGACACACAACACTCCAGCTGAGGAATATAGACTTGTACAGACAGGTGTGGTAGTTGGCAGGTACAAAACACTTTCTAAAAGTGTGTGCGTTGGGTTGCCACGGTTACCTGAAGGTTCTTCTTGCGGTGGAACACGATGCTCTTGGCTTTGACCTTCCTGTCCTTGATGTCCACCTTGTTGCCGCACAGGACTATGGGTATGTTCTCGCAGACGCGCACCAGGTCACGGTGCCAGTTGGGCACGTTCTTGTAGGTGACGCGAGAGGTCACGTCGAACATGATGATCGCACACTGGGCTGGAGAGAGGTAGGGTACAGAAAAGTAGAAGAGGGAGAGTGATTGAGTGTTTCAGATAATCATTAAATGTGTGGTGCCCGTAATCATCTGAGTCATTTTGCACCAGAGGGTAAGATTGTGTAGAGATCTGACGTCGGGATGTGACCTATAAACAGATGTGACCCACACAAATGTGACGTACCCTGTATGTAGTAGCCATCTCTGAGCCCCCCAAACTTCTCCTGGCCGGCTGTGTCCCAGACGTTGTACTTGATGGTCCCTCGAGTGGTGTGGAAGACCAAGGGGTGCACCTCTACTCCCAGAGTCGCTACAGGGGGAAGAGGAGGGGGAGCGAAGGGCAGGTCAGCCATGGTTCAGGGATGTAGAAGGGTTTCAACTCTTGTATGGATAGCATATTTTGTTCATCATGCTACCCTTGCCTGCAAACTCAATTTCCCTCCGGAGAGAATTAAGTGTGATTATTGATTGAAGGTATGGTGGGGTTATGAAGGAGAAGAAGCAGAAGACGGCAAATAAGAGGTGTGTAAAGCTGAGAGAGAGAGAAGAGGGAGAGAGAGGACTGTCTGGATTCTAAGGAACTCACCAACGTATTTCTTTTCAAACTCTCCCGTTAAATGCCTCTTCACGAAGGTGGTTTTTCCTGTGCCTCCATCTCCACACAACACTAGCTGAAACACGGGTAGTAATTAAACAACGCATTGATTAAAAGGATTAGCAACTAAACACCAATGTACTACTGGTTAGGGCTAGACCAAGGAACAATTCCAAATGACACCTGTATTTTATTTTAGTCAGTTGAGAACAAATTCTTATTTACAATAATGGGCTACTATAGTCAAAGACTCACCTTAAATTGTACATCTGGTTCTGCCATAGCGGTCTGTTCTATGAGTTGGTGATTAAACACTGGAATAACAAGAGGAGAAGAAGAACAGGTCAACAATTGGTAGTGTTTTGTGTCCCACCCTTTTCCCTTTACAGTGCTGCTCAAAAGACAGCATCAATCATCAATATTAGAAGCCACAAAGGGTGCTGCTGGTGTGATGTGGCGTCACAACAATACCTGCCAAAAGTGGCAACAGACGGACAACCATGTCCTATTAGTGTTAACTACTTGAGTAATTCACATGTTATTCAGTTATTGACACTTGGTTGACATGACTGTCTTGGCACTAGGAAAGCCATTTCAATGTGTTTTGTTTGAGACATGGTGGAGAAAGAGGCTGAAAAACCAGCCTGGTCTCAGACTAGGCGTAACATTGTAAACATACATCCAGGACACTCAAATTAGTATGATATGTTACGTTTGGCATGGTTACATAAGACAGAATGTTACTTAAGGCAAATATGATAGGAGGGTGGTTGGTCGGGGTGGATAGGTAGGTACATAATGCGAACGTCTAGCAACCAAAGTTTGTTAAAATGGTGATGAGATTCGAACACGCGAACACTTACTTCTTAGCTACTTTGCAACTACTTAGCATACTAGCTAACCCTTCCCCTAAACCTTTAACCTAACCCCTAAACTTAACCCCTAACCTAGCTAATGTTAGACACCTAGCTAAAGTTTTACAAATGTATTGGTTGCATACGTGTTTAGCAGATGTTATTGCGGGTGTAGCGAAATGCTTGTGCTTCTAGCTCCGACGGTGCAGTAATAACTAACAAGTATTACTGCACCGTGCTTCTACACCTGCATTGCTTGCTGTTTGGGGTTTTAGGCTGGGTTTCTGTACAGCACTTTGAGATATCAGCTGATGTAAGAAGGGCTATATAAATAAATTTGATTTGAAATTTGATTTGAAGTAATATCTAACATTTTCACAACATATATCCAAAATACATGTAAATCTAAGTAAGGAATGATTAAGAATATATTTACATATATGTCAGAGCGGCATTGGACTAAGATGGTGGCATAGTATAGAATACAGTATATAAACTCAGCAAAAAAGTAAGAGCCCCTTTTCAGGACCCTGTCTTTCAAAGATAATTCCAAAAAATCCAAATAACGTCACAGATCTTCATTGTAAAGGGTTTAATCACTGTTTCAAGTGCTTGTTCAATGAACCATAAACAATTAATGAACCTGTGGAACGGTCGTTAAGACATGAAAACTTAGGACACTAAAGAGGCCTTTCTACGGACTCTGAAAAACACCAAAAGAAAGCTCCCTACTCATCTGCGTGAACATACCTTAGGCATGCTGCAAGGAGGCATGAGGACTGCAGATATGGCCAGGGCAATAAATTGCAATCTCCATACTGTGAGACACCTAAGATAGCGCTACAGGGAGACAGGGCAGACAGATGATCGTCCTCCCAGTGGCAGATCACGTGTAACAACACCTGCACAGGATAGGTACATCCGAACATCATACCTGCGGGACAGGTACAGGACGGCAACAATGCACAATCCCTCCATCAGTGCTCAGACTGTCCGCAATAGGCTGAGAGAGGCTGGACTGAGGGCTTGTATAGGCCTGTTGTAAGGCAGGTCCTCACCAGACATCACCGGCAACAACGTTGCCTACGCACACAAACCCACTGTCGCTGGACTGGACAGCAGTGCTCTTCACTGACGAGTCGCAGTTTTGTCTCAACAGGGGTGATGGTCTGACTGGCCCACCCATTCCCCAGACCTGAATCCAATTGAGCACATCTGGGACATCATGTCTCGCTCCATCCACCACAGACTGTCCAGGAGTTGGCGGATGCTTTAGTCCAGGACTGGGAGGAGATCCATCAGGAGACCATCTGCCACCTCATCAGGAGCATGCTCAGGCGTTGTAGGGAGGTCATACAGGCACGTGGAGGCCACACACACTACTGAGCCTAATTTTGACTTGTTTTAAGGACATTACATCAAAGTTGGATCAGCCTGTAGTGTGGTTTTCCACTTTAATTTTGAGTGTGACTCCAAATCCAGACCTCCATGGGTTGATAAATTTGATTTGCATTGATAATTTGTGTGATTTTGTTGTCAGCACATTCAACTATGTAAAGAAAAAAGTATCTAATAAGAATATTTCATTCATTCAGATCTAGGATGTGTTATTTTAGTGTTCCCTTTATTTTTTGGAGCAGTGTATTTATATGTACATGGAATTGTATTTGGGTTTTCTAATCTTTACAGGAAAATGCCACGGGCACTATCTGATGTAGAGCAACATTTATCTGCAGCTGATGTAGAATGAAAAGCGGTGTACTTTTGCAAATACTGTTTCAAATCATATGTCAAGAATGCAACAAAGATGCAGAATCATCTGGCCAAGTGCATAAAGTTCCCTCAGCGCTCACAACAAGCAATCTCTGACTAAAGTCCATCTACTTCTATTCGAGGTGAAAATGGTGAATCAGACACCTTATCGATTTGCAACAGCTCACGGTCCTCCTGGAATCAGAAGTGTTTTTGACTCAACGGAGGAACGTAGTCAGGGAAATGCTGATTCATGTTTTGCTCGAGCTGTATATGCAACTGGTTCACCTCTGATGCTCACAAGCAGTGTGTATTGGAAGAGATTTCTGAATGTTCTTCGCCCAGCATACACCCCTCTAACCAGACATGCTTTATCTACTCATTTGCTGGATGCAGAGTTCAACAGAGTTCAAGTGAAGGTCAAGCAAATCGTAGAGAAAGCAGACTGTATTGCAATCAGCTCTGATGGGTGGTCGAATGTTCGTGGGCAAGGAATAATTAACTACATCATCTCCACCCCTGAATCAGTACTCTACAAGAGCACAATGAGCAGATGAGCTGAAGGCAGTCAATGACCCTTGACCACAGAAGGTTTTTGCACTGGTGACAAACAATGCTGCGAACATGAAGGCTGCTTGGTCTAAAGTGGAGGAGTCCTACCCTCACATCACACCCATTGGCTGTGCTGCTCATGCATTGAATCTGCTCCTCGTGCTTTGAATCTGCTCGTCAAGGACATCATGGCATTGAAAACAATGGATACACTCTACAAGAGAGCCAAGGATTATTTTTGTACCTTTATTTAGGCAAGTCAGTTAAGAACAAATTCTTATTTTCAATGAGGAACAGTGGGTTAACTGCCTGGTCAGGGGCAGGACGACAGATTTGTACCTTGTCAGCTCGGGGGTTTGAACTTGCAACTAGTCCAACACTCTAACCACTAGGCTAGCCTGCCGCCCCACAACGGGTGTTGCTGGGCAGCTTCAACACATACCTAAATGGTATGTGAAGGGTCATCAAGTTATAACAGCAATCTACCTCACCAAGCAAAGTGAGAAGAATAAGAGCACCACATTGAAGCTGCCCAGCAACACCCGTTGTGGTTGTGTTGATGTCACCATCTCTCCTGTCTCCTGGAGGGGAAGGAGTCTCTCCAAGAAATGGCCATATCACAGTCTGCCGATATGGACAGCACCATCAAGAGGATCCTCCTGGATGATGTATTTTTGGAAAGAGTGGTAAGCAGTCTGAATCTCCTGAAACCTATAGCAGTAGCCATTGTGCGAATTGAGGGAGAAAATGCCATCCTGTCTGATGTTCAGACTCTGCGTGCAGATGTAAGAGAAAAAATCCATACTGCCTTGCCCACTGACCAATACAAGGGTTGAAAAATTGGTGGCCAGCCAGGCAACTTTGAGGCTTTTTGAGCCTGACAACGAGCCATCATCAAGGTTGGAAAGTGACAGTGAAGATGAGGCCTCAGAGTCTGATGTTGAAGAGGTGGACATTGAGAAGGTCCAGGGAGAAGACATGTAAGCCCGAGGAAGACAACCAAAGCTTTAATTTCTAGACTATCATTTTACAGATGTATGTTGAAAACGTTTTTGGGAGAGTCAAATAATTGAATTACAGTTCAATTTTTTTTTTTTTTTACATTTCTATTGGAAGGATTTAATCATTTGCAATTATGTCTACTTATGATAAGTTAAAATGTTTATGTTTCTGTCTCCATATGATACGGTAAATATATCCAATGCAAAAAATCTACATTAAAATGGCAACTATTCGAACGTTTGCGTAGAAAATATACTGAACAAAAATATAAACGCAACGATTTTACTGAGTTACAGTTCATTTAAGGAAACCAATCAATATTTATGACACCTTGAGTCTGGACCAGCCCCTCCTCCAAATACGGACATTTCTATTAAAGAAAAACGCACCGGTCATACGAATACAAATGTTGTTGAGCTTTAAAAAACAGCCATTATATCTATCGTTTCCATTACAAGTTGCAATGATTTTATTTGCGACATTTTTGTCGAATAAACCTGGGCCAATAGAAACCTACCTACTGTTGCCTTATGGAAGTGGTCCAACTGTATACACCGTTTTGCTGCAGTTATAGCGTGATATAGTTACATATGCAATAAGTCCAGTCAAACCGCCTACCCCCTATATTTAGCGAACTACAGCACTTTTTCACGAGGCTTCGCGTCACACTTGGTCCAGTACCTAACAACTTGTTTTTACGACATTGTATCAAAACAAAACTGTTGCATTTACAACCCTGCATGACCATGATGCACTGATAAATCTCAGCTCGAGTGGAACAAGTCGATATGCTAACGTTAGCCACCGTGAACCAACGTCTTCTCTGACTATGCTAACAAGCTATACAACGTTAGCTAGCTAAATAACATAATTGCAAACGTTGTTTAGGACGAGGCACGAGTGTCAATACAACAATTCTAATTCTGTATTCAGATCTTTGAATTGATGTCTGTGTTCTGACATGGATGAGTAAATTTCGAATATTTTCAAAAATCTTACGTCCACACTTACCCCCACGATTTCGGATGGGACAGTTAGCTAGGCGCTATTGGCCTTCGATTAATTTGGCTAATGAATGTGACGCTTTTGTGTCTATCACGTGATCTCTGACGGTCAACAGAGAAGGTTGTTGATGGTTTTATCAAAGAGTACAATATGAGTATAGGCAGAAACTGCTTCTCCAACAGACGGGTTGTTTGTTAAGCAACAAAACCGACGGGGGTTGGCCTAGATTGTTGACAACATGTAAACGACACTGAGTGAGTGTACAAAACATTAGGAACACCTTTTCCCACGACAGACTATCCAGGTGAAAGCTATGATCCCTTATTAATGTCACTTCAAATAATGTAGATGAAGGGTAGGAGACAGGTTAAAGAAGGATTTTTAAAGCCTTGAGACATGGATTGTGTATGTATGCTATTCATAGGACATAGCAGAGTCGATTTCCGCGCGTATAAACCCAGGGTCGTTACAATATGAATGGGAAAGACAAAATATTGAAGTGCCTTTGAACAGGGTATGGTAGTAGGAGCCCAACAGTTCATGTTCAACAGTTTCCTGTGTATCAAGAATGGCTCACCACCCAAAGTACATATATCCAATTTGACACAACTGTGGGAAGCATTGGAGTCAACATGGGCCAGCATCCCTGTGGATAGCTTTCGACACATTACGAAAAAGTGCTATAGCATTCCTATAAGAAACTGTATGTTTTGAATAATAGCTTATAGTATGCTATGATATATTATTTTGCCATGAAAATACTATAGAATGATTATAGGAGTCTCTATAGTATGTATTTTTGACCTATAATAACTTTCAATGGTAAGAAGATTAATGGTATACATATTCTGCAGTATCTCTATAGTATTCTTCTGAATTTAAATAGCGTTCCTGCATTATTTTTTGTAGTATTCCCCTTTAAGTTATTGAAGACTATTCCTGTCGGGTTTGTAATAGTATTCTAGTTGAGGCGATGAAAATGATCCAAGCCAAAACATTTCCTGCAAGCAAAAACAGAAAGCCAACCAATATTTATTTTATATGCCAACATGGGTATAACCAGGTTACTTTTAAAGTAGTGTGCATTTTTGGAATGGATACTTTCAATACATTACATCAATTAAAAACACGCTGCATCTTAGTAAAAACAGACCAGTAATATTAATGTTAATTTATTTTTTATTTAAATATTTTTTTTTTTTACTGAACATGTGGTTAACATGTACAATACAATATATAAGTCATGGCCCTTGCATCACTGATGTATGTCCCTGATAAGTTATCAATGTGTGATACTATTAGAATCACACAGATTCAATTCAACACACATTCTGTGATCTCCAACTATTACTCAAAACTAAATGCATGCGTTTTACCTGGAAGCTGCCCGTCCCTAACATGTCCTCACACTGGACAGACCTGAACTAAGGTACAGTGCCTTGCGAAAGTATTCGGCCCCCTTGAACTTTGCGACCTTTTGCCACATTTCAGGCTTCAAACATAAAGATATAAAACTGTATTTTTTTGTGAAGAATCAACAACAAGTGGGACACAATCATGAAGTGGAACGACATTTATTGGATATTTCAAACTTTTTTAACAAATCAAAAACTGAAAAATTGGACGTGCAAAATTATTCAGCCCCCTTAAGTTAATACTTTGTAGCGCCACCTTTTGCTGCGATTACAGCTGTAAGTCGCTTGGGGTATGTCTCTATCAGTTTTGCACATCGAGAGACTGACATTTTTTCCCATTCCTCCTTGCAAAACAGCTCAAGCTCAGTGAGGTTGGATGGAGAGCATTTGTGAACAGCAGTTTTCAGTTCTTTCCACAGATTCTCGATTGGATTCAGGTCTGGACTTTGACTTGGCCATTCTAACACCTGGATATGTTTATTTTTGAACCATTCCATTGTAGATTTTGCTTTATGTTTTGGATCATTGTCTTGTTGGAAGACAAATCTCCGTCCCAGTCTCAGGTCTTTTGCAGACTCCATCAGGTTTTCTTCCAGAATGGTCCTGTATTTGGCTCCATTCATCTTCCCATCAATTTTAACCATCTTCCCTGTCCCTGCTGAAGAAAAGCAGGCCCAAACCATGATGCTGCCACCACCATGTTTGACAGTGGGGATGGTGTGTTCAGGGTGTTGCTTTTACGCCAAACATAACATTTTGCATTGTTGCCAAAAAGTTCAATTTTGGTTTCATCTGACCAGAGCACCTTCTTCCACATGTTTGGTGTGTCTCCCAGGTGGCTTGTGGCAAACTTTAAACGACACTTTTTATGGATATCTTTAAGAAATGGCTTTCTTCTTGCCACTCTTCCATAAAGGCCAGATTTGTGCAATATACGACTGATTGTTGTCCTATGGACAGAGTCTCCCACCTCAGCTGTAGATCTCTGCAGTTCATCCAGAGTGATCATGGGCCTCTTGGCTGCATCTCTGATCAGTCTTCTCCTTGTATGAGCTGAAAGTTTAGAGGGATGGCCAGGTCTTGGTAGATTTGCAGTGGTCTGATACTCCTTCCATTTCAATATTATCGCTTGCACAGTGCTCCTTGGGATGTTTAAAGCTTGGGAAATCTTTTTGTATCCAAATCCGGCTTTAAACTTCTTCACAACAGTATCTCGGACCTGCCTGGTGTGTTCCTTGTTCTTCATGATGCCCTCTGCGCTTTTAACGGACCTCTGAGACTATCACAGTGCAGGTGCATTTATACGGAGACTTGATTACACACACGTGGATTGTATTTATCATCATTAGTTATTAAGGTCAACATTGGATCATTCAGAGATCCTCACTGAACTTCTGGAGAGAGTTTGCTGCACTGAAAGTAAAGGGGCTGAATAATTTTGCACGCCCAATTTTTCAGTTTTTGATTTGATAAAAAAGTTTGAAATATCCAATAAATGTCGTTCCACTTCATGATTGTGTCCCACTTGTTGTTGATTCTTCACAAAAAAATACAGTTTTATATCTTTATGTTTGAAGCCTGAAATGTGGCAAAAGGTCGCAAAGTTCAAGGGGGCCGAATACTTTCGCAAGGCACTGTATGTTGATGCTTTTCTTGGCCAGGTCACCATTGCAAATGAGAATCAGCTCTAATGATCAACTCAGCTCAATAACATCAACCAGCTCACTAAAAAACAGCCATAACTAATCTCTCTCATAAGTGTTTGGCAGAGGGACAAGCCAGCAATCCACATAAATACATTTACACTTGATATCTTTTTTGTTGTTGTCTCGACCTCTCAACTTCACACTTTTTTTGATGATGAGATGCCTAGATTGCGGTTGATGAACAAGCTGTCAGCTTGAATTACATATGGTTGAACCACAACAATGGGAACAGGTGGACATAAGCAGTTTGTTTGACAAATGCAATTCAGTCTAACAAAGAAAAATAACAGCAGTTGTCCACAACGTCCATTTTTGAACACGACTGAGGTATTATCCCTTTTTTTCTGAGATTTTGTAGTTAGTTGTGTGATAAACAATCTGTTCATAAATTAATTGGCCTTATGTCTCCACAGGCTGGGACGAAGCAGATCTGCTAATTAGTTATTCTACAGCAAGTTTTACACAAGCTCTGAGGTGAAGAGGTACAGATTTTCCAAGAGTGTTGAGGGAGCCTGAGATTTTTTCTCCTTTCAGTCTCCTGTCTGCAAGCTTTGTAAGGAATATACCGAACTCTAACTCTGGGTGAAATCCTAAAACACTAAGACGCTTGGGAATGACTCGCCAAAGAAAGAAAAGCTGGCAAATTCGTTGCGGAACGCACTGCGTCCCATGGAAAAGAGATTTCAGACTCCCATTGTTACCCTCAAATGTAAAAGATGACATTGCCTTAAGATGTCTCCAATTCAGTACACTATCAGTAAGGTGGATTAGCTGATGACAATTGAAAGAAACATTTTCTTGACAAATACGACTAAAGAAATGTGAGCTAATCTAAGGTCACGCTGTGAAATAGATCCTTGAAGCAAAATATGCATGCTGAATGGCAGAACAGTCATTGAATAAAACAGGAAATCCACAACACTCCGATGCTTTTCAGAATGTTCTTATATGCAGTGATCGCGGCATTCTTGTGGTTTCCTTTGAGGGCTTGAGATTTGGCAGTCGAGAGTCTAATTCTGCCATTTGTCGACCTATGTACCGTGGATTCAAACAGTTGCATGTATCCTGTTTTTGCTTCCGTTGTTCAACATTGTGTTTGGTTTTGTGCCTGACTACATGCATTCCTCGTCATAACTCTACAACTTCTGTCTCTTCGGTTGGACAACAGAAGCATAAACAGTGTTGACAACCCCTTTGCACCATTTTGCGGAATGTCAGTGCGAGCAGCGTGAAATGCATTATCACTTAAATTGATTGTGTGATCTTTCAATTTGGAGTTGTTGACTGTAAGGATCTTACATATCTGCCTTTGGGGACAACTTTACTGGGGTGCAAGCACCAGTCACAACCATATTCACCATTGAATTGCTTACAGTAATGAAGGATTGGCCTGGCAATTGCATCTGAGGAACAAATCAAGGAGAAGACCTTTGTCCTCTTCAGAATCCCACTGTTCTCTCTCCAAAGTTATGGGATTAAATCGCAACATTAATCAATAAAAAGGTATCCATTCTGCAACCATCACATTTTCTTTCCAATGTATGTGAGGCAGTTCATTTATGGTAAATTGGAAGGGGCCAAACTGAGTAATTTGAAGAGTTAAAAATGGGTACTCCATCACAGTTCCAGGTTCATGCAGATAGCCTCTTCTCTTTCAGTAATGTTTGGTACATCTTTCCATCCATGACATCCTCGATTTCATATTCTTCTTCCTTCACCGTTTTCCTCAAAACATCTATTCTATGGTTCTCCAGTGTATCTCGCAGAAGGAGCCTCAAAGGTATTGACAAAATTAAAACATTTCGTTTCTCTGATGAAGAACATTCCACAATGTGAGCAATTTGTGTCTTCGGGTTGCTTTCCTAAGTAATTTTGGCATTCATCACAAAATAAACGAGAGACAGCTGTCAGGGCTGGATTACCCAAAAACTTTTTGAATAGATATTTAGATGTTGGAGACAAGCAAATTCAGCAAGGCAAGTAGGTCTATCAGGGCAGTTCCAGTCAGGTGATGACGCAGAAAAAAGAGCATTATTGCCATAAGGCATTGCCCCTTTGTTACTGATTCCCCAGGGTAAATCCTTTCTTCATTCTGAAAAGAGTTAGATGCAAAGTATATTTAGACATTTGTTTAAGCCAGAAGGAAACCTATAATAACCTGACACTAACCATCTCAGGGGCATCATCATAGTCTAAATGATCAGAGCCATGTTGACTGGGGTGTGTCTGGGGGTCCTAAATTAGGAATACATGGAGAAAACCAACACAGAACATCTAACTGAAATATTTGCTAGAATACATAACACTGACTTCACAAGGGTGAGGCTAAAAACTGAATGGCTGTGTGTGTTTGTACCACATTTATGTGGGTACCTGATGTCCACACATGTATACAGAAACCTGACAAATTGGACCTTGTGGGGACATTTGGCAAGTCCCCATGAGGGGAATTGCGATTTTTGGCTTGGGTGTTAAGTTTAGGGGAAAGCATACAATTGGATATAGAGTTAGAATTGGGGTTACTATTAGTTTGAGGCATTGCGGGTTAAGTTTAGGGTTAGGCATTAGGGCCAGGTGATTTTTAACCTTAACAATTAGGTAATTGAGGTTAGGGTTAGGATCAGAGTTAGGGTTATGTTTAGGGCTATGGAACATGTTTTTTGGGTCAAGTTTAGGTCTCAAGTCCCTATAAGGATAGAAAAACAAATGTGTGTGTGTGTGCGTGTGTTTGTGCACTTGACACTAACCATCTCAAGGGCATCATCACGGTCTAAATCATCAGAGCCAGGTTGATTGGGGTGTGTTAGAGGGTCCTACAAAAGTAACAGAGAAAACCAACACAGAACATTATCTAATGAAAATATTAGCTAGAATACATGACACTGACTTCACAAGGGTGAGGCTAAGAAACTGAATGTCTGTGTGTGTGGGTCAACATGACTCTAAATAATCAGAGCCATGTTGATTGAGGTTTGTAAGTAGCTAGCTAGAAACTAGATACTGAATACAAACACTGTCAGTGTACCATCTAGCTAGCAAGTTCATTAGCTACTGTATCTAGCTAGCAGATATACAGCTAGTGTATACATACCAGTAACAGCATAGCATAAGCAATTGAACACACCAAATAGTAATAGGGTTGTAGCTACATAAAAAAATGAATCTAGTTTTCTAGAGCTCACACCGAGCGAAGGCAATATAACAACAACACTTTAATGTTCCTGCTTGACCTGGTGTGTCGAGGAAAAGGAACGTTTTCATCACGCATCCATTTTTTATATGGTCTCCTTAAATCACTCAGACTGGAGGCATTTCTTACTAAGCAAATGAGCTAATTGTTGAAAACTGCTTGCATCATGTCAACTGCTAATGAAACTGATTCCGTAGCTAGCCATAAAATAAACTTTGCGGCAAAGCATGAAAGGCGAAAGTTTTAAAAAACTAGGTGCAAGCAAAGAAAACGGTTTACTCTCAGAGCTAACATCAGGAACCTAACTAATTCGCTATAGTATTAACTGGTATACAACTCCTTGCCGCTCAAGTTATAACACGTTAGATGCTTACTGGACCCTGGAAATCTGTGTGAAATGTTAAATAGCTATCGAACAAAACACTATCTGTTAACTAATGTTTTCCCTCTACAGTATGTGGTTCATTTTTGGAATGAGAGAATTAGGTGAAAATGAGTGGATTCAGGGATCAAGTGGAGCTGGAGCTGGGCCTGGCTTAAGCTGGATGCCACTATAGATGTGAAAGGACCACCACACACTTTCCCTCTTTCTCACTTTTGCTCAAACACATTGTAGAACAGATGTCCACAGGCAGAAAGTGTATAATTTGCAGTGTAGCCCAAATATATTGTTTTTGTTGTGTTGAACTTGACAGTAACACGTGTGTGAGTGAGGGGGATTATATACTGCTCAAAAAAATAAAGGGAACACTAAAATAACACATCCTAGATCTGAATGAATGAAATTTTCTTATTCAATACTTTTTTCTTTACATAGTTGAATGTGCTGACAACAAAATCACACAAAAATGATCAATGGAAATATAATTTAGCAACCCATAGGGGTCTGGATTTGGAGTCACACTCAAAATTAAAGTGGAAAACCACACTACAGGCTGATCCAACTTTGATGTAATGTCCTTAAAACAAGTCAAAATGAGGCTCAGTAGTGTGTGTGTGGCCTCCACGTGCCTGTATGTCCTCCCTACAATGCTTGGGCATGCTCCTGATCAGGTGGCGGATGGTCTCCTGAAGGATCTCCTCCCAGACCTGGACTAAAGCATCCGCCAACTCCTGGACAGTCTGTGGTGCAACGTGGCGTTGGTGGATGGAGCGAGACATGATGTCCAAGATGTGCTCAATTGGATTCAGGTCTGGGGAACGGGTGGGCCAGTCCATAGCATCAATGCCTTCCTCTTGCAGGAACTGCTGACACACTCCAGCCACATGAGGTCTAGCATTGTCTTGCATAAGGAGGAACCCAGCGGCAACCGCACCAGCATATGGTCTCACAAGGGGTCTGAGGATCTCATCTCGGTACCTAATGGCAGTCAGGCTACCTCTGGAGAGCACATGGAGGGCTGTGCGGCCCCCCCAAAGAAATGCCACCCCACACCATGACTGACCCACCGCCAAACCGGTCATGCTGGAGGATGTTGTAGGCAGCAGAACGTTCTCCACGGCGTCTCCAGACTGTCACATGTGCTCAGTGTGAACCTGCTTTCATCTGTGAAGAGCACAGGGCGCCAGTGGCGAATTTGCCAATCTTGGTGTTCTCTGGCAAATGAAAAACGTCCTCCACAGTGTTGGGCTGTAAGCACAACCCTCACCTGTGGACGTCGGGCCCTCATACCACCCTCGTAGAGTCTGTTTCTGACCGTTTGAGCAGACACATGCACATTTGTGGCCTGCTGGAGGTCATTTTGCAGGGCTCTGGCAGTGCTCCTCCTGCTCCTCCTTGCACAAAGGCGGAGGTAGCGGTCCTGCTGCTGGGTTGTTGCCCTCCTACGGCCTCCTCCACGTCTCCTGATGTACTGGCCTGTCTCCTGGTAGCGCCTCCATGCTCTGGACACTACGCTGACAGACACAGCAAACCTTCTTGCCACAGCTCGCATTGATGTGCCATCCTGGATGAGCTGCACTACCTGAGTCACTTGTGTGGGTTGTAGACTCCGTCTCATAATACCACTAGAGTGGTATTCAAAAGTGACCAAAACATCAGCCAGGAAGCATAGGAACTGAGAAGTGGTCTGTGGTCCCCACCTGCAGAACCACTCCTTTGTCTTGCTAATTTCCTATCATTTCCACCTGTTGTCTAATCCATTTGCACAACAGCATGTGAAATTTATTGTCAATCAGTGTTGCTTCCTAAGTGGACAGTTTGATTTCACAGAAGTGTGACTGACTTGGAGTTACATTGTGTTGTTTAAGTGTTCCCTTTATTTTTTTGAGCAGTGTATATATATTTTTTTAATTTAGTGAACGTTATTTTTGCACACATGTAGCCTTGTGCACTTGATCGATGTCTATAGTATAGTGTGTATATATATATATATATATATAATAGAGAAAAAATAGAATGCATTTTGGTTTCATTCTTTTCTACTTTAAGATGTTTTTTTCCCAAGTGCAATATTTATGTTTGTGTGGTCACAAGTGTTCTATTATAAAGGCTGTCATGGCTAACTGCAATATTAGTGTATAGTTTTTTTCTCAAGACTTAAGTGGCATTTGCAGTAAAGTTTAGGCAACAAATGACATTGGATTGCTATCTTGAATTTTTTTAGCTGTGAGTTAGGTTCCCATTAACCACTTTATTTTACACACAGAGACTGATCATGTAGATCATATTCTTTGTTGTTTAATTAGTTAAAACCTGCATTTCTCCTTATAAGTTTTTTTTTTTTTCATTTTTCAGTGCAAAAAAAAAGTGTCTCGGAAGACTAACGGGGCATTCATCAACCCGTACGGCATGATGAGGTACTCATAATGCCCTGAGGTAGTACTGAACTCTGTCTTCCATTCGTCTCCCTCCCGGATACGCACCAGGTTGTAAGCGCTCCTGAGATCTAGTTTGGTGAAGAAGCGCGCCCCGTGCATTGACTCAATCGCTGTGGCGATGAGAGGTAGCAGGTAACTGTACTTCACAGTGATCTGGTTTAGGGCACGATAGTCAACACACGGGCACAGACCTCCCTCCTTCTTCTTCACAAAAAATAAACTCGAGGAGACGGGTGAAGTGGAGGACCGAATGTACCCCTGATGCAGGGATTCAGAGACATGTCTCCATAGCCGCCGTCGCCGCCTGTGACAGGGGATACACGTGACTCCTGGGAAGTGTGGCATCTACCTGGAGGTTTATTGCACAATCCCCCCTACGATGGGGTGGTAATTGAGTCGCCTTCTTCTTGGAGAAGGCGAGAGCCAAATCGGAATATTCGGAAGGAATGCGCACGGTGGAGACCTGGTCTGGACTTTCCACCGTAGTAGCACCAACGGAAACCCCTAAACACCTCCCCAAGCACTCTTGCGACCACCCCGTGAGAGCCCTCCGCTGCCACGAGACAGTGGGGTCATGACAGGCTAACCAGGGAAGGCCTAGCACCACAGGAAACACAGGAGAATCAATGAGGAAGAGACTGATTCTCTCCTTGTGACCCCCCTGCGTCACCATGCCCAGGGGAGCGGTGGCCTCCCTAATAAACCCGGACCCTAAGGGTCAGCTATCTAGAGCGTGAATTGGGAAGGGCACAGCCACTGGAACAATGGGGATCCCTAAACTATGAGCGAATGCTCTGTCTATAATGCTGGGAATGCGGGAAAACTCAGGAAAAATTACATGCAAAAACAGGTGTGCAACAGAGGGCCGCTCTACCCTCAGGCGGGTGGTTGAAGACTGCTCGGAAACGATGGGTAAACTCCTCGAAGTGGTCCAGCACCGCATCTCCTTCCACCCACACGGCGTTGGCCTACTCCAGGGCTTTCACCGAGAGGCACGAGACAAGGGCGGACACCCTCTCACGGCCCGAGGGAGCCGGGTGGACGGTCTCCAGATATAACTCCAATTGCAACAGGAAACCCTGGCAGCGGGCAGCCGTCCCATCGTACTCCCTGGGGAGGGCGAGACGAATCCCACCGGAACCGGGTGCAGGGTTAGTGGTTAGTAGCGATTAGTGGAGGCCCCTGTTGTGCTGCTGGGGGTGCTGGAGGGACTCCCTGTCTCTCCCAGCGGTCCATTGTTTGGACGACGCGGTCAATGGCGGCGCCGAGATGGTAGAGCATTGCTGCATGCTCCTGGACGCACTCCTCTACCCCTATAACAGGGGCACCTGCTCCTGCTGATCCATCATGGGTATGGTATTCTGTCAATGGTGGGTGCAGTTGATGCATGGAAGTTAGGCGCAGGAGAGCAGAGATGAGTGAACAACAAAGCACTTTACAGAGGCAATAGTAAGAACTAGAGGTCGACTGATTAATCGGAATGGCCGATTAATTAGGGCCGATTTCAAGTTTTCATAACCTTGTCAGCTCGGGGATTCAATCTTGCAACCTTGCAGTTAACTAGTCCAACGCTCTAACCACCAGATTACATTGCACTCCACGAGGAGACTGCCTGTTAAGCGAATGCAGTAAGAAGCCAAGGTAAGTTTCTAGCTAGCATTAAACTTATCTTATAAAAAACAATCAATCATAATCACTAGTTAACTACACATGGCTGATGATATTACTAGTTTATCTAGCGTGTCCTGTGTTGCATATAATCATATAATCGATGCGGTGCTTACTCGCGGTGCTTACTTACCATAAACATCAATGCCTTTCTTAAAATCAACACACAAGTATATATTTTTAAACCTGCATATTTAGTTAATATTGCATTCTAACATGACTCATTGCAAACTGTGAAGACTATTTCTTCCTAACAAAGACAGCCAACTTCGCCAAACGGGGGATGATTTAACAAAAGCGCATTTGTGAAAAAAATTCACAATCGTTGCATGACTGTACCTAACCATAAACATCAATGCCTTTCTTAAAATCAATACACAGAAGTATATATTTTTAAACCTGCATATTTAGTTAAAAGAAATCCAGGTTAGCAGGCAATATTAACCAGGTGAAATTGTGTCACTTCTCACGTTCATTGCACGCAGAGTCAGCGTACAGTGGTGGCTGACCAAATACTTTTTTGCCCCACTGTATATGCAACAGTTTGGGCTGCCTAATTTGCCAGAATTTTACATAATTATGACATAACATTGAAGGTTGTGCAATGTAACAGGAATATTTAGATTTATGGATGCCACCCGTTAGATAAAATACGGAACAGTTCACTGAAAGAATAAACGTCTTGTTTTCGAGATTATAGTTTCCGGATTCGACCATATTAATGACCAAAGGCTCGTATTTCTGTGTGCTATTATGTTATAATTAAGTCTATGATTTTATAGAGCAGTCTGACTGAGCGGTGGTAGGCACCAGCAGGCTCGTGGGCATTCATACAAACAGCACTTTTGTGCGTTTTGCCAGCAGCTCGTCGCTGTGCTTCAAGCATTGAACTGTTTATGACTTCAAGCCTATCAACTCCCGAGATTAGGCTGGTGTAACCGATGTGAAATGGCTAGCTAGTTAGCGGGGTGCGCGCTAATAGCGTTTGAAACGTCACTCGCTCTGAGACTTGGAGTAGTTGTTCCCCGCAGCTTTTGTGGAGCGATGGGTAACGCTGCTTCAAGGGTGGCTGTTGTCGATGTGTTAATTGGTATCGGTATCGGCGTTGAAAAATCGTAATCGGTCGACCTCTAGTAAGAACAGAACCCAACCGCGTCACAAAAACAAATGTCCAAAGAACAAGTGAGGCAGCACAAAGTACAACATCCAAGTACAAAGTACCGGCTGCCACAAATCACGGGTAACAAATAAAACCAGGCGCAAACCAGCCGGAAGCGTGCCAACCTAGACAATAAACAATACCCCACACAGACATGGGGGGGAACAGAGGGCTAAATATACATAGTAATCATGAGGAGATGTAAACCAGGTGTGCAAGAAAAGAAGACAAAACAAATGGAAAATGAAAGGTGGCGCGGCGGTGACATCGACCGCCGAACGCTGCCCGAACAAGGAGAGGGACTGACTTCGGTGGAAGAAATACCTGGGCGAAGAAGTCATCCATAAAGGCTTGGTTCTCCACTGGAACCTCCACATCGTCCCCAGCCACATCACATTTTCTGTTGACACACACACAGAGCCAGCAGAGTTGTTGTGGTGGTAGGTTTGTAGTGAGATAATCACACTCACAGGCTTTTTAGTGGTTCTTATGTCAGTGAAACAATGTGTTTTAAAACCACTGTAAAGTTTTATAAAAATAATTACCAGACAGAATAAGGCTTGCGATGCACACAAGCTGCAATGAATAGCCTACAGTACATCGATAACCTTGAGACCTTGGAAGAGGTGGAGGAAATTAGGATAAAACAATCATTTCATATTTCCTTAATCAACCCTTCTGTTCCCCTCTCTCTACCCACCCAACTCCATTTGTAACGCACCACCAATAAACAGCCTAAATATCATCACACCCCAATTAGGCCTACCACCTTCCTAGAATAACTTAATACTCTAATGTTTATTAGCCCAATGTTCAACTAGGCTATTTCTGCTTATCTAGGCCTGAAAATGGGATCAAACAGTGTGGTCAAACCGCTCATCCGGAACCAACTGCATCTGGTGCGCAAAAACAAACTCGTAAATCGGATACCTCGACAAAAACACACTCCTAAATCTCGGATACCTCGACAAAAACACACTCCTAAATCTCGGATACCTCGACAAAAACACACTCCTAAATCGGATACCTCGACAACAACAAACGAGTAAATCAGATACCTCGACAACAACAAACAAGTAAATCAGATACCTCGACAACAACAAACGAGTAAATCAGATACCTCGACAACAACAAACGAGTAAATCAGATACCTCGACAACAACAAACGAGTAAATCAGATACCTCGACAACAACAAACGAGTAAATCAGATACCTCGACAACAACAAACGAGTAAATCAGATACCTCGACAACAACAAACGAGTAAATCAGATACGCCCCCCATCCCTATTATATCATTCTATATGATTAGCAACGGTTATATGTTAAGCTAATAGCAAGCAAGGCCACGAAAACATGAACAAGTGTATAAAAAGACTAAGCTTACCGCCTTCAACTGTTCCAGTCGGTCCTTCATCTTCAAAACTGTGTTGCCACTGTCACAATCTCTAAACTATCAAAAATAGATATTCTAATCTACAACCACTAATTAAACGGTTACCAAATTAGACCATTACAATTCATTAGCCTACTGATACATCCAGTGACTTGGCCAAAAATAAGCTTCAAAGTTAGTTGTAAAAAGATTTAGTAGGCTAAATGGTCATTAGCATATGGTCATTAAACAAACAAAACAAGCAATCTTTTTTACAAAATGTCTGCTCAATATGGCTTTATTGTTATGGGAAACATATATGTTAACATTGCCAAAGCAAGTAAAGTAGATAATAAACAAAAGTGAAATACACAATTCAAATTTACAGTAAACATTACACTCACAGAAGTTCCAATAGAATAAAGACATTTCAAATGTCATATTACGTGTATATGCAGTGTTGTAACGATGTGCAAATAGTGAAAGTAGGAAAGGGAAAATAAACAAACAGAAATATGGGTTGAATTTACAATGGTGTTTGTTCTTCACTGATTGCCCTTTTCTTGTGGCAATTAGGTCACAGTCTTGCTGCTGTGATGGCACAATGATATTTCACCCAAAATGGGGTTTGTTTTCAAATTCTTTGTGGATCTGTGTAATTTAAGGGAAATATGTGTCTCTAATATTGTCGTACTGTATATTTGTCAGAAGGTTTTGTGGGCAGTGTTGCACATAAGCAGACCTGGCTCTCAAGAGAAAACAGGCTATGGTGATCTTTCTCAATAGCAAGGCATAGTCCTTAAGTTTAGGTCAGTCACAGTGGTCAGGTATTCTGCCACTGTGTACTCTCTGTTCAGGGCCAATTAGCATTCTAGTTTGCTCTGTTTTTTAATAATTACTTCCAATGTGTCAAGTAATACTTTCTTGTTTTCTCATGATTTGGTTGGGTCTAATTGTGTTGCTGTCCTGGGTCTCTGTGGGTTCTGTTTGTGTTTGTGAACAGAGCCCCAGGACCAGCTTGCTTAGGGGACTCTTCTCCAGGTTCATCTCTCTGTAGGTGATGGCTTTGTAATGGAAGGTTTGGGAATTGCTTCCAGAGTCTCAATTTGGTGTTTGTCCCATTTTGTGAATTCTTGGTTGGTGAGCGGACCACAAACCTCACAACCATAAAGGGGAATGGGTTCTATAACTGATTCAAGTATTTTTAGCCAGATCCTAATAGGTATGTCGAATGTGATGTTCCTTTTGATAGCATAGAAGGCCCTTCTTGCCTTGTCTCTCAGCTCGTTCACAGCTTTGTGGAAGTTACCTGTGGCGCTGAAGTTTAGATTAATCTCTCTCTCTGATCAATAGCATGCATAAAAACACACGCAAAGTAAATATCACGCATGCTCTCTGTTTTGGGCACACTACTCAAACAGGGCACCGAATGGAAAGGTAGTAGGCTAAATTCTAAATCTGTCAAGTCCACCCAGTGGGTTGTCCATCTATAAATAAGATGAGGCTGTACTGTTATGTATTGACCCCTTGTCCCCATCTGGTTGCTAATTAAGGTCAGGTCAACAAAAGAAAGTCATGCAACGATTATTGATTAATGAAGAGATTTTTGTATTCTTTTTTTATTTGCTAGTCAAGCAATGCGCAGTGTTTCATAGTACAAACAAGTGAAGCAGCATTTTATCAACACAATTCCCCCTGAAAATAGATTGGGTTACACTGTTTTCTGACAATAGGCCTAGATAGGATTCTCAAATGCAGTGGTGTAAAGTCCGACTTATGTCGTTTTCTGGGGAATCTGTACATTACTTTACTATTTCTATTTTTGACAACATACTTTTACTCCACTACATTCCTAAAGAAAATAACTGTTTTACTGTTTTCTGACAATAGGCCTAGATAGAATTCTCAACTGCAGTGGTGTAAAGTCCGACTTATGTCGTTTTCTGGGGAATCTGTACATTACTTTACTATTTCTATTTTTGACAACATACTTTTACTCCACTACATTCCTAAAGAAAATAACTGTTTTACTGTTTTCTGACAATAGGCCTAGATAGAATTTTCAAATGCAATGTGTTTAGAAGTTTCTAATACAATCAGTTGTTTCATTAAATCTTTGGGCGGACTGAAACTGACTGTGACGGTGAGAACTTTTAGCTGACAAAGGCTTTGTCTTTGAGCAGTGGGTTTTCTCTAACAATTTACAGGGTCCTGGGGTCGTGATGTCGGAGAAAGCTGTAATGCAAAGCGTATCTGACAGGTAGTATATACTGCTATACTGCTCATCTGTCATCTACTTTAAAGGATAAACCTCCCACTCCCTTTTTCCACCATCCCCTCTTCTTCTCCTCCTTTCGTTTCCTCTCTTTCACCAGGTATGAAGGCACACAGAAAGTAATTGGTTTGGCTGCATGGCTTATCATTCCAGTCCCCTTTGCCTAGATAAATAGAGATGGAGAGATAAAATGAAAAAGTTAGTTTTATCCATTATTAAATCCCTTTTAGAGAGTTTTGAGCTACATTAGTAGCTAAGCAGCCTTGTCCAAGACAGAACGAGATGAGCCTATCTACTGTTTCTGTAGCATGAGGCTTTTGACGTATCATTTAATACAAGTACAATGCCTTGACACTAGTCTATCGCAGGGCCTTACCCTCAAAACCTCACTTTAATGCTGAGTGCCAAGCAATGAGGAATCTGTCCGCTTTTTGGTATGACTCAAACTCAGGACAGTCACTCTAACCACATGGCCACTGATCTATATAACACAAAGCTATGAGATTTGTCATACTTCAAATCAAAAACATCCCACTCCCTTTTCCACAATAGTTAACACAATTCTGAATACATCAGCATACTGAATTTGGTGTAGCTGGTAGCTTAGCGGTTAAGAGCATAGGTTCAAATCCCAGAGCTGACTAGGTGAGAAATCTGTCGATGTGCCCTTGATTAAGGCAATTAACCCTAATTGCTCCTGTAAGTCGCTCTGTCATGTCCCCTCTTTCCCTTGCCCCCTACTCCCGGGTGGCGCAGCGGTCTAAGGTACTGCATCTCAGTGCTAGAGGTGTCACTACAGGCACTGGTCCAATTCCAGGCTGTATCACAACCAGCTGTGATTGGGAGTCCCATAGGGCGGTGAACAATTGGCCCAGCGTCGTCCTGGTTAGGGTTTAGCCAGGGTAGGCTGTCATTTTAAATAAGAATTTGTTCTTAACAGACTTGCCTAGTTAAATTTAAAAAAATACTCCCTCCCTCTCCGCCTGCCTTCCCTCCATCACTCTCTCCCTCCCCTCCCATTATCCCTGACTTCTCTTGCTTACGCTGCCAGTTCATTTCCATGCACTGTCCGTCACCGGATGGCTGCCTGGGGTTCTGAAGCCAGGAATAGTAGTTCATGGGGGACCCATCAGTCCAGAGGTAGCGGTGAGGCTGTGAGAGAGAGAGAAAGAGAGAGCGATACAGAGAGAGACAGACCGACCGAGACAGACAGACAGACAGACAGACAGACAGACAGACAGACAGACAGACAGACAGACAGACAGACAGACAGACAGACAGACAGACAGACAGACAGACAGACAGACAGACAGACAGACAGACAGACAGGCAGGCAGACAGACAGACAGAGACAGACAGACAGACAGACAGACAGACAGACAGACAGACAGACAGACAGACAGACAGACAGACAGACAGACAGACAGACAGACAGACAGACAAAGAGACAAAGCATAATGACAGAAGGCGTTGGGGGGCATGAACACTGTTGTCCACCTGGTTTTTATAATGATGATCAAATTGAATGGTGAATCTCTGGGGTGGTTTCCTGGATACAGATTAAGCCTAGTACTGGACTAAAAAGCAGACTCAATAAAGAAACTCCATCAATAATCATTTTTAGTCCAGGTCAATCTGTGTCCGGGAAACTGCCCCTTTTTAGTCTAAAACCGCCACCTGAAGGGGGTCAGATACTGTAAAACCGCCAAGCCAGATGCGAGGGGAATCTCTGCTGAACGTCTGAGCAAAAACGTCCACATCCTTGTTCTCCTGGCTGGAGTGGATTGATATCAGATGAGATTTGTCCTTTTGAGAGTGGCAGAAACCCTGTGTGGGTGAGAATGAATGAATGAGAAAACGAAAGAGAGAGTTGTCATCATCAAAATCCATTTAGAGTTAGACACTAATGCACAACACTGGACACGGGTAAAGACAATGGAGTGGATAACCTGAACTAGAGTACAGCATGCGGCTTTGAGAGTTAGTTATGGTGGTAATTTTGCGTATCATGCAGAGATACAGAGGTTCACTACGGTATGTCTACCTTTAACGAAAAGAGACATTGGTCTCAATGGGACTCTCTTGCCTAAATAAAGGTCAAGTAACTGAGAGAACATGGGTCTGTAGACTAAAACCTTAGAGAAGTCTGAATTTACCTCAGCAGATTGAAAGTCCAATTCCTCCCTGAAGTGCTTAACACATTTGTGCCCCAGTTTATACCAGGTAGAATGGCCAGGACATTGAGGAAAGTCCTTGACCTTCCCAGAGACTTGCCTCGGTTCTAAAAGGACAAGGGGAGAACAAGGGAGAGATTAAAAGGACGGATATGAGAGAGAGGCTCCGTCCATATACTCACAGGGCTGGTTTCCCACCCACATGAAAAAAAAACTACAGTTTACTATAGAATCTTACAGTACTTACCATAGAATTCCATAGTAAACTGTGGAACACTACACTACACACTGTTGTATCTCTCAAGCATGTGTAGTACTTACTATAGAATGTTGTAGAATTCTATAGTAAATACTACAGTTTTATCCACACAAAAAAACACTGTTGTAAATAGTACAGTATTTTCCGCAAAACACGACACTTTTTTAAAACTATAGTAAATACTATACTATCTTATTTGCATATAACCTGCCCATTTCCCTCACCCATATTGCAATTCAATTTTTCCACCCATAAGTGAGAAACCTGCATGCCAAGTATATACCAAATATTGTGTTCCCTACAGGTTATAGAAAAGAGCAGAATCGAGGTCTGTCTTAGACCCCTATAGTATTCACGCTGCAGTGAATACTATAGTATTTACATGTATACTATAGCATATATTTTCTTATGTGGGCAGACACAGAACTTCACATGGCTATTCTAATTTGAGTGTGCTTTTCAGTCCAGGATTAGGCTTATTCTCGGGTCAGAGTAACCGGCCTTGAAAATACATCTTCTACTGAGAGAATCTACATCAGTCACTGTGGTGTTGAGATGATGAGGGAAGGCTACTGTACCGGTGGAGTTTAGACCATTGAGCACCATGGCAGACGTCCCGAGTAGCATCACGGCCAGAATGGGTAGGACCTTCATCATGGGATCTTCACTTCTCTTCAGCTGTTGTGAAAAGATCAATGTTATTATATGTGTTTTTTAAATGAAACTGGGAGTTCCGATCTGTGGGGGCACACGACCAGACCCCGGCACACTCAGAGACAAATGAGAGAGAGGTGCATTTTCTCATTACAGAATCAAATATTTGGGTTTTACCTTGGTGTATGTAAATGTCGTCTTTTTCCTCTATTCTTGCTTCTCCTTGCTTCAGATGCTCTCTTTCACTCAGCTCTGCTTCCTTATATACCTATTCCATACCTCTTAATCTCCATCCTAATCTCAGATGTATTTCCTCTTTTCTGCTGTCTCAATCTCTTACACATAAAAAGTTGCAACCCCTCTGGGTTTGTCTAGACAGTATGTGCAATCCCTGGCTACAGTTGTCCCCCTTGCACTTTTCAACAACAAAAAATCTCCAGTTATTTGTTTTGCTTGTCCCATTGGAAAACAATATCTACAGTAATGTATCACCAAATTAAGCATTCCTACAACATTCCTCCCTAAAATCAAATATGGGAGAGTTTCGATAATGCTGTGGGGTTGGTTTACTGCCTCTGGCACTGGGGGCCTTGAACATGTGCAAGGCATCATGAAATCAGCAGATTATCAAGGGGTTTTGGAGTGGAGTGTTCAACCCGGTGTCCAAAAACTAGGTCTCCGTCGAAGGTCGTGGGTATCCAGCAAGACAACGAACCCAAGAACATAAAAAAAGCACCCAGGAATGGTTCAATAAGAAACACTGGACTGGAGTGACCACCAATGAGTCCAGATTTGTGTCCCATCGAAAACTTACGATGAGATCTGAAAACAGCAGTTGGTCAAAGGCAACCATCAAACATTGAAGATTTAGGAGCAGTTTGCAGCTGAAGAGTGAGCCAAATTGGATCTGCAGAGAAGAATGGGAGAAACTCTCCAAATACAGGTACTTCAAGCTTGTTGCATCATACCCAAGAAGACTCCAAAGGTGCTTCAACAAAGTACTGAGTTAAAGGGTCTGAATACTTATGTAAATGTGATATTTCAGCTTTTTTTTGTGCAAACATTTCTAAAAACATGTTTTTGCTTTGTCATTATGGGGCGTTGTGTGTAGATTATTGAGAAAAAAAATAGTTAATCCATTTTAGAATAAGGCTGTAACGTAACAAAATGTGGAAAAGTCAAGGGGTCTGAATACTTTCTGAGTGCACTGTATGTACAGTACCAGTCAAAAGTTTGGACACACCTACTTATTCAAGGGTTTTTCTTTATTTGTACTATTTTCTACATTGTAGAATAATAGTGAAGACGTCAAAACTATGAAATAACACATATGGAATCATGTAGGAACCAAATATATTTTATAATTGGCATTCTTGGCATTCTCTCAACCAGCTTCATGAGGTAGTCACCTGGAATGCATTTCAATTAACGGGTGTGCCTTGTTAAAAGTTCATTTGTGGAATTTCTTTCCTTTGTAATGCGTTTGAGCCAATCAGTTGAGTTGTGACAAGATAGGGTTGGTATACAGAAGAATTTGCCAAGAGTTAGCCAAACACAAAATCTCAATTTAATCGATTTTATGTTCAGGCTGTACCACAACCAAATTTGGCAAAAGTCAAGGGGCGTGAATAATTTCTGAAGGTACTGCAGGAGGGAGGACATGCAGGCTGTCGCCAATTTATTTATGCACAATTTGCCTAAATGGCAAACACTTCAACAACTTCATTTTTATTCGACACTGTAGTTTATTTTAATTGTTTTGTTGTGATGTCATTATGTCCAGTTGTTTAAATCGAGACAAGACTGTTAAATGGAAACACATCGCAGCAGGCAATTGTCAAATTTATTTCCTATGTAAACGTTCTAAATGTCAACAAATTCACTGGACAAGTTGATGGAAACGCAGCTCTTGTTACGACGAGGAGATACTTTTGTATTGTACAATGTAACGAGTTCGTTGTGAAATGTAGCTTGTGAGCACCTGAAAGAGACGCACGCATTACCTTTGTTATTGTGCAGGTCATTTTGGAGGTTTGCAGATTGTGGCCAGCGGGGTTGGCTGGACCACACTTTATCTGGAGTTACTCTAATATTTCAACATGTCTCATGTAAGAGCGCTGGTCTATGATGCATTTCTTAACATGGCTAATGTTTACTCGTAGAGGCCGATAGTGTCGGCTGAGAAAACTATACTAGCACCGAGTTTCTAAACCCAGAGTCACAACATCATGAGACTTCTGAGAATGCTTGTGAAACAGACAAAAGCAGACCAGGCCAGGGTTTGCCATTTGAGAAGCCAATGAGAGAAGTGAAAAATGATTCCTTCGTTTTTCATTTTCTCAATCTAAAAGGCACAACTTAGATTGGAGCCATTGTCTTCAGTAGTTGAACATGTTATTACTCCAACCTTGTGACAAACTAATGTTTTCATTTGTCAAAACAACTTCATATCGAAGGAGGGACTTTGATTTGACGGCCTGCACATGCACAGTTCGGCGCAAGACGACCATTAGACTCCATGACGTGTTTCTGCACATAAGCTTAGCTGACCAACGTCGCCGTGACATCTCCTACAAGCATTATCGGGCATTTTGATAGAAGACTCAAAATGCCTATAGAATAGAGAGTGTAAAAGTGCCACAGTTTCCTCACTAAATATGCCTACAGATAGTCGAGCACTGACATCTAACTTAGTTATCTTTTTGTTTTCTACAGAAACCCACAACAAAGGGGAACTGCTTGACAAGTGGGAGGCCGAGATCTTTGCCAACATACAAGCTGATTATCTCTATCGATAGACAGACAGGCTGGCTGACTCTTCTTCTTCTACATACATTGTGTTCCAAATGGTACCTTACCTCCTACATAGTGCACTACTTTTGACCAGGGCCCATAAGACTCTGGTAAAAAGTAATGCCCTATATAAGGAATAGGGTGGCTTTTGGGACGCAGTCCTACTCTTTGTGTTTTAAGGGCAGAGTGTTGTCATTTTGTTAGAAAACTTTACACAACCAGTTGGCACATGATAGACTCAGGCACGTGTGTGTTGCTCTATTAGAACTATTATCATTATTATTAATATTATCCTCAAACTCTAGTAGATATATTAGCCTTCTGCAAACAAAGTTCAAGGTTTTTTTTTTTTCATGAGAAATGTACAAAGGTTACATACTCGTGGACTCGATGTTGAATAAATCATGTTTTCAAATGGCCTGCGGCATCTTCTTTTAAAGGCCCAGTGCGCTCAAACACTTTATTTTATATATACTTCCACACTATGAGGTTGGAATAATACTGTTAAATTGTGGCTAACGCCCTTTTAGTGTAAGAGCTGTTAGAAAATATCGCCTGAAAGTCCTCTGCCTGGTGACATCACCATGTATTAAATGAGTTCTATATTTTATACATCTGTTAGCAGACACTTTAATCAAAGCAACATACATTCACGCGTGCATACATTTTATGTGGGGAAGACTCCAGGATTTGAACCCACTACCCTGATAGTGTGAGCACCATGCTCTACCAACTGAGCCATACAGGACCAGTTCATAGACCAATTAGAAAGAGAGTTACAAGGCTCTCCGCCAACAACAGGTCATTTTCCATTTTCCCCTCCCCACTCAGAACACTCTCAGACGGTGTTAGAAAAATGATTACTTGAGAAATTGCTATTTGCTAAGAAGCTATTTCTTTTTTTGTCATTTTAATAGAAAATAATCACAGTAAGGTAGTTAATGATTTGATAATGAGATAAAATGGCTGCATTGGACCTTCAAGTCACACATGACTTTCTAGCTTTATGCTCCAAATAAGGTTACAATTACATGAAGCTTGCTCTTGCATCTCAAAACTTGGTTAATTGATGGTTCAACCCAGGCTATCCAGGCTCCAATCTAGGCCAACCAATTGGTCAAACCAGCCCCTACCAGAGTGGCCAACCCTACCCCCAGGACTCTTACACTCTCCAGGCAGCCAGTTACCATCACCAGGTTCCAGCCCAGGCCCCAGCTCAGCCCTACCAGCCCCTGGCCCAGCCAAACCAGGCCCCAACTCAGCCCTACCAGCCCCTGGCCCAGCCATACCAGGCCCCAACTCAGCCCTACCAGCCCCTGGCCCAGCCAAACCAGGCCCCAACTCAGCCCTACCAGCCCCTGGCCCAGCCATACCAGGCCCAGCTCAGCTCTACCAACCCCTGGCCCAGCCATACCAGGCCCCAACTCAGCCCTACCAGCCCCTGGCCCAGCGAAACCAGGCCCCAGCTCAACCCTTCCGGCCTCTTGCCCAGCCAAAACAGGCTCCAGCCAAGGCCCCAGCTCAGCCCTACCAGCCTCTTGCCCAGCCAAAACAGGCTCCAGCCAAGGCCCCAGCTCAGCAATCAGCTCAACCCCATTAGCCTCCGGCCCATCCATACCAGGCTGGAGCCCAGGCCCCAGCTCTACCAGTATCCGGCCCAGCCCTACCTGACCGCAGCTCAGCCCTACCAGGCCCCAGCTCAGCTTCTACAGCTCACCATACGCAGCCTGCCCTTTATGCTTGCTTCGAGGCAAGCAACACATAAGCACCAGCTGTTCTGGACAACTGTGTGATAACGCTCTCGGTAGCCGACGTGAGAATGACCTTTAAACAGGTCAACATTCACACAGCAGCGGGGCCAGACAGATTACCAGGACGTGTACTCAAAGCATGCCCGGACCAACTGACAAGTGTCTTCACTGACATTTTCAACCTCTTCCTTGTTTCAAGCACACCACCATAGTCCCTGTGCCCAAGGAAGCGATGGTGATCTGCCTAAATGATTACCGCCCCGTAGCATTCACGTCGGTAGCCATGAAGTTGTTTTGATGGCTCACTTCAAAAAATTGTTTTTTTAAACTTCTCCCATTGAAAAACGATATCTCAAGTATGACTACAGTAACATATCACCAAATGCAGCATTCCTACAGCATTCCTCCCTACAATCAAACATGGGAGAGTTTCGATAATGCTGTGGGGTTGGTTTGCTGCCTCTGGTACTGGGGACCATGAACATGTGCAAGGCATCATGAAATCAGCAGATTATCAAGGTTATCAAGAAAAAACAGCCCGGTCTCAGACTAGGCTGGCATTGTAAACATACACCCAGGACACTCATTAGTATGATATGTTACGTTTGGCATGGTCACATAAGACAGAAAGTTACTTAAGGCAAATATGATAGGAGGGCGGTTGGTCGGGGTGGATAGGTAGGCACATAATGCGAACGTCTAGTAACCAAAATATGCGCGTTTGAATCTCATCACCATTTTATCAATCACTTACTTTTTTGCTACTTTGCAACTACTTAGCATACTAGCTAACCCTTCCCCTGAACCTTTAACCTCTCTCCTAAACTTAACCCGTAACCTAGCTAATGTTAGCCAGCTAGCTAAAGTTCAAATAAAATGTATTGGTCACATACACGTGTTAAACAGATGTTATTGCGGGTATAGCGAAATGCTTGTGCTTCTAGCTCTGACAGTGCAGTAATATCTAACCAGTAATATCTCACAGTTTCACAACATATACCCAAAATACACGTACATCTAAGTAAGGAATGGATTAAGAATATATACATATGTCAGAGCGGCATTGGACTAAGATAGTGTCATAGTATAGAATACAGTATATACATATGAGATGGGTGATGCAATATTTACACACAATTAAAGTGACTAAAATACAGTAGAATAGTATAGAGTACAGTGTATACATTTGAGATAAGTAATGCAAGATACGGAGACATTAGTAATGATTCCTAATCTATGTTTATAGGCGGTCTGCCTACCCATGTCAGAGACGCAAACTCTGTCTCAACCTTCCATCTCTTCAGTGGGTCATATGATTGAGTGTAGTCTGGCCCAGGAGTGGGAAGGTGAACGGAAAGGCTCTGGAGCAACGAACCGCCCTTGCTGTCTCTGCCTGGCCGGTTCCCCTCTTTCCACTGGGATTCTCTGCCTCTAACCCTATTACAGGGGCTGAGTCACTGGCTTACTGGGGCTCTCTCATGCCGTCCCTGGAGGGGGTGCGTCACCTGAGTGGGTTGATTCACTTATGTGGTCATCCTGTCTGGGTTGCCCCCCCCCCCTTGGGTTGTGCCGTGGCGGAGGTCTTTGTGGGCTATACTCAGCCTTGTCTCAGGATGGTAAGTTGGTGGTTGAAGATATCCCTCTAGTGGTGTGGGGGCTGTGCTTTGGCAAAGTGGGTGGGGTTATATCCTTCCTGTTTGGCCCTCTTTCTCTCTCTCGGAGGACCTGAGCCCTAGGACCATGCCCCAGGACTACCTGACATGATGACTCCTTGCTGTCCCCAGTCCACCTGGCCGTGCTGCTGCTCCAGTTTCAACTGACCTGAGCCCTAGGACCATGCCCCAGGAATACCTGACATGATGACTCCTTGCTGTCCCCAGTCCACCTGATCGTGCTGCTGCTCCAGTTTAAACTGTTCTGCCTTATTATTATTCGACCATGCTGGTCATTTATGAACATTTGAACATCTTGGCCATGTTCTGTTATAATCTCCACCCGGCACATCCAGAAGAGGACTGGCCACCCCACATAGCCTGGTTCCTCTCTAGGTTTCTTCCTAGGTTTTGGCCTTTCTAGGGAGTTTTTCCTAGCCACCGTGCTTCTACACCTGCATTGCTTGCTGTTTGGGGTATTAGGCTGGGTTTCTGTACAGCACTTTGAGATATCAGCTGATGTACGAAGGGCTATATAAATAAATTTGATTTGATTTGATTTATCCTCAAAGTGAGCAAAGAAGGTGTTCAGTCTGTCCGGAAGCAAGACGGTGTCTGCGATGTGGCAGATTCAATTTTATAATCCGTGATTGTCTATAGACCCTGGCACATACGTCTCGTGTCTGAGCTGTTGAAATGGGATTTAACTTTGTCCCTTGTGGCAGACCAGGGGTTGTGGTCTAGACGTTTACACAGATCAGACACGGACAGAGTAGGATTAGCTCCGTTTCAAAGGTGTTTATTTAAATAATAGTTCAAAAGAAAAGAATAGGTCTCCCCCATGAGACCCTCTCCGGGATACCATCTTCTGGGTCTGGCTGTATCCTGTCGGGCACAAGAACTGAACTCCCTCATTGTAGCTCTGGCACCATTTCCAACAATACAGAAGTCACCTTTCTTCCCCCAGTTCCTCCCCTGTTTTCTGTGCTTAAGCCATTTTGTCACAACTTTGGAAGTATTCTTGGGCTCATTGTCCATTTGGAAGACCCATTTATGACCAAGCTTTAACTTCCTGACTGATGTGTTGAGATGTTGCTTCAATATATCCACATAATTTTCCATCCTCATGATGCCATCTATTTTGTGAAGTGCACCAGTCCCTCCTGCAGCAAAGCACCCCCACAACATGATGCTGCCACCCCCATGCTTCACGGTTGGGATGGTGTTCTTTGGCTTGCAAGCCTCCCCCTTCTCCAAACATAACGATGGTCATTATGGCCAAACAGTTCTATTTTTGTTACATCAGACCAGAGGACATTTCTCCAAAAAGTACGATCTTTGTCCCCATATGCAGTTGCAAACCGTAGTCTGGCTTTTTTATGGCGCTTTTGGAGCAGTGGCTTCTTCCTTGCTGAGCGGCCTTTCAAGTTATGTCGATTATAGGACTAATTTTACTGTGGATACAGATACTTTTGTACCTGTTTCCTCAAGCATCTTCACAAGGTCCTTTGCTGTTGTTCTGCGATTGATTTGCACTTTCGCACCAAAGTACATTCATCTCTGAGAGACAGATCGCATCTCCTTCCTGAGCGTTATGACGGCTGTGTGGTCCCATGGTGTTTATACTTGCGTACTATGGTTCGTACAGATGGACGTGGTACCTTCAGGCTTTTGGAAATTGCTCTCAAGGATGAACCAAACTTGTGGAGGTCGACAATTTTTTCTGAGGTCTTGGCTGATTTCTTTTGATTTTCCCATGATGTCAAGCAATGAAGCACTGAGGTTGAAGGTAGGGCTTGAAATACATCTACAGGTACACCTCCAATTAACTCAAATGATGTTAGTTAGCCTATCAGAAGCTTCTAAAGCCATGACATCGTTTTCTGGAATTGTCCAAGCTGTTTAAAGGCACAGTCAATTTAGTGTATGTAAACTTCTGACCCACTGGAATTGTGATACAGTGAATTATAAGTGAAATAATCTGTCTGTAAACAATTGTTGGAAAAATTACTTGTGTCATGCACAAAGTAGATGTCCTAACCGACTTGCCAAAACTATAGTTTGTTAACAAGATTAACAAGAAATTTGTGGAATGGTTGAAAAACAAGTTTTAATGACTCCAACCTAAATGTATGTAAACTTCCGACGCTCAGTGTAAATTAAGTTTGATTTTATTTGAATGATGATGTAATGATTCAAATGTTTTAGGCTATTATTTGGGGACATAAATATGGGGGCATCTTTAAAAGTATTTTTGTGGTACCAAAAATATGTAGAATTGGTTTGTATGTAGACCTACTGATAGTTTATTTATTAGACAGATAGCTACTGTAAGTTCTATTTCAGCTGACAGTGATCACCGAAAAGTACACTTCCTGAAGAGAATGTGAAGTGCTTGCTAAATTGTTTTAAAATATGTATGGTTTTGAAATCAGTTATAGTAGTGGTATTGTGCCTGCAGTAGTAATGGTTGGTAAAATAGCTTAAAGTGTGGGTAAGATGGGTGGGAGGTAACGCAATGGGTATGTCTGCAAGAACACAAGGAGAGGGTAGCCTTTTGACCTTTTATTGAAACAGGTTTGTTGGTCTTTTATAGGCTTCAAATTATAAGAAATGTCACAGGTGAGTAAAGCTGGTTTGTCTAGGAACAAACAGAGGAAACAATCACTTAACATCAAGGTATAACGGTTAAATAGCACTATTAAATCAGGAAGTAACTACAAACAATATACAGTGCATTCGGGAATGTATTCAGACCCCTTCCCCTTTTCCACATTTTGATAGGTTACAGCCTCATTCTAAAATGGATTTAATAATTGTTCTCTCATCAATCTACACACAATACCCCATAATGACAAAGCGAAAAAGTTTTTTTCCAACTGAATCAAAAATAAACAACAGAAATACCTTATTTACATAAGTATGCAGACCCTTTGCTATGACACTCGAAATTGAGCTTAGGTGTATCCTGTTTCCATTAATCATCCTTGAGATGTTTCTACAACTTGATTGAGAGTCCACCTGTGGTAAATTCAAATAATTTGGACACAATTTTTTAAAGGCACATACCTGTCTATATAAGATCCCACAGTTGACAGTGCAAGTCAGTGAAAAAAAAAGCCATGAGGGCCCCCGAGTGGCGCAGCGGTCTAAGACACTGCATCTCAGTGCTGGAGGTGTCACTACCGACCCTGGTTCGATCCTGGTCTGTATCACAACCGGCTATGTTTGGGAGTCACATAGGGCAGCGCACAATGGACCCAGGGAAGGGTACCAAAACATTTCTGCAGCATTGAAGGACCCCAAGAACACAGTGGCCTCCATCATTCTTGAATGGAAGAAGTTTGGAACCACCAAGGCTCTTCATAGAGCTGGCATCCTGGCCAAACTGAGCAATTGGGGGAAAAGGGCCTTGGAATCTGATGATCACTCTGTCAGAGTTCCAGAGTTTCTCTGTGGAGATGCTCTCATTTTTTTTTGGGGGGGGGGGGGGGGGGGGGGTATATAGTTATGCACGTTTTCAGTTTGTCTTATTTATTGTTTGTTTCACAAGAAAAAAATATTTTGCATCTTCAAAGTGGAAAGCATGTTGTGTAAATCAAATTATACAAACCCCCCAAAATCCATTTTAATTCCAGGTTGTAAGGCAACAAAATAGGAAAAAGCAAGTGACGCCCGGTTTATACCGTCCATCTGCTTGGTCTCTAATTGATTATTCAGGGTTCAGCTCGAGACCACTTTACACGCCAGCAGCAACCTGGCATGTTTTGGTCTGGTTCACAAAGTTTCTAACCATTTCAACATGTGGACCGCAGCCTCACGTTCTCTGGACTGTATGCTAATTCTTAGCGAGTCCTTTTAAGCACTCTGGCCTTGGAGGTCATTCAGTCATGTTGAAAAGAACTGAGCTCACTTGGGCGTGGCTACTGACTGGGCACAAGTTCTCATAAAAAACTATTATAATTTAGAAGGCTAAAATCACAAAAGTATTCTCATATTTAATCATATAATTTCTACAACATTTAGATGCTAACTTAATACATAGGACACGTACACTTTCAGAGTTACAGTTACCTTGATATAACATCCTTAATGACATCACAAAATATACAATGCGACAGGTTTATTCTTGAAGTCCCCACTGACCATTTCCCACATTCTTTATGTTAGAAAAATTGTTCCAAAGTTCTTCTTTGGCCGTTAGACCTTTTAGGCAGGCCACACTCTGTAACAAAGGGATTTCTTTCCCAATACTGCAGGCCAGAAAGAGAAAGTTCTCTCTAAATTTACGACCGGTTGTTAAGTCCCAACTCCTCCTCCCCCTCTCACATGTTAACATTGATGAATGGAAACAGGATGTACCCGAGCACAATTTCAAGTATCATAGGGGTCTGAATACTTATGTAAATAAGGTACTTGTTTTTGTTTTTTATAAATGCGCAAACATTTCTAAAAACCTGTTTTCGCTTTGTCATTGAGAAAAACATTTTTGATCAATTTTAGAATAAGGCTGTAACGTTACAAAATCTGGATAAAGTCAAAGGGAATGAATACTTCCCGAATGCACTGTATAACTAATTTACCACCTGGTAACATGCAGTCTTTTCAACAGCTATTACACTAAAAGGGCATTATCAATTCCACAGTACTCTTCTAACCTCATAGTATGAAAATATAAAAACACAGGAAAATCACACCTTTGACTTCAATGGGACTTTAAAAGACAACGCTGCAGGCCATTTTAAAACTTAGGACAGAACAATATTTATTCTTCATAATTTCAAGTCCACAAGTACTTAACCTTTGTACAATTATCATGACAACAAACCCCCATGTAACTTTGTGTTTGCAGCAGGCTAATATATTCTCTAGTTTGAGGATAATAATAATAATAATTATAATAGAGCCCGAGTATCATGTGCCAACTGGTTGTGCATTACTCTCCGACAAAATGATAACACGCCGCCCTTAAAACAGAGTAGGACTGCGTCTCAAAAGCCACCCTATTCCTTATATAGTGCATTACTTTTGACCAGTCTTATGGGCCCTGGTCAAAGGTAGTGCACTATATTTGAGGTAAGGTACCATTTGGGACACAGAGTAGGTAGTTGTCCCTAACCACTAACACATGGTCAGATTTTTTTCCCTTGTCCCTACTGGTTCAAGTTAATTTGATCTGATCCTAGATCTGTGGTTTGGGGCAATATCTTACCTCGAATCAGATAGACAGTACTGTTGAGCATAGACATCAGGGGTGCGTTCAGCAGGGCACAGCGTTGTGGAACATTCAGACATATGGTATGTAGAACAAACATGCCTCATTGACAAGTAGAATAAAGAATCATGTCAACTCTATTGATGTAATTTCTTTATGAAAATTTCCACAACATATCCCTATTGAATGTGCCCCAGGATAGGTATCTGTGGGCTGGCTGCCGGTACAGGAGACCGAGGGTGCATCTCTCTGTAGGTGAGCTGAGCTTATTTTGACAGTGGTCCACACAGACCTGGTTCTGGAGAGCTGTGGCTCCCTGCTGTTTATTTTGTCCCAATCATCCAAGTCACATTCAATATCTATGCAATATAGATAAACAGTGCTGTCTGGATCTCTGGAAACAGGTCTGGGTGTGAACACTGATTTGGATCAACAGTACAGTATGGATGGACGTGTGTCTGTGTCAAAGAGGCTGAAGGATATCTATACAATGTGTGTGCCAGTTTGTCATACCGCATCTGTGTGTGTTTCATAGTTATCAACAGAGCACGGTCGATCAGTCTGTCGGTGTGTGTGCGCTCGTCAGCCAGCCTGTCTGTCTATCGATAGAGGTAATCAGCTTGTATGTTGGCAGCGATCTCGGCCTCCCACTTGTCTCCGTTGTTGAGCAGTTTCTCTTTGTTGTAGAGCAGCTCCTCATGGGTCTCTGTGGAAAACTCAAAGTTGGGGCCCTGAGGGAGAGAGAGGTGAAAGAGACAGAGAGAGGGGGGGGGGGGGGGGGGGAGGAGAGACACCACACCAAATAGTTTTACAGGTCCTTCACGCCAACCTCAGTCACAGGAATTTGAACATCCAAACATCTACAGAGGAAGCTATGATAGAGGGGCACTCTTTAACCTACATAGTGCACTCTCTTTGGTGAAATGTAGTGCACTCAGTAGGGAATAGGGTGCCATTTGGGACACCGACCACAGTAGAGGTGTAGAAGATTCTGCTCACCTCCACGATGGCATCAACAGGACAGGCCTCCTGGCAGAAGCCACAGTAAATACATTTGGTCATGTCGATGTCGTAGCGCGTTGTCCTCCTGCTGCCGTCTGAACGGGGCTCTGCCTCAATGGTGATGGCCTATGCATTGGGAAGGGGGGGGGGGGGGGGGCAGACATAGGATTAGTCCCAAATGGCACCATATTCTGTAAATGGTGCACTTCTTTTGACCAGGGCCTATAGAGTGCAATATGTAGGGATCTGCGCAGCCATGAATGTATTTACATTGCAAAGTGCAGGTGTTTTAATGCCCTGGGAATGGTAGGGATATGCAGATGTGAATAGTACAGTCGTGTAAACACTACAGGGTATGGTTGCTCCAGTTGGTCGTAACTCTACTCAGACGTAAAATGCACTTAACGCCGAAAAAGAAATCATACCCGTTGCACCACCTGGGCGTAAGCCGTCTATGAGCTGTCTAGTAAGGAGCAGGAGTATGACTTCATCCCCCCTCTACTGGTCGGGTGCCCAGAGCAGAAGACTCTGCTGTGCACCAATGGGGCTCCTGCTCTGGCTAGAGCAGGTCCGCCTCCAACCCTTCGGGACCATTCAGAAGGCGTCACGACAAGACTCTACCTACATTATTCTATGTATAAAAACTGCTGTAACCTTTGTCTAAGCCCCTTTTTCAGCTAACTCCTTCTGAGCTATATGAATCAGGTCCGTGCACGTTAAACTGCAGGACAAGATATCTTTTGACCAATAAACTGCCTTTTTGTTACAACTGAAATCCACTCTGTCCAGCGTCCATGATTTGGTCTCACTCTCCTGTAAGTTAATCATCAACAATTGCCAGGGTCCAGTAAGCAACTAAAACGTTATAACAGCAAGGAGTCGTATACCAGTTAATACTATAGCGAATTGGTTAGGTTACTAATGTTAATAGCTGTCTGACTTTATTAGCAAGCAAATTTTCACACCATAAACTCAATTATTTGATCAGAGAAGTTGGAAAATTTTGCTCAACATGTCTCTGGCTAGCTAACGAAGAATTTGATCCAGCTAGCAAGATACTTAACAAGCCACACCTTCTCCCTCACCTCAAACTTTCCAAATGACAGTTGTTTTTCGGTTACAAATCATGAAGTACAGTCGTGGCCAAAAGTTTTGAGAATGACACAAATATTAATTTTCACAAAGTCTGCTGCCTTAGTTTGTATGATGGCAATTTGCATATACTCCAGAATGTTATGAAGCGTGGTCAGATGAATTGCAAAGTCTCTCTTTGTCTTGCAAATGAACTGAATCCCCCCAAAATATTTCCACTGCATTTCAGCCCTGCCACAAAAGGACCAGCTGACATCATGTTAGTGATTATCTCGTTAACACAGGTGTGAGTGTTGACGAGGACAAAGCTGGAGATCACTCTGTCATGCTGATTGAGTTCGAATAACAGACTGGAAGCGTCAAAAGGAGGGTGGTGCTTGGAATCATTGTTCTTCCTCTGTCAAACATGGTTACCTGCAAGGAAACACGTGCCATCATCATTGCTTTGCACAAAAAGTGCTTCACAGGCAAGGATATTGCTGCCAGTAAGATTGCACCTAAATCAACCATTTATCGGATCATCAAGAACTTCAAGGAGAGCTGTTCAATTGTTGTGAAGAAGGCTCCAGGGCGCCTAAGAAAGTCCAGCAAGCATCAGGACCGTCTCCTAAAGTTGATTCAGCTGCGGGATCGGGGCACCACCAGTACAGAGCTTGCTCAGGAATGGCAGCAAGCGGGTGAGAGTGCATCTGCACGCACAGTGAGGCGAAGACTTTGAGGATGGCCTGGTGTCAAGAAGGGCAGCAAAGAAGCCACTTCTCTCCAGGAAAAACATCAGGGACAGACTGATATTCTGCAAAAGGTACATGGATTGGTCTGCTGAGGACTGGGGTAAAGTAATTTTCTCTGATGAATCCCCTTTCCGATTGTTTGGGGCATCCGGAAAAAAGCTTGTCCGGAGAAGACAAGGTGAGCGCTACCATCAGTCCTGTGTCATGCCAACAGTAAAGCATCCTGAGACCATTCATGTGTGGGGTTGCTTCTCAGCCAAGGGAGTGGGCTCACTCACAATTTTGCCTAAGAACGCAGCCATGAATAAAGAATGGTTCCAACACATCCTCTGATAGCAACTTCTCCCAACCATCCAGGAACAGTTTGGTGACGAACAATGCCTTTTCCTGCATGATGGAGCACCTTGCCATAAGGCAAAAGTGATAACTAAGTGGCTTGGGGAACAAAACATAGATATTTTGGGTCCATGGTCAGGAAACTCCCCAGACCTTAATCCCATTGAGAACTTGTGGTCAATCCTCAAGAGGCAGGTGGACAAACAAAAACGCACAAATTCTGACAAACTCCAAGCATTGATTATGTAAGAATGGGCTACCATCAGGATGTGGCCCAGAAGTTAATTGACAGCATGCCAGGGCGGATTGCAGAGGTCTTAAAAAAGAAGTGTCAACACTGCAAATATTGACTCTTTGCATCAACTTCATGTAATTGTCAATAAAAGCCTTTGACACTTATGAAATGCTTGTAATTATACTTCAGTATTCCATAGTAACGTCTGACAAAAATATCTAAAGACACTGAAGCAGCAAACTTTGTGGAAATTAATATGTGTCATTCTCAAAACTTTTGGCCACGACTGTACACTTCATCACCTTCTCACCCCCGTCTCCGTGGTCAGGCTTCTCACCTAACATTGCCTCTTCGTTATCGTTCAGGCAAGCTGCCTTTCCAGAGCATGCACTGATACTGTAACGGACAAGTTGGTTCTCTCTTCTCTCTTCAGTCACGTGCTGCGCTGCATTCTGTTACGTGAACGATTCGCTGAGCCCTGGATACAGACAGTATTGCTCCAAAATGCGCATCACTCGTTCGCTTACAGCCAGTAGTGATCCAGCCAGTAGTGATCCAAAGTCACCCCCACCAAACTTTTCTCATCGTCTCTACACGAATCACGTAGGTCATCTATTTTGGTTTCAAAACGCCGAATTGTGCCGAAAGGTGACTCGATTGCATCCCTGATTATGAAGCATTAAATCTCATGAACGCACATTGCTTACACGGGACTTAGCTACGACGAGTCTTATTTTAGGTTGGTGCAACAGGTGGAAATTCTGATCACAAAGTCTGACGTAGCTACGCCTGACCTAGCATTTAAGACCACGTTTTTACGCCCAACTGGTGCAACAGGCCAAAACAGGTGTGTTTCTATGTACCTGGGCGGGGCAGATGGCTTCACACAGCTTGCAGGCGATGCAGCGTTCCTCTCCAGAGGGGTACCTGCGCAGGGCGTGCTCACCGCGGAAACGGGGAGACAGGGGCCCCTTCTCAAACGGGTAGTTTATGGTGGCCGGCTCTCTGAACAGGTAGCTCATGGTCATGCCCAATCCTGGCGGAGCAGGAAGTGATGTTATACACTACACCGGCTGCATCCAAAATGGCACCGTACAAGTACAGAGTTCAGGTAAAGACTACTTTGTCAGTATGTAGCCTTTATAACAGTCATTGCAAGGCTGGTCCCTGATCTTTTGGTGCCCTCTTGTCAACTCCTATGAAAGTTGTCATAGGAGTTTGCAAAATACCAACAAAAAAATGTGGGACCAGGTTATTCAGTGGCTGTGTCTGAAATGACACCCTATGGGCCCTGGTCAAAAGTAGTGGACTATATAGGGAATATAGCACCATTTCAGACATGGGGGTTGGTGTCACGAAGAGTCAGGAGTGAAACTGACCTCTGAAGAGCTCCGTCCATAGCAGAGTCTGAGCGGCTCTGTCTGTTATGGACTTCATGTCTGTGGGCAGATCCTGAGCATTCACATACTCTACAGAGAGAGGGACGGGAGGGAGAAAGAGAGGGGCGTAGAGAGAAAAAGAGTGATATTAATGTTGAATGCGTGTCTGAACATTCATACTAATCAAAGGCAAATAAAGTGCAGCTGTGTGGGGAATACAGTGGTCAGGTGTATTTGAGAGACACTGGGTGTGCTCGTTTTGAATTTCCCGGTGCCCCGGATGGGTGGGGGATGTCCCTTGAGGACTAATGGAATGTGCAAATGCCGCCCACCCGGGGCACCCAGTGATGCAAAACTAACGTGCCTTGAGAGCCGGGGGAAGAGGCAGTACTTACTGAATCCCTCTCTCTGGGCCGACAGACTGATTGGACGCACAAGATTGTGTCCAGCCGCAATGGTGCCTGTGAAAAAAAAAAGAAAGGAGTAAAATTATGACATAAGGCAGAGGATGGAATGGCGCTACCAGGGAAATGTTTTCACCACAAGAGGTCAACAATTAGCAAGAAGACTTCAATGACAACTAACAAATAATAGCATTGACTCGTCTTACAGTTTCACATTTAGCAGACACTCTTATCCAGAGCGACTTATAATCAGTATCTTCATAGACAGTTGAGATGTGTTTTGGGTATCTGTAACCACTGTTACCCCAAATAACTGAGTAGAGCCTAAATTTGAACTGTTGATGACCAATTTGACTTTCCTATCAATAAAGCAGTGCACCACATCATCAATATCCATCCATCTTTCCATCCCTCCCTCTTCAGGTGAGGTCTTACCTGGCCGGGACACAGAATATAGTACACGCAACGCTGCAGACATGCCTGGAAAATTCCAACGCCACAGGAAGAAAGAGGTAGAGAAAGAAACAGAAACATGTTATTATTAACCATGTGACACGGAACAGGTGCAATACAGGGTCTATGCACATAAATTGGCCAATATTTTTTTGTAAAGGGTCAATGATCTATCAAACCGACAATGTGAAATCTATTGCCAGATAAGACAGTACATTGCATTCATTCAGAAAACCGGCATTGGTCTTACTTTGTTTGTCATGACATGATGTAAAGATGTGCCTGGTCAAGAAATAGGTAGATAGCTAACGAAGTTCCATAGCTAACAGGTTCGAAATTGTGCTTGTTAAACAGGTTCGTATTTGTGCTTGTTAAGAAAATCGTTAATGTGTGATGATCATTATGACCCTTATGTCAGCGCTCAGCTGGTCCTTGTGATGACAGCATGCGATGCGAGAGAAGCTACTACACTGCTGAATATCTGTTGACATCAGAGGTTAGCCAGTACGTTATCTCGCTAGTTGAGGATATAAGTGTTCTAGCAAGACTGTTGTCCCCGAAAACAAAAGTCAACCGTCTACCCAGGTGACCCAGGCCCCGTGACATGATATATTGTAGCAAATATATTGTAGCAAAATGTCTTACTCACAAAAAGCTAAATACCAAAACGCTATACACTATGACAAATGCTTATTAGATAGGTATTAGCGAGCCGGCTAGCAACTGGTTAGCCATACCATCCTCAAGGACTTTTCCAATGACTGACGTTATGTCACTTAGCTGTAAAAACAGCGGTCATACAAGCACCAAAAGTAGGTATAAATATAAAATATATTATTGTAAAAAATATATATTGTTGTAAAATATATTTAAAATCATTGCAAATAATGATGTAGTTGATAAAATAACTTGAAACTCACTGACCTGTCGCTATTTGGCCTTCTAAACCAGAACAGCGGACGAATTAGGAAGCGCAATCGGCGTGGGCAGGAAGTGAAAGAACGTTATGACAGAGATCTCGTGTTGAACGTCAAAAAGTCACCATGTTTGATGTGGCGAGTTCAAAAGTTTGAGAATATTATTTTCTATCCTAAAATACAGTGCTACGTGAAATTATTAAATGCATCGTTGTTGTTTTGAATTGATTGTGCTCCATTCAGTATGTAGTAGTGATATTTCACAGACACACACACACACACACACACACACACCAATGCTTGATACGGCATTTGCTAGTAAATGAAGCAGGATAGTTTTAATTGGAGATGGTGTTTTTGGTGACGTCACTTTGTGTAATCTTCACTCTCCCATCCATAACTCCCTCTATCTCCTCATGGTTGTGGACTAAATATCAGTCTTAAAAGTAAGTACGCTACTGTATTACAATTACATGAATTATTCTATAATATCAACGATTTTTCTACACGTTGTGAGGCTTTCAATATTGTATAATTTGACTAACCAACAGTAATTGGCTGAATTCATTTATATCTAAGTTATAATCACTGTTCTTTCTCTTCTCCATCGCTCAGTGAACGAGTGGGCCAACAGTACAGCAGTAGTGGACGAGGGTTGAGAGGTCAGTGCTGGTGGCAGTTCTGAGCATGGAGATGGTGCTGGGGGTCATTGGGAACTGTCTTGTACTACTGGTAAAAATCCTACAGGTAATTGTTATTAACTCTGAGCGTGACTTCTCTATCTCTCACATACACACACTTCTCTCCCTGAGTTACTGTTAGGAGATCAAACTAAGGACTCGTATATCCTCTTTTTATCCAGTGTTCTGACTGTAGCTTACTTCTGTGAATGTGTTTTACTTTACATATACCTGCCTGATGGTGGCACTCTTTTACAAATGTCATAGTACAAACAAGCTCTATCTGCTGATAGAGGCAGAGCCCATATATATAAAAGCTTGAAATCTCTTTCTCAGTGTAGGGGTCGGTTTCCCTGTAGATACTGGGTCCCCTTCGTCAATCTGACCCCTCTCACCACAGCGGATACTCCTGGTTAGACTGGACCTATCCCCTGCACCTGATTAGCGGAGAACCTGTCGCCGGTGATGCTCTACCTGGACTGCGAGTTGAACCCCATCATCTACTGTGCCAATCAGGACTTGCGGGACTTGCTCTGTTCTAGACCAGTAGGAAGTTGTTATTCTCAGAGCCTGTGCTGACAAGCATGACAAAGTTGGAATTGGAAAGAGTGACAACAAAATAAATTACAGTGGGGCAAAAAAGCATTTAGTCAGCCACCAATTGTGCAAGTTCCCCCACTTAAAAAGATGAGAGAGGCCTGTAATTTTCATCATAGGTACACTTCAACTATGACAGACAAAATGAGAAAATAAAATCACATTGTAGGATTTTTAATGAATTTATTTGCAAATTATGGTGGAAAATAAGTATTTGGTCAATAACAAAAGTTTCTCAAAACTTTGTTATATACCCTTTGTTGGCAATGACAGAGGTCAAACGTTTTCTGTAAGTCTTCACAAGGTTTTCACACACTGTTGCTGGTATTTTGGCCCATTTCTCCATGCAGATCTCCTCTAAAGCAGTGATGTTTTGGGACTGTTGCTGGGCAACACGGACTTTCAATTCCCTCCAAAGATTTTCTATGGGGTTGAGATCTGGAGACTTGCTAGGCCACTCCAGGACCTTGAAATGCTTCTTACGAAGCCACTCCTTCGTTGCCCGGGCGGTGTGTTTGGGATCATTGTCATGCTGAAAGACCCAGCCACGTTTCATCTTCAATGCCCTTGCTGATGGAAGGAGGTTTTCACTCAAAATCTCACGATACATGGCCCCATTCATTCTTTCCTTTACACGGATCAGTCGTCCTGGTCCCTTTGCAGAAAAACAGTCCCAAAGCCTGATGTTTCCACCCCCATGCTTCACAGTAGGTATGGTGTTCTTTGGATGCAACTCAGCATTCGTTGTCCTCCAAACACGACGAGTTGAGTTTTTACCAAAGAGTTCTATTTTGGTTTCATCTGACCATATGACATTCTCCCAATCTTCTTCTGGATCATCCAAATGCTCTCTAGCAAACTTCAGACGGGCCTGGACATGTACTGGCTTAAGCAGGGGGACACGTCTGGCACTGCAGGATTTGAGTCCCTGGCGGCGTAGTGTGTTACTGATAGTAGGCTTTGTTACTTTAGTCCCAGCTCTCTGCGGGTCATTCACCAGGTCCCCCCGTGTGGTTCTGGGATTTTTGCTCACCGTTCTTGTGATAATTTTGACCCCACGGGGTGAGATCTTGCGTGGAGCCTCAGATCGAGGGAGATTATCAGTGGTCTTGTATGTCTTCCATTTCCTAATAATTGCTCCCACAGTTGATTTCCTCAAACCAAGCTGCTTACCTATTGCAGATTCAGTCTTCCCAGCCTGGTGCAGGTCTACAATTTTGTTTCTGGTGTCCTTTGCCAGCTCTTTGGTCTTGGCCATAGTGGAGTTTGGAGTGTGACTGTTTGAGGTTGTGGACAGGTGTCTTTCATACTGATAACAAGTTCAAACAGGTGCCATTAATACAGGTAACGAGTGGAGGACAGAGGAGCCCCTTAAATAAGAAGTTACAGGTCTGTGAGAGCCAGAAATCTTGCTTGTTTGTAGGTGACCAAATACTTATTTTCCACCATAATTTGCAAATAAATTCATTAAAAATCCTACAATGTGATCTTCTGGATTTTTTTTCTCATTTTGTCTGTCATAGTTGAAGTGTACCTATGATAAATTACAGGCCTCTCATCTTTTTAAGTGGGAGAACTTGCACAATTGGTGGCTGACTAAATACTTTTTTGCCCCACTGTATGTGGTGAGTGTGAAAGTGTGTGTGGCGTCAGTATGCATGTACAGTTGAAGTTGGAAGTTTACATACACCTTAGCCAAATACATTTAATCTCAGTTTTTCACAACTCCTGACATTTAATCCAAGTAAAAATTCCAAAATTTAGGTCAGTTAGGATCACCACTTTATTTTAAGAATGTGAAATGTCGGAATAATAGTAGAGCAAGTGATTTATTTCAGCTTTTATTTCTTTCATCACATTCCCAGTGGGTCAGAAGTTTACACTCAATTAATATTTGGTAGCATTGCCTGTAAATTGTTTAACTTGGTTCAAACGTTTCTGGTAGCCTTCCACAAGCTTCCCACAATAAGCTGGGTGAATTTTGGCCCATTCCTCCTGACAGAGCTGGTGTAACTGATTCAGGTTTGTAGGCCTCCTTGCTCGCACATGCTTTTTCAGTTCTGCCCACACAATTTCTATAGGATTGAGGTCAGGGCTTTGTGATGGCCAGTCCAATATCTTGACTTTGTTGTCCTTAAGCCATTTTGCCACAACTTTGGAAGTATGCTTGGCCATTTGGAAGACCCATTTACAACCAAGCTTTAACTTCCTGACTAATGTCTTGAGATGTTGCTTCAATATATCCACATAATTTTCCAGCCTCATGATGCCATCTATTTGTGAAATGCACCAGTCCCTCCTGCAGGAAAGCACTCCCACAACATGATGCTGCCACCCCCGTGCTTCACGGTTGGGATGGTGTTTTCGGCTTGCAAGCCTCTCCCTTTTTCTTCCAAACATAACGATGGTCATTATGGCCAAACAGTTCTATTTTTGGACATTTCTCCAAAAAGTACGATCTTTGTCTCCATGTGCAGTTGCAAACCTTAGTCTGGCTTTTTTATGGCGGTTTTGGACAAGTGGCCTCTTCCTTGCTGAGAGGCCTTTCAAGTTATGTCAATATAGGACTCATTTTACTGTGGATATAGATACTTTTGTACCTGTTTCCTCCAGCATCTTCGCACGGTCCATTGCTGTTGTTCTGGGTTTGATTTGCACTTTTCGCACCAAAGTACGTGCATCTCTAGGAGGCAGAACGCGTCTCCTTCCTGAGCGGTATGACGGCTGCAGATGTGAGTGCCACGGGAAACGCAGAATCGTCTAGAATGTCATTGTATGCTGTAGCGTTAAGATTTCCCTTCACTGGAACTAAGGGGCCTGAACCATGAAAAACAGCCCCAGACCATTATTCCTCCTCCTCCAAACTTTAGTTGGTCCTATGTATTGGTGCAGGTAGTGTTCCCCTGGCATCCGCCAAACCCAGATTTGTCCGTCAGACTGCCAAATTGTAAAGCATGATTCATCACTCCAGAGAACGTGTTTCCACTGCGCCGTAGTCCAATGGCGTTGAGCTTTTCACCACTCCAGCTGACGCTTGGCACTGCACATGGTGATCTTAGGCTTGTGTGCGGCTTCTTGGCCGTGGAAACCCATTTCACGAAGCTCCCGACGAACAGTTCTTGTGCCGACGTTGCTTCCAGAGACAGTTTGGAACTCGGTAGTGAGTGTTGCAACCCGACGACAGACCATTTTTACGCGCTTCAGTACTCGCTGTTCCCGTTCTGTGAGCTTGTGTGGCCTACCACTTAGCAGGTGAGCCGTTGTTGCTCCTAGACGTTTCTACTTCACAATAATAGCACTTACGGTTGACCGGGGAAGCTCTAGCAAGGCAGAAATTTGATGGAAAGTTAACATCTCACAATGGTGCCACATTGAAAGTCACAGAGCTCTTGAGTAAGGCCATTCTACTGCAAATGTTTGTCTGGAGATTGCATGGCTGTTTTTATTTTACACCGGTCAGCAACGGGTGTGGCTAAAATAACCAAATGCACTAATTTGAAGGGGTTTTCAACATAGTTGTGTGCATATACAGTGTAGCAAAAAAGTATTTAGTCAGCCACCAATTGTGCAAGTTCTCCCACTTAAAAAGATGAGAGAGGCCTGTAATTTTTTTATCATAGGTACACTTCAACTATGACAGACAAAATGAGAAAATAAAATCCAGAAAATCACATTGTAGTATTTTTTATGAATTTATTTGCAAATTATGGTGGAAAATAAGTATTTGGTCAATAACAAAAGTTTATCTCAATACTTTGTTACATACCGTTTGTTGGCAATGACAGAGGTCAAACGTTTTCTGTAAGTCTTCACAAGGTTTTCACACACTGTTGCTGGTATTTTGGCCCATTCCTCCATGCAGATCTCCTCTAGAGCAGTGATTTTTTTGGGGCTGTTGCTGGGCAACACGGACTTTCAACTCCCTCCACACTTATATCATTTTTCACACTGAACAAAAACTGATATAGGTCCATTTCAGCACCCCCTATAGGTCAATGGTGAAAAAGCACTCACCTGTATTGACATTTTGGGTCATGGCTTCTTCCTCTGTGTTGCCCCAAAATTCCTTAAAATATTTGTATGTTATAACCTTTATGATTGCAACAATGAAGAAAAACAGAAACCGCAGAAAACTCGGTCAAATGTTATATTTTTACTTTCAATGTGGTGTTTCCAAGTTACCTTTTACACTCAATTTTTCACTAATGTATCCATCTCATAATTAAATGACAATTTACATGATGGTTTTGACATCCAATCATCATTATGCATTACACCTCATGGCACAACAAGCTGCTTAATACTGATATACAAATATACTTAATTTTTTCAAACATACATTCCAGATGAAATCCTGCAATGGGTCATATCCGGCTGCCCAACTACCTACCCGCTCGACCCCATCTCCTCCCTTTCCCCAGACCATCTCTGGAGACCTTCTTCCATTCCTCAATTCTCTCATCATCTAATCCCTGACCACTGACTTCAAGATAGCCAGAGTCGCTCCCCTCCTCAAGAAACCAACACTCGACCCCTCTGACATCATATAGACTGGTATCCCTTCTTTCTTTTCTTTCCAAAACACTTGAGCGTGCTGCCTATGACCAACTCTCTCATTATCTCTCAGAACATTCTTCTTGAACCTTACCAGTCAGGCTTCAAGACGGGTCACTCACCCTAGATCGTTCTCCTCTGCGTCATGGAAGCTCTCCACACTGCCAAAGCTGACTATCTCTCCTCTGTTCTCATCCTCCTAGATCTATCTGCCGCCTTTGACACCGTGAACCATCGGACCCTCCTCTCCTGATTTCACTAATGGTGTCACTTGGCTCCATCATATCCTCACATGGTCTCTCCTATCATCGCTATGTTGATGACAGTCAATTACTTTTCTCTTTACCCCCTACTGACACCCAGGTGCTGACACGCATCTCTGCGTGCCTGGCAGACATCTCAGCTTGGATGTCGGCCCACCACCTCAAACTCAACCTCAACAAGACGGAGTTGCTCTTCCTCCCAGGGAAGGCTTCCCCGCTACAAGACTTCTCCATCATGGAGAACTCCACTGTGTCCTCCTCCCAGGGTGCAAAGAACCTTGGCGTGACCCTGGACAACACCCTGTTGTTCTCTGCACTACAAGACCGTGCAGCAAGGGGAACTGTGCCTCCCTACCTCCAGGCTATGCTCAAACCCTACACCCCAACCCGAGTTCTGACACCTTTGGTCTCCTGGCCCTTCCACCTCTACGGGAGGTCAGCTCCCACTCAGCCCAGTCAAAGCTCTTGTCTGTCCTGGCACCCCAGTTGTGGAACAAGCTTCATCTTCCGAAAACGTCTGAGACCCTACCTCTTCAAAGACTATCTTAAATATTCCCACCCCACCCCTTGCCTTTTATCGAATTGACACTCGCACTTGACTTTTTTTTCCGTACTAGCATTGCTAGCCCTTTTCCTACTAACTACTTTATTTAGGAAAATGTACTTACTATGACTGAGATAATGTGGTTGTCCCACCTAGCTATCTTAAGATAAATGTACTAACTGTAAGCTGCTCTGGATAACAGCGTAAATGTAAATGTTATTTGTAAGTGTAAATGTTATTCGACGTTGTGTAAAATAATCATAAAGTAAAACATTTTTGAAATACCCACAGTCCTCGAAAAATGTAGCTACTTGGCAAGTTGTTGCAAGAGCTTAAATTATGTTTAGAGAAATATGACTACAATTGAGTAAGTTGAACTCGGGTTGGGGTGTAGGGTTTGACCATAGCCTGGAGGTAGGGAGGCACAGTTCCCCTTGCTGCACGGTCTTGTAGTGGATGCGAGCTTCGACTGGAAGCCAGTGGAGTGTACAGAGGAGCGGGGCGACATGGGAGAACTTGGAATGGTTGAACACCAATCAGGCTGCTGTGTTCTGCAACAGTTGCAGGAATTTAATAGCACAAGTGGAGAGCCCAGCCAACATCAAGTTTCAGTAGTTCAGAGAGGAGATGTCTGTATTAGGACCTGCCCCACTTCCTGTGTGAGTTAAGGTCGCACTCTATGAATGTTCTTACCTTCATGTCTGCGGCCCAAACTTGGCACCGTTGGCCTGTAGTGTCTCTCTCCTGGCCCTGATTGTAACAATAACGCCACATTGAAATGAATACCCTAATTGAATGAAACCAGAGTAGCAACATGAATAAAGGGGCTTTTTTCTACTTTGAATGTGCATATAACGTTAGTCATTGTTGTTAGCTAGCTAGCTAACTAACATTAACAAACCATCTAAGGTTAGCAAGATGGCTAGCTACGTAACTCGGCTAGCAAGGACACAATCAGATAGAAAACTAGCCATCTTAACAGCATTTACCCCATAATTTACCTAGCTAGCAACTGCTAAGTTCATGTTTCTAACTAGCTAAGTAGCTAACATTAGCAAGCCATCTAACGTTAACAAGCTAGCCAAGTAACGTTAACTAGCTATCTAGCTTGCATTATTGTCGTTTTTTATGTTAATGCTTTACACAAGTAAAACTACACACAAATGAAGGAAAGCCGAAACGTTCCTTACTTGGGCAAAAAAACTTTGCATTCCACATTTTGTTGTGTTACAGCCTCCCTTTGAGCATGGTGAAGGTTTTCATTACACTTTGGATGGTGTGTCAATACACACAGTCACTACAAAGATACAGGTGTCCTTCCTAACTCAGGACTGGGGAAGGTGGAAAGCTCCTTGGCGTACACATCATTGACAAACTGAAATGGTCCACTCACACAGAGAGTGTGGTGAAGAAAGTGCAACAGCACCTCTTCAACCTCAGGAGGCTGAAGAAATTTGGCTTGGCACCTAAAACCCTCACAACCTTTTACAGATGCACAATTGAGAGCATCCTGTCGGGCTGAATCACCACCTGGTATGGCAACTGCGCCGCCTGCAACCGCAGGACTCTCCAGAGAGTGGTGCGGTCTGCCCAACGCATCACTGGGGGCAAACTTCTTGCCCTCCAGGACCCCTACAGCACCCAATATCACAGGAAGGCCAAAAAGATAATCAAGGACAACAACCACCTGAGCCACTGCCTGTTCACACCGCAATCATCCAGAAGGTGAGGTCAGTACAGTTGCATCAAAGCTGGGACCGAGAGACTGAAAAACAGCTTCTATCTCAAGGCCATAAGACTGTTAAATAGCCATCACTAGCACATTAAGCACTGCTGTCTATATACATAGACTTGAAATCACTGGCCACTTTAATAAATGGAACACTAGTCACTTAAATAATGTTTACATATTTTTGCAGTACTCATCATATGTATATACTGTATTCTATTATATTCTACTGTATCTTGGTCTATGTTACTCTGAAATTGCTTGTCCATATATGTATATATTCTTAATTCCATTCCTTACTTAGATTTGTGTGTATTGGGTATATGTTGTGAAATTGTTAGATATTACTTGTTAGATATTACTGCACTGTCAGAGCTAGAAAAACAAGCATTACACTACACCCACAATAACATCTGCTAAACATGTGTATGTGACCAATAAAATGTGATTTGATTTGAGTTGCTGGAGAGGAAGTAAACTTCTCAAGGATTTTACCATGAGGCCAATGGTAACTTTAAAAAAGTTACAGTTTCATGGCTGTGATAGGAGAAAACTGATCAACAACATTGTAGTTACTCCACAACGTTAACCTAATTGACAGAGTGAAAAGAAGGAAGCCTGTACAGAATACAAATATCCCAAAACATGCATCCTATTTGCACAGCCTGGTCTCACAGACTAGACGTAACATAGTAAAGGTAAATTCGGGACACTCAAATTAGTATGATATGTTACGGTTGGTATGGTTACCTAAGACAGATGGCTACTTAAGGCAATAACTAAAGTAGGGTGGTTGGTCTGGATAGGTGTATAATGCGAACCTTAAGGACTGGGGAGTTTTTCAGGATAAAAAAGAAATGGAGTGGAGCTATGCACAGGCAAACCGGTTGTCTGCTTTCCACCAGACACTGGGGGATGAACTCCCCTTTCCGCAGGACACTAACTTAAAACACAAGGCCAAATCTACACAGAGTTGCTTTCCAAGAAGACAGTGAATGTTCCTGAGTGGCAGAATTTTGAAAATAATAATGGGAAAATATTGCACAATCCAGGTGTGGGAATCCCTTAGAGACTTACCCAGAAAGACTCCAAAAGACTCCAGAAGCCAAAAGTGCTTCTACAAAGTATTGACTCAGGGGTGTGAATAATTATGTAAATGAGATACTTCTGTATTTTATTTTCAATACATTTGCAAACATTTCTGAAAACATGTTTTCAGATTGTCAATATGGGGTATTGTGTGTAGATGGGTGAGAAAAAAACATATATTTCCACATTTTGAATTCAGGATCTAACACAACAGAATGTGGAATAAGTCAAGGGTTATGAATACTTCCCGAAGGCACTGTATATAGGCCGTTAGCCTGTGGTGGCTGGGACCCCTTTTCTCAACCCCCCCCCCGTAATTCTACACTAAAATCTCTTGACACCCAAAAACGTCTCTGCTGCTACTACCAATTCAATCTTCTGGGATTTCCTTTCAGAATGCAATTAATGACCATCGTAATCAATGTCAAGAAGCCAGCCTTACTAAAGGACAAACTGTTCGGGTAACTCTGTACTGTCCTACTTCCTCACAGGGATCCTCTCAGGCTCCCTCACCCTTAGCCCACCATCCTCTACTTTCCTCACAGCCTCAGAGCTACTGGCTACTACCAAATATCAAAGATAGTTTTGAAAACTCGATGGGAGGATGGCAAAAAAAACGACTTCCTGTTGAAAGCTTTTCAGCTCCTTCCGTGGGGTTTACACGGTGCCGCCACCTAATGTATGTAGTGATCTGCACTTTTCTTCCAGTGGGTGAGGCGGTTTAGCGACTGGCATTTATTGATAGAAAGGAACCGTTCGGATTGGCTCAAAAATATTGTATATCGAATCAATGGCAAACATGTAGGCAATTTTGGGGTATATTCTGAGAAGAGAGGACAGCTATAATCACATCTTGAATGGTAAACTCTGCTCACTTGCTGGCTGTAGGAATTTATAGGCTAAAGCCGGCCCTGGTTGGTCTACTTTGTTGGAGGAGTAGGCAAGTAGTCAAAGTGTGTGTGTGTGTGTGTGTGTGTGTGTGTGTGTGTGTGTGCGTGCGTGTGCGTGTGCGCGTACGCGTGCGTGCACAACATCTGATGCCAAATCTAGCTTACACAGTTTAGTCACAAAAGCCAATGGAAACTGGCATCTCAAAATGTTCAAGGAAAAAGGTGGGTCATTTAGTGTTTGGAAACGGTGTGATTAATATAGCACGCCATGCAATTTTAAACTTTGAGTCACTGACACTGTGCGCGGAATGGGAGAGAACTGGTTTTGGCAGTTTCGATGAAGAAATTATTACACACTCACACACACACACATGCACGAGCACACAGAGCCAGAGGGAAACGTCAGGAGGGAAGAGTGAGGCCGGACATGTTAGAGTTGTGTTTGTTAGGAACACACGTGGGAAAAAGAGAGAGAGCGAGGGACTGAATGAAAGCAGCTGAGTTTAAAGGAAAGCTTCTCATGAAAAGAGGGCTGGAGGAGAAGAGGATGAAGGGAAGAAAACACAGAGGAAGAGAATAGAACAGCGGTAAGAGAAATATACAGACAGATTTTTCCAGAAATCCTGGTGGGAGGTCTCTGGATTCCCTGCTTATTCCCTCCTGATTCCAGGAATATTCTATTCTAATATTCTGGGAGTTTGGGCAAATGTACCGATATTTTGCAACCTTACGTCTAATACATAGATCTCTAAAGAACTGTGAAGAAGCAGTGATTGAAATGCATTGACATTACACTGAGAGAGAGGACGTAGTAATGTCAACCGGTTGTTGTACGGCTTCTGTAGGGGCATACAGGACGTCTTGAGTGAATCCAAGCTGTGAATAGCCTCAGTTGACAAAACTAACTCGAGATCTCTGTAAAAATTATGCCATCAATGACCTGTGCGGACTTTGACACACACTGGTCACAGACAGGCGGACAGACAGGCCGAGAGACAGACAGGTCGAGAGACGGACAGGCAGACAGACACTGAGTGTATTATTACTGTAGAAATCTGGTTATGAAACAACACTCTGTATGCCTCCAAAATGACACCGTATTCCTTATGTAGTGCACTACTTTTCACCAGAGCCCTAAGGGCACGATATTTGGAATGGGCCCTGGTCAATAGTAGTGCACAATAAAGGGAAAATAGTGCCATTTGGGACACACAATAAAAAATCTCTCTGTATTCCTCTCTCTCTAGATGTCTGAGGCGGACAGTCACTCTGGAAATATGTCTCTGATCCAGTCCATGCTGCGCAGACTGAGCACTGCAGAAGACACGGATCAACCTCCTAACATACACTCGAACACACACCGTAACACACACCAACACCTCAGAACCTCAGTGGAAACAGACAGGGGATTCTATGTGACCCCTCAGGACCACAATAATGCAGAGCTCAAATTCAAAGGAAAGCTTGCTGAAGTGATTGAGGATGATGATGATGATGATTGTGTTGATGATGACAAGGATCCACAATTGAAAGTTCCGACTGAAAGGGACAACGATCCGGAATCATCAGACAGAGATTCAGAAAGAGAAGAGGGGAATTCCGGTATTCCATTTTTGGATGCAGGATTGGAAAACCTGGGCAACGAGGAGGAAGAGGAAAACAGCGAAACCCCCTCTGTGATTCCCAGATGGGAGGGAAGGCAGTTTCTACCCTGTCCCCCTGGCCTGGATGCCAGACCCCCGCTTCCCCCCGTTCCCCCCAAGAGGAGGGCTAAACCACCGCTACACCCTACAGGGCCACCGCCCCCTCCACCAGCCCTCGACCCTAGCCGGAGTGCTCCTGTGTGGGGGGGAGTGGTAGGCGAGAGCCCAGGCTGTGAGCTGAGGCCTACAGGGCATGGGAGAGGGCCTGGAGGACAGAAGGAGGATATGCTATTGTCCTCAGGGGATATGCTGTCAAAATACTCAGCTGTCATCCTCAAGTCAGAACGCCGATTCTCACAGCCCATTCTGGATTTTACTCTGGGCTCTACAGCACAGAGGGGTGAGGGGGTGCAGCAGTTGGAGACGACTGTGTCCATGGCAACACAGGACCCTTCCAAGCTGAGGGGAAAGGATATAGGGCGCCCCCCTAAATCCTCTGAGCCGGTGGGGATGGGGGTAAGGGGGATACCCCAACCGTTGGAATTGACCCCACCCAAGCCACTTATATCAAAACCTCCACGCAAAAACAGATCTCTGCCCCAGGGACCTGAGGGGAGAGTCCAGGACAGCCCAGATGGAAGTGCCTCTTCTGGGTCTGAAACGAGAGACATCCCCCCTGGCTTCCAGTCTGTAGCTCCAGGGACAGAGGGAGTCAGAGAACCACCAGATCCTAGCGAACACATCGCAGATGGGAGCGAGAGCTCCAGAACCCCTGCAGAGATTCGGAGTAACACGGAGGAGGGAGGTTTGTTAGAGGTGGGGAGGAATTTAGAAGGCACACAAGAAGTTGTAGTTCAGGACACTGCAACATGGGGTGGTGGGGGTGTGCTTGGGTCGAAACACCCGAATATGAAGAAAATGAAGGGAGGAAAGCTGAAGAAATTTACCAAGAAGATGATGAGCAGATGGAAGGAGAGTCGAGAGGAGAAGGGAGGAAATGGAGAGATTCAGGATGACGACGGAGAAAGAGAGGTGGAGAGCGAAATGCCGTTAGTGAGTCTTTCTTGCTCATTAATGCGACGAAATTACATTTGTATTCTTTCTTTTACTCCAATGAACTATTGAACATTAAATAATGAGTCAATTATTGCATCATTTCCCTCTTACAGTTATGTTATAACAGGTGAACCTCAATCAAGATCGACATCCAGTCGAACTATCTAACATTGATTAAGAATGAAGTCGCCCTCTTCTTGTAGGGTGATCATGGTGTGATTTTTTTTTGACAGGTGCATCTCCATCAAGATCGACATTCAGCCAGGTTGCATGCTAATATGTCTGTCATAGAGGAAGAGGAGGGGAAAGAGGAGGAGGAGAAGAGGAGTGGTGAGGCTACACAGGAGTCGCCAACGATGGAGCGGCCCAGCCAAGCTGAGACGGAGAGGAAGCCTGTGGGACACCATGCACGTTTTCAGAGGTGAGAGACAGAATGAGAGGGAGCAAGATGAGGAGAGAGAGAGAGACACGTTTTCAGAGGTGAGAGAGAACGAGAGGGAATAAGATGAGGAGAGAGAGAGAGAGAGAGAGAGAGACACGTTTTCAGAGGTGAGAGAGAATGAGAGGGAATAAGATGAGGAGAGAGAGAGACACATTTTCAGAGGTGAGAGAGAACGAGAGGGAATAAGATGAGGAGAGAGAGAGAGAGAGAGACGTTTTCAGAGGTGAGAGAGAATGAGAGGGAATAAGATGAGGAGAGGGAGAGAGACATTTTCAGTGGTGAGAGACAGAATGAGAGGGAGCAAGATGAGGAGAGAGAGCGAGAGAGCCACGTTTTCAGTGGTGAGAGACAGAATGAGAGGGAGCAAGGTGAGGAGAGAAAGAGAGACACGTTTTCAGTGGTGAGAGACAGAATGAGAGGGAGCAAGGTGAGGAGAGAGAGAGAGACATGTTTTCAGTGGTGATGGAAAGTGAGTCTTGGGGAGTTTCAATCCACCACACCCTCTCTTTTTCCTTGACTCTACTTAAGAGGCACTAGATACTGTGCTTGCCATAGCAGAGCACACACATTCCTTGGACTCTGTGTGTGTGTGTGTGTGTGTGTGTGTGTGTGTGTGTGTGTGTGTGTGTGTGTGTGTGTGTGTGTGTGTGTGTGTGTGTGTGTGTGTGTGTGTGTGTGTGTGTGTGTGTGTGTTTTGTTGATGAAGTTACAGTAACTCTGACACTACTTCCCCATAGCTGTCATGACTTCCTAAGTGCCCTGAAGTCACCACACGCACGCACACACACACACACATTCTGTGCTCCGAGATGTTAGTCCAGTTATGTGGCATTTTTGCAATATCGTGATGATCCCTTATTGATGGCACTTGTTAAATCCATTTCAATCAGTGTAGATGAAGGAGAGGACAGGTTAAAGAAGGATTTTCATGAGGGTCAATGGGCAAGGCAAAAGATTTAAGTGCCCTTGAACGGGTTATGGTAGTGGGTGCCAGGCGCACCGGTTTGAGTGTGTCAAGAACTGCAACGCTACTGGGTTTTTCACGCTCAACAGTTTTCCTGTGTGTATCAAGAATGGTCCACCACCCAAAGGACATCCAGCCAACTTGACACAACTGTGGGGAGCATTGGAGTCAACATGGGCCAGCATCCCTGTGGAATGCTTTCGACGCCTTGTAGAGTCCACGCCCTGACGAATTGAGGCTGTTCTGAGGGCAAAAGGGGTTGCAACTCAATATTAGGACGGTGTTCCTAATGTCTTGTACACTCGGTGTATATCATACGTTATGTTTATACTATACAAATATACATTTTTATTCCGTAGTTATAAAAATGAGAACATGGGTTTTACCAAATGGTTACGTGATGATCAATTAAGAGCAGTTGGATTAAGTAATAGAACAAAGTATTTTAACAAATGAGGACAGAATCATATGAAAAGTAATGTGAACATTGCATTGTGAAAGGCTCTTACTTTATATGAACATGTATTGTAATGTCAAACATGCATTTCTAGATTAAACACTGATTTAAGTGTGGTGAAAAGTGACGGTGGGATTTTGTGCGTTGTACTTTGTCAATTGAAAATGTGCTTAAAGTTTTGAAACAACTGCCTTTTAGATGATATGTTTTGGGTTTTGTACTAACTAGAGTTGTGAAAATGTACCACATACTTGTGAAAATTATTATTATATATATTTGTTTAAAGAAATGTGACCACTGCTTTCATCAACCCATGGCAGATGACATAATATCTATTTTGTTTCACAAATGGCACCCTATTCCCTATATAGTGCACTAATTGGTCAAATGTAGTGCACTTTATAGGGAATATGGTGAATAGTGCACTACGTTTTATCAGAGCCCTGTTCAAATGTAGTGCACTATATAGGGAATAGGGTGCCATTTTGTGACAAAACCATTAACCTCAATGTTTTTCCCCCTCTATTTTACAGCTCCTTCAGCTCTTTCAAGTTCAACTTCAGTCCCATCAGCTTGGTGGACGAGATTCTAACAGGAGATGAGTGGTCACCATTCCTGTCTATAAGGGACAGTCCAGCCCCCTCACCGTCCGTTTTCCAATCAGAGGCTGCTAGCCAACACGGTTATGATGAAGGCGACCAATTAAAGACTGGACCAGAGTTGCGCCTTCCCAACGACGTTCAACACAACCATGAGGACATAGGCTTTTCTTTATACGAGGCTGTCAGCTTCAGCCAATCAAGACCGAATGAGATTGTGGACAACCAATCGGACAACAGACAACAGGAAGTAGACAACAACAATGACACAGGAGCTGATGCCATTGCTGTCATCAAACCGAAGATACTATTGGAAAATGATGCAGCGGAGGAGAGTGAGTTGGACCACTCCAGACCCATATCTAAGGACATCCATGACACTGTTGAATTATGCAAGTCCCCCATAAGGACCCAATCAAAGGACCTTGATTTCCTCTGTGTTGAGGTGAGCCACACTGCTGGATTGTGGGTATTGTAGTCATTTAAAGTGCTGTTGTAGCCCCCCCCCCCCCCCCCGCAGGTTTTTGCTTCAACCCCAGTTGTAACTAACCTGATTCATCTTATCAGACAGCTAATTATTAAAATCAGGTGCTCTAGATTAGGGTTGAACACCTATGGGACAGTAGCTTTGCAGGAACAGGGTTGGAGAGCCCTGGTATATAAACACTTACTGCAAAATCTTGTTCTCTTGTTCTTATTCTCACTGTCTCGCTGTCTCTCTCTCTCTCTCTCACTCACACACACACACACACACACCCACACACACACACACACACTCTCTTTCTTTCTCAGTCAACTGGAGTTCTGGACAGTTCTGCTCAGAAACATAAAATTCGTCTGAGCAAAAAGAGAAAGCACAGACTTCCGGGGCTAAAGAAGACAAGTAAGAGTGAATGGCTGGAAAACTAGATGAAATAATCAGAAAAATAGACAGGATGAAAGGAGTTGGACAAAAGCTGAGACACTGAAATATTCATTTTTTTCCGCTGTTCTCTCTCTTTTCAGAAACAGAGACCTTCAATGTAAGATGCACTGCAATCAAAGCCCCTGAAATCAAATTCCTCAACCCCTCTCCTCCTTCCACACTCTCCCCCACATCACTCCCTTCTTCCTCCATTCCTTCCTCCTCCCTCTCTTCCTCCTCTTCCTGCTCCTCTCCCTCCTATGTCTTTCCGTCCTCTTTCTACAACATCCCTACGTCCGCTGAAAAACAGGACCCTGTGACATCACCGACACAGGACAACCTCTCTGTTAAGGTCAGAGTTCATTTGACCCCATAACCATTGGCAACATTTTCAAACACTGCATATGATGTGTCTCTGAAGTGTGTCTGAAATGGCACCCTACTCCCTAGTGCACGATAGGAATAGGATGTCATTTCAGACAGACTGTAGCTTATTACTGAATGTACTAATGTATATTAGCATCACTAACCCGGTTTCCATCCAACCTTGTTATGTGAGTAAAGTGCATGTCGGATAAAACATGTCCTGATGGAAACAACAGATTTGGCGGTGAACTTTCCAACTGTCGACAAAACAAAATACGCCAGGCAAGGTGGATTCTTTCTGTGTCTGTAAAATTAATTATGCGTGAAATGGCGGTGGAAACACCTTTTATGCGCAGATATTGATGTGATAACCGTCATATCGAAGTCAACTTGGATTCAGGTGATATGTTGTGTGCTCCTCCCACTACGACTCGGGAAAGCATGCGGTTTATTAGGCTACAGGGGAAATAAGTTATTATGAGCTTTACAGAGTGGCGAAAGTGCACAGTGATGAGCTTGATCCTGGTTTGACAAATAAAAATAATTGTGCTCTTTTTTTCCCATAATATGTCATCACGCTCAGCTTTTTTTTTTTAAAATATAAAAATATAACAAAAGGTAAATTTTAGAATATTCACATGAAAATCTGTCACCAATTGGATGGAAACCTAGATATTAGCAGAGACCACTTCAGTACTCCAAATATTTCAAAATGGTTCTCTCTCTTTCTCTCTCTCTCTCTCTCTCTCTCAGACCACTGAAAGCAGCAGAAAGCCAGGTTCAAGTCCCAAGCCGCCTCTGTCCAAATTCATGACAGTCCTGAAAGACAAAACCAAGAGGAAGCTTAAAAACTAGGTATTGGTGATCCAATAGTAACCCATAGCTCCTTCTCATAGCCCATACCTCTAAGCCCTAGCCACTACCTCTTTAGTGTTTACAGTTTTAGGTGTGTAAGCGATAACACCGCAGATGCACACAGTAATGGAACATGTATGCCTATCTTTGATCAAATGATTATCTTGCTATATTGAGTGTGTTACCAACACTTTTAGTCACTAATAGATTTTCTCTAACATCAGTGTTATCTGAATGAGATTCTGTAAGATCTGAATAAATGTTGTTTTTATTTATTTAATTTTTTTACCCTTTTTCTCCCCAATATTGTGGTATCCAATTGGTAGTTACAGTCTTGTCTCATCGCAGCAACTCCCATATGGACTCGGGAGAGGAGAATATCAAGAGCCGTGCATCCTCTGAAACACAACCCCATCAAGTCGCACTGCTTCTTGACACAATGCCCACTTAACCCGGTGTGTTTCCTCTGGTTTTGAACTTTTGCCTGTCCACGACCATTCTCTTGCACCTTAAACTCCAACCATCTGCCTCCTGTGTCTGCATTTGGGTCTCGCCTTGTGTCATGATAATGCAAAGCAAAAAATAAGGAACATTTGCAAACTGTATTCTGAAAAATAACCTTGCCAGAGTGTGGACTAGGTTGCTTCTCCCCTTTTCATACTCCCTCTCTCTCACACATTTGGTACTCCCCTCTTTTATAGCAAATGTATTCTCACCTCCTGCCTGTAATTCCCTGTAAAATGTTTTTAATACATCTACAGTAATAGTGGAATGATAGTGTTTCACAATATTTATTTATTGTGGCACATAAAATTGCATTTTAATGGTGCACCCTTCTTATTGGTCAATAAAAGACGGACACCTGGTTCTTGTTGTCAAATTGACTGGGGACAGAAAATCTATTGTTGTCAAATGGTGATTGGCTGATTGTGTCAGAGGCTGTGGCACGTACAATCGGTTAGTGCGCGGAGCCACTCAAATTACCTAGAGCAACTCGCCCCTCCTTTGGCACAATCCGAAGTGATTTGTTTAACAATCAGATAAAACACCATGACTGGTTGTGTTCATGGCTACATTAAAAGGTAATACATTTGTATAGTTAATTAGATGTCTGAACTATAAATCTATGGAACGCCGTTTGGGTCTTTACGTGCCAATTAAAGATACACATCAAATAACACTATTTGACGTGTTAAATAAGCTTTTAATTTGACACGTCAAATAACACAATTCTATTAGAATGCTGTGTGTGATGAATTTGCACGTGTAAGCCAAGCGCCACCACTATCAGTATCACTGTCAAAGCTGTACAAAAAAAGTCAGCAGACGAGCACACACTGGCCACGAACGATGTGTTTACAGTACCGCGATGGTAATACGGCATTATTTGTTCGACCGCAACTTCTGGGGTAGCTTGCTAGCACCAATACAACCAGTCTGAAAACAATGACCAGTATAAACTGCAGTCATTTTCATCATCCTTAACAATGACTTAGGAATCCTTGTGAGTAAGTATTAGCTACGTAGCCACTTGTTGTTCGCCTATTGAAATTGAACTTCAGTTCATGGAAATAAATGGCTAGCCAGCTGCCAAACCTTGTTGCCCAAAGCTAACGTTATAAGCAGCCAGCTAGCTTCACCTGGCTAGTGACGGTCGACCGGACCGGTGATGTGTTGTGAAGTTAGCCACAATAAGGATTAGACACAATAGTGGAATTTGCGGTTTGCCTTCAAAAAGAAAAGTACCTCTGAAAGTGATGCAGAAGGTTACATTTGGTAGAATTATGCCATGTTTAGACTTGATAATGTTAAACCAGGTTGGAATGTGAAGCAATGAAATGGGTTACCAGTCTACTCTGTGACACCCACAGAACACAACTGTGAAGAGTTTACGTAAATATTAGTGTTGTATCTCTTATCGCGGGACTCTGGCTGTGTGAAATCACCCCCCCAGTCAGCCTATTGTGTGTATCGACATTCATATTCCACTGTACAGCTTTACCTAAGGGTTGAGGATAAATGAAATGGGGTATCAGTCTACCCAATACCCAAGATATCCTCAGAGTTATCAGACTCCAAAACATCCACACAATATTGTTTTTCCCCGGGAATGGTGTTCAATCACATGGGTTGAAAATAAATGTGACTCAATTCACAGCTGTTTCAGAGTTCCACAATAAGTGCTATGATGCTAATGTTTCTCTGGGTGTCACTGAGTGGACTGATACCCCATGTCATTGATCCACAATCCATAAGTAAGGCTGTGTAGTGAAATCAGTATGCCCCCAATGCAATTCTAAAGTCTAATACATTCAGTGTAATTTCAACAGCTTTTTGTCAAATTAACAAATTATTATCTTTTGTTGATTTTATATAACAACATTTCAAACTTATTTAGCATGATCTATTAAATTATGGAATAATTATATTTGTATTTATTTGCATCACTGTCAATTACACTTTTATTTTGAAGGCTAACCGCAAAGTCCACTATTGTGGCTAGCTTCACATAGATGGGTCCGACCACCATTCATCAAATAAGAACCGTTTTATGAGGTTTATTTTAGATGATGACACCTAGCTATATAGTTAGAAACAGATTGTCGTTTTGCTGTGTTTTTGGGGAAGAACATTGTTTGCATCCATGAGCTAGCTAGCTTTATTTTATGACCAGCACTGTAGGTGTGCGAGAAAACTTTACCAGCGTCATAGCATGCGTACCAATGAATCGTTGTGACATTATGAAATACGAGTGATAGTGTAATCAATGTGTAATAACTACGTAAAAAAATATGAACGCGTTAAATTATTATGTGATGTGTAGTCATATTCAGGTCCTGATTGGCCAACAAGCTTATTTGACACGTCAAGTAAATAGTATATTTTTTGACACGAAAGATCCAAACAGCGTTCCATATAAATCCCATTAAAAGAAAATGGTGCATGCGCATAAGAGTAGCAGGGGCCTCTCCCTGGGGCTCCAAATCAATTGGTCTGCACATTCTTACTCCTTCTCCTTCCTCCTGCGCTCTCTTTCTCTCTCACTCATTCACTCTCTCTCATCCCTCCACCTATTTTCTCTCTTTTCTTTTCCTCCACTCTCACATCCCTCTCAGATGAAGTGCAGATCTGCTGCCCCCGGTGGCCACCTTGTGTCAGTGCATAACAAACAGGCCAACGCGTACCTGCTTTAGAACAACGCCAAAAGCCCTCGCATTTGGCCGGGAGGCTTTGAAATCTTCCTGGTAGGAGAGGGAGAGGGATGGATGGAGAGAGAGAGGGGGGTGAAGGGGGATTAATGAATGTGGGGAAGAGAGTAAGGGAAGGAGCACTATGCCAAACACCTTCACATCTGTCTAGGAGGCTTCAAACCCTTTCAGGTAGGAGAGGAAGTGATGGATGGAGAGAGGGGGAGTGATGAAGACAGGGCGGATAATGGGTGGATGGAGAGGGAGGTAAATTAAGGTGGGAGGAAAGAGTGACGTTCGGTAGAAGGGGAATGAGGGAAGCTTTGCAGCACAACATTTCACATTGAACATATGACTTCTGTCTTGATATCTACAGTACATTTACAGTATTCAGACCCCTTGACTTTTTACATATTTTGTTACATTACAGCCTTATTCTAAAATTGATTAAATTGTTTTTTTCCTCATCAATCTACACACTACCCCATAATGATAAACACAGGTTTTTAGAAATAAAAAACTGAAATATTACATTTACGTAATTATTCAGACCTTTTACTCAGTACTTTGTTGAAGCACCTTTGGCAGCGATTACAGCCTCGAGTCTTCTTGGGTATTACGCTACAAGCTACCTGTATTTTGGGAGTTTCTCCCATTCTTCTCTGCAGATCCTCTCAAGCTCTGTCAGGTTGGATGGGGAGTGTCGCTGCACAGCTATTTTCAGGTCTCTCCAAAGATGGTAGATCGGGTTCAAGTCCGAGCCTGGCTGGGCCACTCAAGGATATTCAGAGACTGATTTTCATCAAGGATTTCTCTGTACTTTTCTCCGTTCATCTTTCCCTCAATCCTGACTAGTCTCCCAGTCCCTGCTGTTGAAAAAAATCAACACAGCATGATGCTGCCACTACCATGCTTCACCGTAGGGATGGCATTGGCCAGGTGATGAGAAGTGCCTGGTTTCTGTGACGCTTGGCATTCAGGCTAAAGAGTTCAATCTTGGTTTCATCAGACCAGATCATCTTGTTTCTCATGGTTTGAGAGTCCTTTAGGTGCCTCTTGGCTAACTCCAAGTGAGCTGTCATGTGCCTTTTACTGAGGAGTGCTTTCCGTCTGGCCACTCTACCATAAAGGCCTGATTGATGGAGTGCTGCAGAGATAGTTGTCCTTCTGGAAGGTTCTCCCATCTCCACAGAGGAACTCTGGAGCTCTGTCAGAGTGACCATTGGGTTCTTGGTCACCTCCCTGACCTAGGCTCTTCTCCCCGATTGCTCAGTTTGGCCGGGCAGCCGGCTCTAGGAAGAGTCTTGGTGGTTCCAAACTTTTTCCATTTAAGAATGATGGAGGCCACTGTTTTTTTGGGGGACCTTCAATGATGCAGACATTTTTTGGGACACTTCCCCAGATCTGTGCCTCGACACAATCCTGTCCCAGAGCTCTACTGACAATTCCTTCGTCCTATTGGCTTGGTGTTTGCTTTGACATGCACTGTCAACTGTGGAACCTTATATAGACAGGTGTGTGCCTTTCCCAATCATGTCCAATCAATTGAACTTACCACAGGTGGACTCCAATCAAGTTGTAGAAACATCTCAAGGATGATGAATGGAAACAGGATGCAACTGCGCTCAATTTCCAGTCATAGCAAAGGGTCTGAATACTTATGTAAATAAGGTATTTCTGTTTTTTTTTATTTTTATACATTTGCAAAAATGTTTAAAAACAACTGTTTTCGCTTTGTCATTATGGGGTACTGTGTGTAGATTGACAAGGAACATTTTTTATCAAATCAATTTTAGAAGTAGCCTGTAAAGTAACAAAATGTGGAAAAAGTCAAGATGTCTGAATACTTTCAGAATGCACTGTACATATTTTCTCACCACCTGTCTTTCTATCGCTCTCTCTTCCTTTAACCACCTCTTTCTCTCTCTCTCTCCCTCCTCTCAGTGTAGTAAGTTTGTGTGGATTGACGGCTCCAACTGGAACCCCTGGGGAGCCCATCGCCAGCTGGACGAGCCGCGAGGACTGTGTGGAGATGAACTGAAGCATTAAGAGATGGATGGATAGTTTTTACTTGCAATGTGATATGTTTGTTTTTACCTACCTTAGTTGAATGCAGTGGCTAATTAAGGGCTAAAATCACAAATGGGAAATCAACTTTTAATGGAAGGTGGTGGGGAGGAAGTTCGAATGAATGGTGGAGATGCTATTTTTGAGCTCATACATTTGAACCTCTGTGTGTCTGTCCGTCTCTCTGTATATGTGTTCTCTATCTCCAAGAAGAGCTACATGTGCTCCTTCAAGAACAGAGTTTGAGGAGAGAGAGAGAGAGACTGTGGGTCTTTTCCAATATCCGCACACATACTTAGCAGAGGTGGGGACCAAGTCATTGTTTTGACAAGTCACAAGTAAGTCTCAAGTCTTAGCACTCAAGTCCCAAGTCAAGTCCCAAGTCAAGACCATCAAGTCAAGTCTCAAGTCCTGAACTTTGAGTTTCGAGTCCTAAACAAGTCATAATGTACTCTTCACCAAATGTAATACCATTTCATATTTTTAACAAGAGTAAGTTAGTATATTATTTACGCAAATCATAAATGCTTTTAAAAATGTCTATATATTTATTACTTTCCAAATAAACGTTATATTTCCATGGAAATACATGGGTAGCCATGAGAAAGACCCCCCTGATCCCAATAGTGATCGACTGTCGAGGATCTCTATGGGGCGCAATCGGGCGATTTAGGTTTGTACACAATCGCCCAACCTTAACACGCACACTCTCTCTCTATCTGGTTACGGTAGGCTAACGAATGTCAACGGTTTTAGGAACAGCAGTAACATCAGGCAGGATTTAGACTACCAACTGCCTAGCCTGTTGTAGCTCAATCTTGGGTGCAATGATCACGTTCCCGCACTGACTGGCTGTGTGGAGGCTCATTGATTTAACGTTACGTTAGCCTACGTGATACACAAGTAAAGTAATCAAATATATAGCTGTCGGCTATATTAGCCACGACTTAAAATGTAGAACAAAGTTGGAAATTGTTGCACCTCCGTCTGTAATTTTCTTCCCGCATGTTTTGCAAGTTGCAATCCGTTTTTTGTCGATACAGCGTCGTCTTTATATCCGAAAATAATAATTTGGGGTATCATCTTTCCAAGGGCTCCATCTGAATTCACCCACCGATGTTCCTCTGCACTGCCACCCACAACTTTTTCCTCAGCTGGCACAATTTTATTGGCTGCTGTCCAATTCAAACTGCAATCCGTTAAATGAAGAGCTGATGTGCTGCACACTTTTTAAAAAATAGCATCATTCTTTATATTTGGGCTTGGAGGGTGTCAAGTCAGGTCGAGTGATACGGCTCAAGTCCAAGTCAAGTCACGAGTCATTGGTGTTAAAGTCAAAGTCGAGTTGCAAGTCATCATATTTGTGACTCGAGTCTGACTCGTGTCCAAGTCATGAGACTCGTGTCCAAGTCATGAGACTCGTGTCCAAGTCATGAGACTAGTGTCCAAGTCATGAGACTAGTGTCCAAGTCATGTGACTCGTGTCCGCACCTCTGATACTTTTTATGAAGCACCAATGGGTCCCCTGGTCAAAAATATTGCACTATAAAGGATAGGGTGACATTTCGCACTCACCCTGCTCCTCTCTCTAATGATCCCAACCCATAGATCTCCCACTGTGAAACCAAACCACAGAGAGATGTGCCTGCTTAATGCAAACTATCAATAAAAAGTGTTGAGCAAGTAGACAACTAGAGTATTTGTTTGTCTGTTTCCAGCAGGATTTGAGCCTCTGGCAGAATCCAAGCAGAACCAAATTTAAGTGATATAATTTTATTGAAGTTGTGGGTAGACTTTAATACTTTGTAGAGGTAGGAGTTCAAATACGATAGCCCATGGTGGGTCACATGCAGGGTCACATGCAAAGTTAAGGATTACACATACAACCTCCACCATGACAATATTACAGGTAAATTACAGGTTCATGTGAAATATTAGGGATATTACAATGCCATACATATATGCATTCTCTGATCTAGGATCAGTTTCCCCTTCCCCAATCCTCACCATAACCATTTGTGGGGGAAATGTTAAACTGATCCAAGATTAGGGTCTATGGGCAATATCACCCTAAACCTACAAACGTCCCAAATTGCCACCACCCAACCCCTTTCCCCTCAAACACTCCATTCCATTGGCTGTCCGTTAGCCGTATTGCCCAATGGAAAAGGCCCCCGAGTCGTTTGACTGTTTCTCTACTCCAATGAACTCCCTACTCCGATAGAGCCCATTGCTGGATAAGGAGTTCTCGATCTGCGTGTCTGATACCTAATGGAGTAATGGTAGATTGGGGGAGAGAGAGAGATGAGATTACTTTATTGAATTGTATACACTTGAAGAACATCAGGAGCACATTTTCACTTAGTCTCCAGTTGGTATCAATGCATGATTTAAGTGGAAGTTAGGATTTGCCACTTAGTTTAAACTATTCCTCTGGGCTGTATGTATCAACTTCTCAGAGAAGGCTTACTGATTTAATATCAGTCTTTCCTTTTAGATTACAATGAATAAGGTAATGGGACAGGGGTGAGCTGATCCTAGATCAGCACTCCTACTCTGAGATGCGGCCCCAGGCTTGCAAAGGCTGACACTGGTTATTAAGATAAATATCTATATCACAGTAAGCAGGGTTGGTGTCTTGCCTCAAACTTTACCTCCTCAAACTTCTTGGCCTTGTATTGCTCTGCTCCCTTCAGAAAGTTCAAGAGTATGATGTCACAAAGCACGGTGCCCTGCAACCAATCCAAGGCAGAGAAAAAAAAACAAGGTTTTAAAATAGAATAGAAAGGAATTGAAGAAATGAGGCGACGAGAGGAGAGAAGAAAGGAGAAGAGAGTAGAAAATAAGAATAACTTTATTTTCCTGGAAATAACTTGTTGGCAAGACAGGAACACACACGGCACAGATACATTTTCAAACTAGCCTAAAAGAGACTGGATAATATTATTACAAAGTTAAGAGACTGAAGGTGGAAAGGACATGTTTTAATTTAAAACTAGCCAAGAGACGGTGTGGATAGAAAGTAGAAACTGAATAGAAGGGCTCACCACTCCAACTGACGTAAAGGCAGCTACCATGTTGATCAGAGTCGGGATCATGTTAAACTTCCCTGCCTGTAAGAAACAAGTTAAGTACTTTACAGAAGTAAACACACACACGACCCCCCCCCCCCCCCCCCCCCCCCATCTAACAACACATATATGTAGAACAGTCATGGACCCACATAGGGAATTAGACTCATGCAAACCACAGACATGTTTTCACACACACACGCACAAATTGAAATCACTCACATTTCCATTGACAAGCACATCAAACCTGATGGCATAGGCCTTCAGCAGAGTACGGTAATCTGTCCCATTGTCCATCTTGTAGTACTTAGCATACCTATCAGCACAACATGGACAGAGTGTAAGGACATGGGTTGACAGTTAATCCTACCCCGAGTCCTTATTTACAAACAAAGCATGTGTTTAGTGTGTCCGCCAGATCAGAGGCAGTAGGGATGACCAGGGATGTTCTATTGATAAGTGTCTGAATTAGACAATTGTCCTGTCCTGCTAAGCATTCCAAATGCAATTAGTACTTTTGGTTGTCAGGAAAAATGTATGGAGTAAAATGTACATAATTTTCTTTCGATTTTGGAAAATGGCGCCGAAGAGGATGGCTGACGTTTTACATGCCCGTAATCAATTGTGCTATTTTGTTATTTTTTTTTTTGCATTGTTCGCAACTTATTTTGTGCATAATGTTGGTGCTACTGTCTCTTATGACCGAAAATAACTTCTGGACATCAGAACTGGAATTACACAACACAGACTGGAAGAAGCTTTTTCCTCTAACGAGTCCAACGAGAAGGATATACTGCTCTCCCGGGAAGAAGGCCCAGGTCCACGTCATTGGCTTGAAGAAAAGACGTAGGAAAAGAGGACGCAGATCAGGCTGCCTTTTGAGAATCCGTAGGCGAGCGACAACTCCCATTAACATCAATTCTACTTGCTAACATGCATTCATTGGAAAATAAAATGGATGACCTACGATTACAATTATCCAACCAACGGGATATTAAGACTTGTAATATCCTATGTTTCACCGAGTCGTGGCTGAACGACGACACAGACATTATAGATCTGGAGGGATTTTCAATGCACCGGCAGAACAGAGAAGCTACATCTGGTAAGACAAGGGGTGGGGGTGTGTGTCTTTGTCAATAACAGCTGGTGCTGATATGAAAGAAGTCTTGAGGTATTGCTCGCCTGAGGTACCTTATGATAAGCTGTAGACCACACCATCTACCACGAGAGTTCTCATCTATATTATTCATAGCTGTCTATTTACCACCACAGACCACTGCTGGCACTAAGACTGCACTCAATCAACTCTATAAGGCCATAAGCAAACAAGAAAATACTCTCCCAGAAGCGGTGCCAAACTTCAATCAGTTTTACCAAATTCTTACCAACATGTCACATGTGCAACCACAGGGGGAAAAAAAACTCTAGACCATCTTTACTCCACACACATAGATGCATTCAAAGCTCTCCCCCACCCTCCATTTGGCAAATCCAACCATAATTCCACCCTCCTGATTCCTGTTTACAAGCTAATACTAAAACAGGAAGTACCAGTGACTCGCTCAATACGAATGTGGTCAGATGGTGCGGATGCTACGCTACAGGACTGTTTTGCTAGCACAGACTGGAATATGTTCTGGGATTCATCGAATGGTATTGAGGAGTATACCACCTCAGTCATTGGCTTCATCAATAAGTGCATTCCCACAGTGACCTATCCCAACCAGAAGCCATTGAACATCCGCATCTAGCTAAAGGCTAGAGCTGCCACTTTCAAGGAGCGGGATACAAATCCGGATGGCTATATGAAATCCTGCTATGCCCTCATGCCCTCAAGCAAAGTGTCAATAAATGATTAAGATTGAATCCTACTACACCGGCAGGGCTTGAAAACTATTACGGACTACAAAGGGAAACCCAGATGCGAGATTCCCAGTGACGCGAGCCTACCAGACGAGCAAAATACCTTTCATGCTCGCTTCGAGGTAAGCAACACTGAAGCATGCACGAGAGCACCAGCTGTTCTTCGTGACCATGTGATAACGCTCTCGGTAGCCGATGTGAGCAAGACCTTTAAACAGGTCAACATTCACAAAGCCGCAGGGCCAGATGGATTACCAGGACATGTACTCAAAGCATGCGCGGACCAACTGGCAAGTGTCTTCACTGACATTTTCAACCTCTCCTGACTGAGTCTGTAATACCTACATGTTTCAAGCAGACCACTATAGTCCCTGTGTCCAAGGAAGCGAAAGTAACCTGCCTAAATGATTACCACACTGTAGCACTCACGCCGGTAGCCATGAGGTGCTTTGAAAGGCTGGTCCTGGCTCACATCAACAGCATCCTCCTGGATACCCTAGACCCACTCCAGTTTGCATACCGCCCCAACAGATCCACGGATGATGCAATCTCAACCGCACTCCACACTGCCCTTTTCCACCTGGACAAAAAGAGCACCTACAGTTGAAGTCGGGAGTTTACATACACCTTAGCCAAATATATTTAAACTCAGTTTTTCACAATTCCTGACATTTAATCCTGACATAAAATTCCCTGTCTTAAATCAGTTAGGATGACCACTTTATTTTAAGAATGTGAAATGCCAGAATAATAGCAGAGATAATTATTTATTTCAGCTTTTATTTCTTTCATCACATTCCCAGTGGGTCAGAAGTTTACAAACACTCAATAAAAATGTGGTAGCATTGCCTTTAAATTGTTCAACTTGGGTCAAACATTTCAGGTAGCCTTTAACAAGCGTCCCACAATAAGTTGGGTGAATTTTGGCCCATTCCTCCTGACAGAGCTGGTGTAACTGAGTCAGGTTTGTAGGCCTCCTTGCTCGCGCACGCTTTTTCAGTTCTGCCCACAAATTTTCTATAGGATTGAGGTCAGAGCTTTGTGATGGCCGCTCCAATATCTTTTGTGACTTCGTTGTCCTTAAGCCATTTTGCCTCAACTTTGGAAGTATGCTTAGTGTCATTGTCCATTTGGAAGACCCATTTGCGACCAAGCTTTAACTTCCTGACTGATGTCTTGAGATGTTGCTTCTATATATCCACATAATTTTCCATCCTCATGATGCCATCTATTTTGTGAAGTGCACCAGTCCCTCCTGCAGCAAAGCACCCCCACAACATGATGCTGCCACCCCTGTGCTTTATGGTTGGGATGGTGTTCTTCGGCTTGCAAGCCTCCCCCTTTTTCCTCCAAACATAACGATGGTCATTATGGCCAAACAGTTCTATTTTTGTTTCATCAGACCAGAGGCCATTTCTCCAAAAAGTACGATCTTTGCCTTTATATGCAGTTGCAAACCGTGGTCAGGCTTTTTTATGGCGGTTTTGGAGCAGTGGCTTCTTCCTTGCTGAGCAGCCTTTCAGGTTATGTCAATATCGGACTTTTACTGTGGATATAGATACTTTTGTGCCTGTTTCCTCCAGAATCTTCACAAGGTCCTTTGCTGTTGTTCTGGGATTGATTTGCACTTTTCACACCAAAGTACGTTCATCTCTAGGAGACAGAACGCGTCTTCTTCCTGAGCGTTATGACGGCTGTGTGGTCCCATTGTCACGTCCTGACCTTAGTTCCTTTTTTATGTCTCTATTTTGGTTTGGTCAGGGCGTGAGTTGGGGTGGGAATTCTATGTGTTTGGCCTGGTATGGTTCCCAATCAGAGGCAGCTGTCAATCGTTGTCTCTGATTGAGAACCATACTTAGGTAGCCTGTTCCCACCTGTGTTTGTGGGTAGTTGTTTTCTGTCTTTGTATTCTGTACCAGACAGAACTGTTTCGGTCTCGTTCATTCTCTTTTGTTGTTTTTGTCATTCAGTGTTCAGTTCATTTCATTAAATTTACGATGAACACTTACCACGCTGCGTGTTGGTCCGATGATTCCTATTCCTCATCATCAGACGAAGAGGAGAGTCGTTACACACATGGTGTTTATACTTGCATACTATTGTTTGTACAGATGAACGTGGTACCTTCAAGTGTTTGGAAATTGCTCCCAAGGATGAACCAGACTTGAACCAGACAATTATTTTTCTGAAATTTCTTTTGATTTTTCCATGATGCAAAGAGGCACTGAGTTTGAAGGGAGACCTTGAAATACATCCACAGGTACACCTCCATTTGACTCAAATTATGTCAATTAGCTTATCAGAAGCTTCTAAAGCCATGACATAATTTTCTGGAATTTTCCAAGCTGTTTAAAGGCACAGTCAACTTAGTGTATGTAAACTTCTGATCCACTGGAATTGTGGTCTGACCCATGACTGCACCACACTCTGGAGAGGTTGAGGGCGGTGCAGTTGCCGTACCAGGCGGTAATACAGCCCGACATGATGCTCTCAATTGTGCATCTCTAAAAGTTTGCGGGGGTTTTAGGTGACAAGCCAAATTTCTTCAGCCTCTTCTTCACCACTCTGTCTGTGTGGGTGAACCATTTCAGTTTGTCTGTGATGTGTGCGCAGAATAACTTTCAACTTTCCACCTTCTCCTCTACTGTCCCGTCGATGTGGATAGGGGGGTGCTCCCTCTGCTGTTTCCTGAAGTCCACGATCCTCTCCTTTGTTTTATTGACATTGAGTGAGAGGTTGTTTTCCTCACAACACACTCCGAGTGCCCTTACCTCCTCCCTGAGTCCTGAACCAAATCTTGCGTGTCATTCATTTGTTGTAGCCACTAGGTGGTGATCTAGCTCAGTGGTCTTCAACTGGTGAGCCTTGAGGAACTCAGGTATGCTGCGAAACTTTTCCTAATCTGGATAATTTTTTGAACACACATTTTTTTGAATATACGTGACCTGTGAAATGCACATGGAATTCTGTCTTGGGAGCACCAGTGCCGCTCAGATAATACATTGAATGGCACCTTGTTTCAAGTCCCATGTGCTCAGGCTGTTGTTACCTTTATATCATTTGAAGGTCACGCATCAGGAGCAAAGTCATTTTTTATAATTTTACTTTGCCTGTGACTGAGAACCATTAGCACATGCACGTCTGATTAGGCTTACCTGTACCACAGCCTCTGACATAGAAAGATATGGAGCATGGTTTTGTGTTCCTGGTTGCACCTTTACAATGCAGAAAACCAATGTCTCTAAACCCAACCCTTTCAAAATGAATGATCTTCAGCAGCTATTTTATCAGAGCTACAAAAAAAATCCTTCCAGCACATTTTCGCGGGGTGCTCATTAAGGGGTATCAGAAAAATGTATCATCAAGAATAAGGAACTATGAAAATAGTTCAAATAAACCCAATTTAATCTATAATTATGTTTGTCACAGAAGTAGATGACTTGCAGTTTGGATCAGATAAGACAGAGTTAATTTACACTAAATCAATTAATAGGGACATTTTAGGTGTCAGACCTAATTTTTCTTCCATCAAGTTGTGCCACGGTAAAATCACTGATCTAGCTTAAAGCCATTTACTACCCATAGGCAACCCAGTTTGAAGAAGAAGACGATGCTCTGATCGTTGACTGATCACTCCCAACCCATAGGAATCCCCACCCATTTGACTACCGGTACTTTAAAATGGTGTAAGCCCTCAATGGCAATGTCCATGCAAAAACTGGTTATATTCATCAAGATATCTCTATGTATCTCTACGGGGCTCACTCTCCAAAGGCCAGAGGTTAGAGGTCAGAGGTCATGGCTACCTGAAGTTGTACCCAGGGGAGACGCTGTTCTTCTCCGACATGGCGTCCAGCCGCGTGAAGGAGTAGGAAGGGTTACACTCATCCTCTGACTGGTCCAGGTCACACATCCAGCCAATCTTTATACCTATCACCCCTCCCTGTAGGAAGGGGTTGACATACATTTAGAAAATCTCTCTCATTTGTTACTTTATGAGTGGGAAAAAGACAGCATTTGAATGTAGCCTAAAGGGGAAGGAGTGAATACAGCCGACGGGTAGGGAAAAGAGAGAAAGAGAGCATAATATGTGAGTATATAAAAAGACTAGTATGGATGGAAATAACTGTGGATAGAAATCACAGGAGGCTGCTAATAATGGCCGGAACGGAGCAACTGAAATGGCATCAAACACCTGGAAACCACGTGTTTGATGTATTTGTTACCACTCTACTGATTCCACTCCAGTCATGAATAAGAACCTGTTCGCCCCAATTAAGGTGCCGCCGACGTTCAGTGATGGTAATGCAGTGCATTCAGAAGGTATTCAGACCCCTTCCTTCATTACACATTTTGTTACATTACAGCCTTATTCAAAAATGGATCAAATCTTTTTTCCCCCCCTCTTCAATCTACACACAATAACCACAATGACAAAGCAAAAAATGTTGTAAATTTATATATATTTAAAAAAAACAGAAGTACCTTATTTACATAAGTATTCAGACCCTTTGCGATGTTTCCATCGATTATCCTTGAGATGTTTATACTACTTGATTGGAAGTCCACCTGTGGTAAATTCAATTGATTGGACATGATTTTGAAAGGCACACACCTGTCTATATGAGGTCCCACAGTTGACAGAGCATGTCAGAAAAAAAACCAAGCAACGAGGTCGAAGGGATTGTCCGTAGAGCTCCGAGGGTACCAAAGGGTACCAAGACGTTTCTGCAGCATTGAAGGTCCCCAAGAACACAGTGGCCTCCATCATTCTTAAAAGGAAATAGTTTGCAACCACCAATACTCTTCCTATAGCTGGACACCCGGGCCAAACTGAGCAATTAGGGGAGAAGGGCCTTGGTCAGGGAGGTGATCAAGAACCCGATGGTCACTCTGACAGAGCCCCAGAGTTCCTCTGTGGAGATGGGAGAACCTTCCATAAGGACAACCATCTCTGCAGCACTCCACCAATCAGGCCTTTATGTGGCCAGACGGAAGCCTCTCCTCAGTAAAAGGCACATGACAGCCCATTTGGAGTTTGCCAAAAGGCACCTAAAAAGACAAGCTTCTCTGGTCTGATGAAACCAAGATTGAATTCTTTGGCCTGGCACCATCCCTACGGTAAAACATGGTGGTGGCAGCATCATGCTGTAGGGATGTTTTTCAGTGGCAGGGACTGGGAGATGAACTGAGCAAACTACAGAGATCCTTGAAGAAAACCTGCTCCAGACTGCTCAGGACCTCTGCTCAGGACTGGACAATTACCCTAAGCAAACAGCCAAGACAACTTAGAAGTGGCTTGAGTGGTCCAGCCAGAGCCCGAACTTGAACCCTATCAAACATCTCTGGAGGGACCTGAAAATAGCTGTGCAGTGACATTCCTCATCCAACCTGACAGAGCTTGAGAGGATCTGCAGAGAAGAATGGGAGAAACTCCTCAAATACAGGTGTGCCAAGCTTGTAGCATCATACCCAAGAAGACTTGAGGCTGTAATCACTGCCAAATGTGCTTCAACAAAGTACTGAGTAAAAGGTCTGAATACTTATGTAAATGTGATATTTCAGTTGTTTATATTTTTTAAAAATTGACTAAAAAATCCAAAAGCCTGTTTTTGCTTTGTGCAGATTGATGAGGGAAAATAACAATTTAATTTGTTTAAAAATAAGGCTGTAACATAACAAAATGTGGAAAAAGTGAAGGGGTCTGAATACTTACTGAATGCACTGTATGTCAAGTTAATATACTAGTATGGATATATACCTGGGAGTGAACCACCATACCTTCTGTGCCAGCGTGGTGAAGTTCTGGTGTGCATAGCGGATGACATCCCCCACCCTGAAGATGGGACAGTAGGTGTTGTTCTCATGGTCAAAGTTACACGCCTTGATGTACTGAGGGGTGATGGTGGGCAGGAAGTTACCCCTGAGATGCGCACACACACACACACATATAAACACAGGAGAGACAGGGGACCAGTTAGAGTTGTAACATGATTATCTTTGTCATCATCGTCATCAACATCATTATCAACATCATTATCATCATCATCATCCTCCTCACTTGGTGAAGTTGAAGAGGGGGAAACGGATGCTGTTCTTGATGAAGATGGTAAAGTTCTCCACCTCCATCATAGGATGCCTGAGGGAAGGTCAGAAAGAAAACTGTGTTCATTCATCTGAACGAGAGATCTCGGTTTATTGTTTTTGTAAAGCTGTCAGTGTTTTTATATACTTTTGTTTGATTTTGGATCCTGCGGCTCTGTTGGGGCTTAGTTGCTCGGAGCGCTGCTGTCTGTCCCAGGATCCCTCAGGATTCCGCAGAGGGGTAGAGACATGGAAGCCGAGCTAGACTAGCTGGCTCGGCGGTCTCAAATTGAGGTCGCTATTAAACGTTTCCAGTGCTGCAGGAGCTGTGTTTACCTTTGCTTTGTTCCAGGACAACGTGGACCACGCTGACTTTCAATGCAGCAACTGCTTGCTTGCGGAGGACTATAGGAGCGAAGTGGCTACTCTTAGCAAGCAAGTAGCAAACCCACACAAGCTACTGGGGAATCCACTCCCTTGTACTTTTTCATTTTTCTTCCACCCCAGTAGCCGGACGCCGCTCTGTTCTGGTGGAATGGAACACGCGTCACTTTAACTCATCTCGTGTGTACATTTGGAGTCGGAAGTTTACATACACTTAGGTTGGAGTCATTAAAACTCGTTTTTCAACCACTCCACAAATGTCTTGTTAACAAACTATAGTTTTGGCAAGTCGGTTAGGACATCTACTTTGTGCGTGACACAAGTAATTTTTCCAACAATTGTTTACAGACAGAATATTTCACTTATAATTCACTGTATCACAATTCCAGTGGGTCAGAAGTTTACATACACTAAGTTGACTGCATTTAAACAGCTTGGAAAATTCCAGAAAATTATGTCATGGCTTTAGAAGCTTCTGATAGACTAATTGACATCATTTTAGTCAATTGGAGGTGTAATCTGGTTCATCCTTGGGAGCAATTTCCACACGCCTGAAGGTACCACGTTCATCTGTACAAACAATAGTACGCAAGTATAAACACCATGGGACCACACAGCCATCATACCTCTCAGGAATGAGACTTGTTCTGTCTCCTAGAGATGAACGTACTTTGGTGTGAAAAGTGCAAATCGATCGCAGAACAAGAGCAAAGGACCTTGTGAAGATGCTGGAAGAAACAGGTACAAAAGTATCTATATCCATGGTAAAACAAGTCTTATATCGACATAACGTGAAAGGCCACTCAGCAAGGAAGAACTGCTCCAAAACCACCATAAAAAAAAGCCAGATTGCGGTTTGCAACTGCACATGGAGACAAAGATCGTACTTTTTGGAGAAATGTCCTCTGGTCTGAAGAAACAAAAATGGAACTGTTTGGTCATAATGACCATCGTTATGTTTGGAGGAAAAAGGGGCAAGCTTGCAAGCCGAAGAACACCAACCCAACCATGAAGCACGGGGGTGGCAGCATCATGTTGTGGGGGTGCTTTGCTGCAGGAGGGACTGGTGCACTTCACAAAATAGATGGCATCATGAGGCTGGAAAATGATGTGGATATATTGAAGCAACATCTCAAGACATCAGTCAGGAAGTAAAAGCTTGGTCGCAAATGGGTCTTCCAAATGGACAATGACCCCCAAGCATACTTCCATGCAAAATGGCTTAAGGACAACAATATCAAGGTATTGGAGTGGCCCTCACAAAGCCCTGACCTCAAGCTTATAGAAAATGTGTGGGCAGAACTGAACAAGCGTGTGTGAGCAAGGAGGCCTACAAACTGACTCTATTACACCAGCTCTGTCAGAAGGAATGGACCAAAATTCACCCAATTTATTGTGGGAAGCTTGTGGAAGGCTACCCAAAACATTTGACCCAAGTTAAACAATTTAAAGGCAATGCTACCAAATACTGATTGAGTGTATGTAAACTTCTAACCCACTGGGAATGTGATGAAAGAAATAGCTGAATTAAATAATTTTCTCTACTATTATTCTGACATTTCACATTCTTAAAATAAAATGGTGATCCTAACTGACTTAAGACAGGGAATATTTACTAGGATTAAATATCAGGAATTGTGAAAAACTGAGTTTAAATGTATTTGGCTAAGGTGTATGTAAACTTCCGACTTCAACTGTATATACAGTTTTCTGTACTGTTCTACTGTATCTCATTCACTTAATAATGTTTACATATCTTGTATTACTCATCTCATATGTATATACTGTTTTCTATGCTATTCTACTGTATCTTAGTACGTTCCGCTCTGACATCGCTCGTCCATATGTATATAGTCTTAATTCATTCCTACTTAGATTTGTGTGTATTGGGTATATGTTGTGTAATTTGTTAGATATTACTTGTAAGATATTACTGCACTGTCGTAGCTAGAAGCACAAGCGTTTCGCTTCAACCGCAATAACATATAATCACGTGTATGTGAATAATAAATGTGATTTGGAATTGTCGCCGCGTTGTTGGCTCTCCACAGCTGACTGGCCGGTGCTCAGCAGGGTTCCATCCCCGAAGGTGTCTCCCCCTTCCCTGGAGAACAGAGCTGTTCTCGACCCAACCAACCAGCCATCTAGATACAATACCCGACGTGGAAGTCGAAGACAGCGTCCTCTGGCAACAGGGGTCTTCTTGGAGATGTTGAGCCCGGACCTGACACAGACCAGAAACAGCTTTGCCGCCCTGGATCCAGAGGTTCCGGCACCTTCTTCCTTGGGGGGCTTCCCATTCAAGATCGGATCCGGAGGTACCTGGGTCTTCATCCTCTGTTCTGTCTCCCTCTCCGGTGACTTCTACCTCAAGTTCAGATTCTCGGAGCTCCCACCCTCATCAGACTGTGAGACTGCGTGAGAGACATCGCCAGCTGTCACCATAAGCAGCTTTATGAAACATCTTGGTTCCCAAGGCAAAAACCCTGTGCTACCCAGGAGCACGAATACAGGACATGATTTTAGCTTTAAAAAACTCAAAAGAACAGCCAATCGTTTCAGGACCAGTACCATTGTTGGGTGTGAAAGATTCAGCAGGCTACTGGCCTTACACATCTGGCAAAAATATTATTGTAGCTCTGCTTGAGTCACTTTTATAGATAACTTTGACACCTTCTGGAAACAGAAGATACTACAGGAATGACGGAGTCCATCCGAATCATATTGGCTCCTGCATTGAAACAATGACTTATCAATGACCCAAGACCAGATCAGCTAATCCCTACCATTGAGATGTCATAATGCTGCATTAAATGTACATTATCATAAAGGCATTGGCAGAAACAATGTAAGTAAATTAATTGATGTCCCCCTAATTGCCCTGAATACCTTTGTTAACCCTACAGCTATTGGATGCAGTAATAATGAGCCTATGAACCAGAGTTACACTGTTAGCCTTGAAGCGGTGTACCCTAGTAGGAAGACCACTTTGTGCAGCTCACCCTGCACTATCAAATCTACTTCTGATAAGCTTCCCAGTAAAGCATTAAAAACAATCAAGCAACCCAGAAAAGTTATAAAATTAGCCCATATTAACATATGCAGCCTGAGAAACAAGGTCCATGAAGTCAATAACTTGCTTGCAACAGATGACATTCATGTCATTCATGGACCTCACTTTCGTATTGTCCGAGATCCCTAAAGACTGGAAAGCTGCCGCGGTCATCCCTCTCTTCAAAGGGGGTGACACTCTAGACCCAAACTGTTATAGACCTATAACCATCCTGCCCTGCCTTTCTAAAGTCTTCGAAAGCCAAGTTAATAAACAGATCACTGACCATTTCGAATCCCTTCTCCGCTGTGCAATCTGGTTTTCGAGCTGGTCACGGGTGCACCTCTGCCACGCTCAAGGTCCTAAATGATATCATAACCAGCATCGATAAAAGACAGTACTGTGCAGCTGTCTTCATCGACCTGGCCAAGGCCTTCGACTCTGTCAATCACCACATTCTTATCGGCAGCCTTGGTTTCTCAAATGACTGCCTCGCCTGGTTCACAACTACTTCTTAGATAGAGTTCAGTGTGTCAAATCGGAGGGCCTGTTGTCCAGACCTCTGGCAGTCTCTATGGGGGTGCCACAGGGTTCAATTCTCGGGCCGACTCTTTTCTCTGTATATATCATATATCATATATATATATATATCATATATATATGCATACATATATATCATATATATATATATCAATATATCTTGCTGCGGGTGATTCCCTGATCCACCTCTATGCAGACGACACCATTCTGTATACATCTGGCCCTTCTTTGTGTTAACTAACCTCCAAACGAGCTTCAATGCCATACAACACTCCTTCCGTGGCCTCCAACTGCTCTTAAACACTAATAAAAACCAAATGTGTGCTTTTCAACCGTTCGCTGCCCGCACCCGCCTGCCCGACTAGCATCACTACTCTGGACGGTTCTGACTTAGAATATGTGGACAACTACAATTACCTAGGTGTCTGGCTAGACTATAAATTCTCCTTCCAGACTCATATTAAACATCTCCAATCCAAAGTTAAATCTAGAATCTGCTTCCTATTTCACAACAAAGCCTCCTTCACTCACGCCGCCAAACATACCCTCATAAAACTGACTATCCTACCGATCCTCGACTTCGGCGAAGTCGTTTACAAAAAAGCTTCCAATACTCTACTCAGCAAACTGGATGCAGTCTATTACAGTGCCATCCGTTTTGTCACCAAAGCCCCTTATACCACCCACCACTGTGACCTGTATGCTCTAGTCGGCTGGCCCTCGCTACATGTCCTCTATAAGTCTATGCTAGGTAAAGCTCCGCCTTATCTCAGCTCACTGGTCACGATAACAACACGCATGCGCTCCAGCAGGTATATCTCACTGGTCATCCCCAAAGCCAACACCTCCTTTGTCCGCCTTTCCTTCCAGTTCTCTGCTGCCAATGACTGGAACGAATTGCAAAAATCGCTGAAGCTGGAGACTTATATTTCCCTCACTAACTTTAAACATCAGCTATCTGAGCAGCTAACCGATCGCTGCAGCTGTACATAGCCCATCTGTAAATAGCCCACCTGATCTACCTACCTCATCCCCATATTATTTTTATTTACTTTTCTGCTCTTTTGCACACCAGTATTTCTACTTGCACATCACCATCTGCTCATCTATCACTCCAGTGTTAATTTGCTAAATTGTAATTACTTTGCTTCTATGGCCTATTTATTGCCTTACCTCCTCACGCCATTTGCACACACTGTATATAGACTTTTTTTTTTTTCTATTGTGTTAGTGACTGTACGCTTGTTTATTCCATGTGTAACTCTGTGTTGTTGTTTGTGTCGCACTGCTTTGCTTTATCTTGGCCAGGTCGCAGTTGTAAATTAGAACTTGTTCTCAACTAGCTTACCTGGTTAAATAAAGGTGAAATAAAAATAATAAAAAATATATATATTCTGACTATCTCTGAAACTCACTTAGATAATACCTTTGATGATACGGTGGTAGCAATACATGGTTATAATGTTTACCGAAAAGACAGAAATGCCAATGGGGGCGGTGTTGCAGTCTATATGAAGAACCACATTCCTGTAAAGCTTAGATCTAATGTTAAATACTGTTGAAGTAATATGGCTACAGGTTCACCTGCCTCACCTAAAGCCCATTCTGGTGGGAAGCTGCTATAGACCACCAAGTGCTAACAGTCAGTATCTGGATAATATGTGTGAAATGCTTGATAATGTATGTGACATCAACAGAGAAGTATATTTTCTGGGTGATTTAAATATTGACTAGCACTCATCAAACTGCCAACTCAAGAAAAAACGTCAAACTGTAACCAGGTCCTGCAACCTGATTCAGGTTGTCAGTCAACCTACCATGGTATTTACAAACAGGACAGTAATGAACTCATTAACAATTGATCACATCTTTACTAATGCTGCAGAAATGTGCTTTAAAGCAGTATCCAAATCCATAGGATGTAGTGATCACAATATAAAAGTCATATCTAGGAAAACCAAAGTTCCAAAAGCTGGGCCTAATATAGTGTATAAGAGGTCATACAACAAGTTTTGTAGTGATTCATATGTTGATGATGCAAATAATATTTGCTGGTCTGTGGTGCGTATTGAGGAGCAACCAGACGCTGCACTTGACACATTTATGAAATAGCTTATTCTAGTTACTAAGAAGTACACACCCATTAAGAAAATGACTGTAAAAACTGTTAAATCCCCTTGGTTTGATGAGGAATAAAACAATTGTGTGGTTGAGAGGGATGAGGCAAAAGGTATGGCAAATAAGTCTGGCAGCCCAACTGATTGAGAAACGTACTGCAAATGAAGAAATAATGTGACTAAGCTAAATTTAAAAAAACTACACTATGAAACAAAGATAAATTATGTAAAGAATGATGGAGCACCTTGATATGACATTTTGGGGAAAAAAGCCAACTCGGCTCCATCATTCATTGAATCATGCCAGCAACAAATGCTGACACTACACATCCAAGTATATCTGACCAAATTATGAAAGACAAGAATTGTACTTTTGAATTCCGTAAGGTCAGTGTGGAAGACGTGAAAAAAATTATTGTTGTCTATCAACAATGACAAGCTACTGGGGTCTGACAATCTGAATGGAAAATTATTAAGGATAATAGCGGATGATATTGCCACTCCTATTTGTCACATATTCATATGCCTACTAGAAAGCGCGTGCCCTCAGGCCTGGAGGGAAGCTAAAGTCATTCCCTACCCAAGAATAGTAAAGCCCCCCTTACTGGCTCAATTAGCTAACCAATCAGCCTGTTACTAACCCTTAGTAAACTTCTGGAAAAAATAGTGTTTGACCAGATTCATTGCTATGTCACAGTAATCAAATAGACAACAGACTTTCAGCATGCATATAGGGAAGGACACTCAACAAGCACGGCACTTACACAAATGACTGATGATTGGTTGAGAGAAATTGATAATAAAATGATTGTGGGGGCTGTCTTTTTAGACTTCAGTGCAGCTTTTGACATTATCAATCATAGTCTGTGTCTGGAAAAACGTATGTGTTTATGCTTTACACCCACTGCTATAATGTGGATAAAGAGTTACTTGTCTAACAGAACACAGAGTGTGTTCTTTAATGGAAGCCTCTCAAACATAATCCAGGTAGAATCAGGAATTCCCCAGGGTAGCTGATTAGGCCCCTTGCTTTTTTCAATCAATACAAACGACATGCCACTGGCTTTGAGTAAGGTCAGTGTGTTTATGTATGCAGATGACTCAACACTATACACGTCAGCTACTACAGTGACTGAAATTACTGTAAAACGTAACAAAGAGCTGCAGTTAGTTTTGGAATGGGTAGGAGGAATAAGTTACTCCTAAATATTTCCAAAGCGGGGACTGTGAAGTAACACAAACATAGGCACAGACACATGCACACACACACATGATAACATATGCACTATGCACACACATACACATGGATTTTGCGTTGTAGATATGTGTTAGTGGAAAATGGGCCTGAGGGCACACACTTAGTATTGTAATGTTTTTAAAATTGTATATAACTGCCTTTATTTTGCCAGACCCCAGGAAGAGTAGCTGCTGCCTTGGCAAATACAAATACACACGCACACACACGGTTACCCACGTCTTGATGTAGTCGATCTCCGCGGGGCACCAGCCTCTGATCTCACAGGTGTTGAGGGTGTCGTTGAAATGTACACACCTGCCCGTTGGAAGACCTGAGGAAGATAGGTAGGGAAAAGAGAGCGAGAGGTAGGGGAGAGAGAGACAGAAAGAAAGACAGAAAGAAAGAAAGACAGAAAGAAAGAAAGAAAGGATATATGACACATAAAGGGGGAGGACGGATAGGGACAATAAATGACAAAGACCAAACCATTATTCTGGAAGCAACTGTTTTGCAAATTCTGTAACATCTTCTATCCTCTGAAGGAAAGACAATAAGAAAAGGATGTGAATTGATCCAGAAAAAGTAGAGAACCTCACCATTTCCTCCAGGCTTGTTGAGGAACCTAGTGCAGTTGTTGTCGTGCGTACACTTGTATTTCATCTCACTCTGTGCATCACACATAATACACGTTAGAGTAAAATACAGAGACAGAGAGACAGACAGACACAAAGAGACACAAAGACAGACAGACAGACAGACAGACAGACAGACAGACAGACAGACAGACAGACAGACAGACAGACAAAAACAGAGAGAGACAGAGAGAACATATGGGGGGGAGACAACAGAAGGCCAATGGTAGAGTAAGTGTGAGTGGTCTCACTTCCGGACAGTATCCCTGCACCTGGTTCTCTGTGGTGATGAATTTAGTGATGATGCAGAACACAGAGGCCCCCTGTCAGACACACACACACACACACACACACACACACACACACACACACACACACACACACACACACACACACACAGCATCAAAAACACTCCCATTTCCATTGACCAGCACATCAAACCTGATGTCATAATCCACACATACCTCAGTATCAATATTTGGTATCCATTTAGTCAAGTATTAAGTGATGTTTAAAGAGCTTTTAACAAATCGGCAAGGAATTTGTTAATAGGGCGGCAGGGTAGCCTAGTGGTTAGAGCGTTGGACTAGTAACTGAAAGGTTGCAAGTTCATATCCCCGAGCTGACAAGGTACAAATCTGTTGTTCTGAACAGGCACTGTTCCTAGGCTGTCATTGAAAATAAGAATTTGTTCTTAACTGACTTGCCTAACTGACACATAAGGAATCCAAATATCTCAGACCATAATCAATAGTTGTGTGTGTGCGTGCTTGGGTACCTACAGTACGTGTCTGTGTGTGCGCATGCACACGTACAGATTAGAAGTTGACCGATTAATCGGAATGGCCGATTAATTAGGGCCAATTTCAAGTTTTCATTACAATTGGGAATCGGTATTTTTGGAAGTCGATTTAAAAAAATATTTTTTTTTACACCTTTATTTAACTAGGCAAGTCAATTATTAAGAACACATTCTTACTTTCAATGAAGGCCTAGGAACTGCCTTGTTCAGGGGCAGAAAGACAGATTTTTACCTTGTCAGCTCTGGGATTCAACCTTGCAACTGTTAACTAGTCCAACGCTCTAACCACCTGCCTCTCATTGCACTCCATGAGGAGTCTGCCTGTTACGCAAATGCAGTAGAAGCCAAGGTAAGTTGCTAGCTAGCATTAAACTTATCTTATCTTAAGCATTAAACTTAACTTATCTTAAAAAACAATAAATCAATCAATCATAATCACTAGTTAACTACACATGGTTGATGATATTACTAGTTTATCTAGCTTGTCCTGCTTTGCATATAATCGATGCAACGCAGGGGGATGATTTAACAAAAGCGCATTTGCGAAAAAAGCACAATCGTTGCACGACTGTACCTAACCATAAACATCAATGCCTTTCTTAAAATCAATACACAGAAGTATATATTTTTAAACCTGCATATTTAGCTAAAAGAAATCAAGGTTAGCAGGCAATATTAACCAGGTGAAATTGTGTCACTTCTCTTGCGTTCATTGCACGCAGAGTCAGGGTATATGCAACAGTTTGGGCAGCCTGGCTCATTGCGAACTAATTTGCCAGAATTTTACGTAATTATGACATAACATTGAAGGTTGTACAATGTAACAAGAATATTTAGACTTAGGGATGCCACCCGTTAGATAAAATACCAAACGGTACCGTATTTCAATGAAATAAGAAACTTTTTGTTTTCGAAATGATAGTTTCCAGATTCAACCATATTAATGACCAAAGGCTCGTATTTCTGTGTGTTATGTTATAATTAAGTCTATGATCTGATATTTGATAGAGCAGTCTGACTGAGCGATGGTAGGCAGCAGCAGGCCGTTAAAGCATTCATTCAAACAGCACTTTCGTGCATTTTGCCAGCAGCTCTTCGCAAGCACAACGCTGTTTATGACTTCAAGCCTATCAGCCTAATGGCTGTTGTAACCAATGTGAAATGGCTAGCTAGTTAGCGTGGTGCGCGCTAATAGCGTTTCAAACGTCACTCGCTCTGAGACTTGGAGTAGTTATTCCCCTTGCTCTGCAAGGGCCGCGGCTTTTGTGGAGCGATGGGTAATGCTGCTTTGAGGGTGGCTGTTGTGGATGGTGTTCCTGGGGCGAGGAGAGGGACGGAAGCTATACTGTTACACTGGCAATACTAAAGTGCCTATAAGAACATCCAGTAGTCAAAGGTATATGAAATACAAATGGTATAGAGAGCGAAATAGTCCTATAAATACTATATGAACTACAACCTAAAACCTCTTACCTTGGAATATTGAAGTCTCATGTCAAAAGGAACCACCAACTTTCATATGTTCTCATGTTCTGAGCAAGGAACTCAAACATTAGCTTTTTTACATGGCACATATTGCACTTTTAGTTCTCCAACACTTAGTTTTTGCATTATTTAAACCAAATTGAACATGTTTCATTATTTATTTGAGGCTAAAGGTTTTTTTATTGATGTGTTATATTATGTTAAAATAAGTGTTCATTCAGTATTGTTGTAATTGCCATTATTACAATTACATTTCTTTTTAAATCGGCCGATTAATCGGTATCTGGTTTTTTGGTCCTCCTTCGGTATCGGTATCGGCGTTGAAAAATCATAATCCGTCGACCTCTGGTACAGATGTTTGCGTGTGTTACCTGAGAGGGGGTGACGTACTCAGCTACGTCCATGACTCGGTTGTTGTACAGTCCAAAGCCTTTGACTTTGGTCATGACAGACGACTCTATAGCCGTGTCTCTGATCTGGTACGCCTTCTCATGCACAAACACCCACCTGAGAGAGGTGCAGGAGAGGAGAGGAAGAAGGAGAGAGAATAAGAGAGAGAGAGGGGGGGGGGGGTGGAGAGAGAGGGGTCGATATAACATAATGGGAAAATCATTCAATCACAGTTTCCCTTCTCTTTCTGTCACGTATAGAGCAATAATGAATGATCTATGAGTCTTTAAAGACTTGCCCTTTGTTGGGCTGAAAGAGATTCTAATTAACAAACAATAGAATCAGCTCCATAAGCACAAGACGTTGAAAAGACGTTGAAAAGACGTTGAAAAGACGTTGAAAATACATAAAGCACAGCCTTTATAATGAGAAATGTGCGTCTGACTGGAAGTGTGCGGAGACTTTTTCCCGTTTCTCCAAAGGAAAGACGTTGAAAAGACGTCTTTCAACCAATTCCTCTCACTGGGAGATCCAGAATGTGAGTGATGGAGCGATAGTACTGACCCGATGAAGTAGGTGATGATGAGGAGCTGTACGACGCGGTTGATGATCCCGATGGTCCAGCTCTTCACCACCACCGACTTGGTGGTCTCATAGGTGAAGAAGTCCGTGATACACGTCCACATCCTGGCGTTGAGGCAACCCGCAACACCCAATAAATTCAACGTGTCACAGCCAACAATCCACAGAATGCCTCTTCGGAGAGTGTGTACAGTGTGTGTGACTTAGCTGACCCCCCAAAACAAAAGACAAATCTCAAGATGTGTTGGTTTCCATACATACTAAAACACTGCTATTTGTTCCAAAAAAGCAACCTGATCCTATTCTTCGCTTCTTTCAAAAAGGTCCAAATAACGGACCTCAATGTCGCTGCTGAAGTAGTGAAATGGTAAACATCCTTACACTCTCCCTCCCGCTTTCTCCATCTCTCTCTTTACCCCCTCTCTCCATCTCTCTCTCTTTACCCCCCTCTCTCCATCTCTCTCTCTTTACCCCCTCTCTCCATCTCTCTCTCTTTACCCCCTCTCTCCATCTCTCTCTCTTTACCCCCCTCTCTCCATCTCTCTTCACCCCCCTTCTCTCCATCTCTCTCTCTTTACCCCCCTCTCTCCATCTCTCTCGTTACCTCCCTCCCTCCCCCTCTCTCTTTCTGTCTCTGCTTTCCCCCCCTCCACTTACCAGATTGACTCTCAACCCCTTTATCTTTCCTTCTCCTCTTCTGCTTCCCCTAATGCTCGCGCACACACACACACACACACACACACACACACACACACACACACACACACACACACACACACACACACTAAAATATGAGGAAAAGACTTGAGAGTTAAGGAGGAGGAGATTCATTTCCTGAGTGGTGCCAGTCAGTCTGTCAGCATCCTCAGTAAAATTACCAAAACTGGAGTTTGAAGTAAAATACAATCCCCATTACAGTTAATGACAGACACAACGCACGCACACACTAACATTCAATGAGCAGTAACCTTGATGGTTAATTTCCTCATCTGTTGTCTTTGGTCCTTAACCTGAGGTCTAGAAGTCCATGACCATAGCGATTTGCATGCTACTGTATGTATGTTGTAGATACAATTTCATATATATATCGATTTCACCCGATGTTTCAACCGTGTCTTTATCCCAAATGGCACCCTATTCCCTATATAACACGTTTGACCAGGGTCCATAGGTCAAAAGTAGTGCACTATGAAGGGAATAGGGCGTCATTTGGAATTCAACCCCTTGTCTTTGACCATGCTCATTGAAAGATGAACATATCACCTAATGCAGGGCTCCACCACTTTTCGGCCTTATTTTCATTATCTCCAGCACAATACCAGTGTCTACATATGTGAAAACGGTCTATTTCTACATTTTGTTTAAAAAAAAAACTAGGATTCAAAGTTTTAATATTTTAAAAACGGTGACTTTCACGGTGGCGTGGGGAACAAGAAAATACCCTCCCTCTAGCTAGAAACACGTTGCATGTTTTGAAAATCACTGTTTGTCTTCCTTTTAATCCTACCCTGTGATGTCACAGAGAAGCATTTTCCAGAGCCTTTCTTCCTTTCTTTTATAACCATGCTCTGTTTTCACCTATGGTTTGGTGCCGGAGATAATGAATAAGGTTGAAAAGTAGCCCTTAAAAAATGAATAATAATTGATTGTATTTATATAGGGCTCTTCCATGGACTGAAAGATACTAGACTAGAGATTAAGGCAGTATCTCTGGATGTTAGATGTATGTATACAGTATAATAATAATACATTTGAATTGTACAGCGCTTTTTCATTCCAGAGTTGTTTTGTTCTATGTTGCTCTGTCTGTATGCTACGTCTTGCTTGTCCTATGTTGCTCTGTCTGTATGCTATGTCTTGCTTGTCCTATGTTGCTCTGTGTGTGCTCACTGCTCAATGATTGTCTACATTGTAATTGTTTTTAATAACCTGCCCAGGGACTATGGTTGAAAATTAGCCGGCTGGCTAAAACCGGCACTTTTACTGAAACGTTGATTAATGTGTACTGTCCCTGTAAAAATAAAATGAACTCAAAGGTCTACACTACAGTTCAAAAGTTTGGGGCCACTTAGAAATGTCCTTGTTTTTGAAAGAAAAGCAAAAAATGTTGTCCAGTAAACTAACATGAAATGGATCAGAAATACAGTGTAGACACTGATTTTTTATGGAATATCTACGTAGGATTTACAGAGGCTCATTATCAGCAACCATCACTCCTGAGTTCCAATGGCGCGTTGTACAAGTTAATCCAAGTTTATCCTTTTAAAAGGCTATTTGATCATTAGAAAACCATTTTGCAATTATGTTAGCACAGCTGAAAACTGTTGTCCTAATTAAAGAAGCAATAGAACTGGCCTTTAGACTAGTTGAGTATGCAGAGCATTAGCATTTGTGGGTTCGATTACAGGCTCAAAATGGCCAGAAACAAAGACTTTCTTCTGAAACTCGTCTGTCTGTTCTTGTTCTGAGAAATGAAGGCTATTCCATGCGAGAAATTGCTAAGAAACTGAAGATCTCATACAACACCGTGTCATACTCCCTTCATAGAACAGTGCAAACTGACTCTAACCAGAATAGAAAGAGGAGTGGGAGGCCCCGGTGCACAACTAAGCAAGAGGACAAGTTTGTGTTTAGTGTTTAGTTTGTGTTTAGTGTGAGAAACAGACATCAACTGGCAGCTTCCTTAAATAGTACCCGCAAAACACCAGTCTCAACGTCAACAATTAAGAGACAACTCCGGGATGCTGGCCTTTTAGGCAGAGCTGCAAAGAGAAAGCCATATCTCTGTCCAGTGTCTGTTCTTTTTCCCATCTTAATCTTTTATTTTTATTGGCCAGTCTGAGATATGGCTTTTTCCTTTCTTTCTAGAAGGCCAGCATCCCGGAGTCACCTCTTCATTGTTCCAAACTTCTTCCATTTGAGAATGATGGAGGCCACTGTGTTCTTGGGGACCTTCAATGCTGCAGACATGTTTTGGTACCCTTCCCCAGATCTGTGCCTCGATATAATCCTGTCTCAGAGCTCTACGGAAAATTCCTTCAACCTCATGGATTGGTTTTTGCTCTGACATGCACTGTCAACTGCGGGACCTTATATAGACAGGTGTGTGCCTTTCCAAATCATGTCCAATCAATTGAATTTACCACAGGTGGACTCCAATCAAGTTGTAGAAACATCTCAAGGATGATTAATGGAAACAGGATGCACCTGAGCTCAATTTTGAGTCTCATAGCAAAGGGTCTGAATACTTATGTAAATAAGCTATTTATGCTTTTTATTTTGCAAAGATTTGAAAAAAGATTTTTTTTTAAAACTGTTTTCACTTTGTCGTTATGGGGTATTGTGTGTAGATTGATGAGGATTTTTTATTTATTTAATCAATTTTTAATAAGGCTGTAACGTAACAAAAAGTGGACAAATTCAAGGGGTCTGAATACTTTAAGAATGCACTGTATTTCTGTATTTTGAAAGTTATATATCTTGAACACTTGATTGCTGACATGCAACACATTTTGGCCCTATATCAACAATTGACTAATGAAAAAAATCCTTCCTTTACATTTCCTCGGGTTGAGAGCATTGGGCCAGTAACTGAAAGGTCACTGGTTCAAATCCCAGCACTGACTACATAGGTGAACAATCTGCCGATGTGCCTTTGAGCAAGGCACTTATCCATAATTGCTCCTGTAAGTCGCGTTTTATAAGAGCATCTGCTAAATGACTCAAATGTTAAGAAATTGAATGGGCATTAAATCGGTCAGACACAGTGTCACGAGGGCGGCGACAGTGTCCTAGTCCAAATTACAAGCACTGTAAGTATTTAAGGTCATGACCCTGTTAAGTATTCAGTACACCATAGCATCCGTCTCTCTCTTAGCCCAGAGGGTTAAGTCCCAAATTACACCCTATAGGCCCTGGTCAAAAGTAGTGCAGTATATAGGGAATAGGGCACCAGTTGGGATGCGCCCAGAGAGTTATATTAGTCATAATGATGATTGTGGCGCCGTTAGAGAATACAGATACTGGGAAGTTCCTTCCAACTTGTTATTAGATTTCCTTAGAAATGGGAGAACGAGAGAGAGGGGGAGAAAAAGAAACAAGGGAGAGAAAGAGAAGAGATAGCTGGGGGAGAGACAGAGAGAAAGAGATGAAGAGAGAGAAAGGAAATGGACTTCAGTAGATGATAAATAAAACTCATCCACACCTTAAATTAGATTACCTAGTAAGTGGTCTGAGAGGAAGGAGAGAGCTAGAGGGGGTGGAGAGGACAGACAGAAGACGGAGGAGAAGGGGATGGAGAACAGACAATGATAAGGGGAGAAAGAAACAGCAAAAAAGGACAAAGGGCATGATGGAAACGGCGGCAGGTAGCCGAGCGGTTAGAATGTTGGACCAGTAACTGAATGTTTGGTTTGAATACCCGCGCTGACAAGGTGAAAAATCTGTCGATGTGCAAGGCCGACCCTGTAAAACAACACATTTCACTGCACCTCTCCGGTGTATGTGACAAAACATATCTACTGTATAAATATATATCAATCTAGGGCTAATGTATAGAGAGAAGAGAGTAAGTGTCGTAGATAAACAATATAACTGTCATATACAGAAGATGGTGTGGTTGGGAGAGGGGTGTGCAGAGAAACAGAGAGAGGGAGAACAAAAGGGAGTGCGAGAGAGAGAGAAAGAAACAAGGAAATAGATTTAGAGGTTGGCTGAGAAGGAGAGGGGAGAGAGAATTGATAGTATGGCTGGAAAGAGAGCGAGGGAGCAGGAGGAGATTGTGTTCCTTTCGAGCGCTTGTCATCAGTATCAGATTACGCACCGACACTTAAAAGACAGGCCTCCTCCATCCATCTCTCTCTCCTGTCCTCACCGTCGTTCTCACTTCTCATAGTTGACCACATCGTGGCATATTGAAACCACAGCCCTCTTCACTACTCTAACTCAGTCCAACACCACACATCCTTCTAAACCACATTGAATAACCATAGAATGTTTATTGTGCTTCGCTAACAGCAAATGGTTGTTTATGTGTGTGTGTGTGTGTGTATGTGTGTGTGTGTGTGTGTGCGTGTGTGTGTGTGTGTGTGTGTGTGCATGAACATGTGTATATGACAGACAGCATTTAAGCCAGTCGGCACCAAAACACTCAAGACATGAAAAAGAGCATTTACTTATAATATTTCATTTAGTAATATTCTGGAAAACTACATTTCACAGTAGGCAAGGGGTTTTACCTGAGTTGTTCACAGCCTAAACCGACAGACAATGTCATGCACGTGTAGCTGGGAAATATAGTCATCACTGGTCAGGTTATGGGATTTTTGCACTGGGCTAAAATAATTAAATACGGTATTTTGCTTCCTAAGATAAGAGGGATAGTTTTACAATTCCTGGACAGAATATTTTTGAATACGTCGGTATTTATCTTCATACTTGCTTCATGTACTTTAAAATGTAATATAATTAGCGTGAGAGAGGAACAGAGGGCGGTAGAGAGTTCACAACCCCTCTCCACACTTTTCCCTCTTTTCCCTCTCCATGTCCTTCCCTCTCTTTCTCTCTCTCTCCTCTCAGACACGCCTCAGTCTGATCCTGAGTCAGAACTGGGTGGGGTCGAGGCCACCTCCTCCTCTTGTTCATCTGAACCCTGAGAGAGTGAGATGGAGAAAGAGAGAGGGGGAGAGAGAGAGAGAGAGAAAGAGAGAGGGGAAAAGAAGAGGCGTGAACATGAATAAACAAAACAATTGTCTGAAATGCCATTCTTGTAGCAAAATGTTTTACATGTGAAGTACAGTGTGTGTGTGCATGGGGCGTGTGCATGTGTGTCCTCACCTTGCGTTTGCCCGTGCCACTGCCTGGACTCTGAGGAGCTCTCTTCGCTGGAGATAAACTCCCTGCTCTTAAAGCTGTAATTTCCTGTCTCCCTCTCTCTCTCCCTCCACCAGACTTCCCCCTTCTTATTCTTCTCATCACTCTTCCCTTCCTTCTTTTTCTTCACTCTGAACACGTGAAAAAGAGGAAGAGATTATATTCAAGACAGGATAAATAAGCAAACGTTCAGACAAAATTACTTCAAATATGATGCACCTTTTGGTGTTATGATCAGCAAAACTCTTCCATGATAATCTATGACACAGACCCAGACTAAGCCTAGTCCTCAATTAAAAAGCATGCTCAATGGAGAATCTCAATTAGAAATGATTTCTAGTCTAGCAGTATGCTTAATCTGGGTCTGGGAAACCATCCCACGTTCTATATACTGTAAATTATATACAAGTAGTGCATCAATTGTATCTAAACTCTTAGAAAAAAAAAAATCTGGATAGAACCAAAAAGGGTTGTAGTGCGTTCTTCATATTCATAGGTTGCACCTCCGTCACTCGGCGGTGACATAGTGGTGCCCTAAAGTGGTGATAAACCCAGTCACTCTGGACAGAGGCTAACTACGGTTTAGTCTAAATTACACTACTGTTCCTGGAAATACAATGACATTGCTAAAGTAGTCAAATATTTAGTAGGAAACAACTTTGCCAGCATTATCATGTCGTCAAAAGTACTTCACATATTGCAAAGTTGTCATTAGCTAGCAAAGTTTGTCAAAAATAGCTAGCAATGCTAACGTTAGCGAGCTAAAAATCCGGTGGCCTCTCCTCACTCTTAGCTAGCTAGCTAACGTTGTACTGTATCTAAAGTAAATCTGGTGACATCAAAATTATGACAAAAGGTTTTCCTACTAATTATTTGTCTCCTTTTGAATGTCATTGTATTTCCTTTTGAATGTCATTGTATTTCCTTTTGAATGTCATTGTATTTCCTTTTGAATGTCATTGTATTTCCTTTTGAATGTCATTGTATTTCCTTTTGAATGTCATTGTATTTCCTTTTGAATGTCATTGTATTTCCTCTTGAATGTCATTGTATTTCCTTTTGAATGTCATTGTATTTCCTTTTGAATGTCATTGTATTTCCTTTTGAATGTCATTGTATTTCCTTTGAATGTCATTGTATTTCCTTTTGAATGTCATTGTATTTCCTTTTGAATGTCATTGTATTTCCTTTTGAATGTCATTGTATTTCCTTTTGAATGTCATTGTATTTCCTTTTGAATGTCTTTGTATCGCTTTTTCTCCTCATCAATCTACACACAATACACTATACTGACCAAGCAAAAACAGGTTTTTAGAAAATGTTGCAAATGTATAAAATATAAAAAAATGGAAATATTACATTTACATAAGTATTCAGACCCTTTACTCAGTACAATGTTGAAGCACCTTTGGCAGCGATTACAGCCTCTAGTCGTCTTGGGTACGATGCTACAAGCTTGGCACACCTGTATTTGGGGAGTTTCTCCCATTCTCCTCTGCAGATCCTCTCAAGCTCGGTCAGGTTGGATGGGGAGTGTTGTTGCACAGCTATTTTTAGGTCTCTCCAGAGATGTTCAATCGGGTTCAAGGACTTTCAGAGACTTGTCCCGAAGCCACTCCTGCGTTGTCTTGGCTGTGTGCTTAGGGTCGTTGTCCTGTTGGAAGTTGAACCTTTGCCCCAGTTTGAGGTCCTGAGCACTGGAGCAGGTTTTCATCAAGGATCTCTGTACTTTGCTCCGTTCATCTTTATCTCAATCCTGACTAGTCTCCCAGTCGCTGCCGCTGAAAAACATCCCCACAGCATGATGCTGCCACCACCATACTTCACCGTAGGGATGGTGCCAGGTTTCCTCCAGACATGACGCTTGGCATTCAGGCCAAAGAGTTCAATTTTGGTTTCGTCAGACCAGAGAATCTTGTTTCTCATGGTCTGAGAGTCCTTTGAGTGCCTTTTGGCAAACTCCAAGCGCGCTGCCTTTTTTTTAGGCTGCTACGTAACAAAATGTGGAAAAAGTGAAGGGGGTCTGAATACTTTCCGAATGCACTGCATGAAGCAAGCATTAGAACCCTTTTTGGTTCTATCCAGAACCTTTTTTTGTAAGAGTGTAGTATGCAGGTGTTTAACGGGGACATGATACTGAACTTTTTGGAGGGGGCAGAGGATCCTCTTCCACTCTCCCTGTACTCCCTCATAGTCCTTCTTCGCCTCCTCCACTTTCCCATTCCACTCCTGACAGACAGACAGACAGACGGACGGACAGACGGACGGACAGACAGACTGACAAGGGTAGAGGTAGAGAGAGAAAGGGAGAGACAAAGAGAGGGAGAGACAAAGAGAGGGAGAGACAAAGAGATGGAGAGACAAAGAGAGAGAGAGGGAGAGACAAAGAGAGAGAGAGGGAGAGAGGGAGAGACAAAGAGAGGGAGAGGAATCGGGCAGAGAAAAAGAAAGAGATAGTCAAAAGGTCAGAAATGAACTACATTTTTTATAATGAACTACATTTTTTTATTGAAAGGGAGAGCAAAAGAAAGACAAGAGGGAAGGATGAGAGGAGGACAATTGCAATAGTGGTATCTCTCTCTTTCCCTTCCTCTCTCTCCCTCCCTCCCTCTCTCACACCTCTTTCTGCTCCACATCTCCCCAGCCCTCTTGGAGATCTCTGTGATGATATCCCAGAGTGCTCTGCTTTGATGCTATCGCGAGTGGCGTTCAGCCACAGGAAATAGGCGCTCATCGGCCTCTTGGGGGCGCCACTGTCCTTCGGCTTCTTCTGGGGAGAGAGCGGGAAGGAGGGAGAGGGGAGAAAAGAGGGAGGGAGAGAGGAAGGGAAGAGGAAGAAAAACAGAGGTGAAGAGAGAGAACATGCAAATAGGAAGGACAGAGAAAGAGAGGAAAGAGGAGGAGAGATGTTGAGAGATAGAAAGGAAGGGAGGAAAGACGGGTTCATCTCAGGTGAGCTACTCAGTTTTACCTCTCCTCCCTCTTTCCCTCCATTCCTCCCTCCTTTACCTTGCGTGGTTTCCTCTCCTTCACCAGTTTGGCCTTCTTGGCTGGTCTCTTCTTCTTCTCTCTGTCACTGTCTCCCCCCTCTGCACTGCTGTCACTGGCTGACGCCTTACTGTCATACCTGAGAGAGGAGACAGAGAAAGAGAGAGAGTGTGATAGAAAGAGAACGTGTGAGAGTGAAAGAAAGGAGGCAGGTCAGAGAGAGGGAGGCAGGATGAGAAGAGAGAGGGGGAAGTGAAAGAAAGGAGGCAGGTCAGAGAGAGGGAGGCAGGATGAGAAGAGAGAGGGGGAAGTGAAAGAAAGGAGGCAGGTCAGAGAGAGGGAGGCAGGATGAGAAGAGAGAGGGGGAAGTGAAAGAAAGGAGGCAGGTCAGAGAGAGGGAGGCAGGATGAGAAGAGAGAGGGGGAAGTGAAAGAAAGGAGGCAAGTCAGAGAGAGGGAGGCAGGATGAGAAGAGAGAGGGGGAAGTGAAAGAAAGGAGGCAAGTCAGAGAGAGGGAGGCAGGATGAGAAGAGAGAGGGGGAAGTGAAAGAGATTGACTGATGAAAACATTGAAAAAAAGCGGTAAATATAAGGGAGTGATGGATTGAAAACTAATACATACTCTTCCGTTATGTCATCATCCTCCTCTCCAGGGTTAAAAGACTCATCTGAAGACAAGAGAAACAACTGTGATTGGCCCTGCCTCCTGTCACTCACCACTCTCACTGACATCGTTTCAATTATTTGAGTTCCATTTCGTTCCGTTTTTTTTTTCTGTGATCCCAATGTGCAGTTACTCTAGAGATAAATCAGGTCAAGCCCAAACTGTGTGATGTATGAATGAGTTGTAGTTTCCAACAGGCCACTATTCTACACTGTTTAGTACAGAAAACATGGTAAATAACTTCAATGACCATAATACATTGCACGCCTACTTGTCCGGTCAGGACAGACACCAGAGGGAGAGAAGAGACAGAAGAATGCGCTATCGAGAGGGATAGAGAGCAGTTGCTTCGCAAGGTAATTAAAAAAATACATGATATAAGTGATTGATAGTTGGTAGTAAAAGTATGGCCATAAAAGTACGACTTATTAACAATGAAGAACTACTAAAATAATGATTTTGTCAGACAGCATAGGCAGCAGCTTTATAGAAATGAGATGACTTGTAAATGAAATAACAAACTAATAAAATAAAACAAATGTAATATACACAACAACTGAAATATTTTATTAACGTTAAGTAATGTGAATAAATGATGGTTAATAAGTGATAAGCAGTAATGGGCAGACACTACCATCATGGGACTTTTATTCATTGTTTTATTCTCTGTTGTTACTTAGTTTAGTAAGTTACTTAGTTCAATCCACATAATGCATAGTGCTTTTAATATTTACAAAAATTATCTAAACTGAAAACAGTGATTATTTTTTAATAATCAAACCGAAACTACATAAATAATCGCTCAGCAATATCTGTCACTCACTGTTCTCACCCTCTGATTGGCCCAGCCTCCTGTCTCTCACTGCTTTTGCCTTCTGATTGGCCAAGCCTTCTGTCACTCACCGCTCTCTCCATCGGAGTCATCACTGTCATTGGCCTCCTCTCTGATCTTGCCCTCCTCTTTCATCCTCTCCAGGTAGGCATCGTGCTGGTCCTCGTCTGAGTCCTCCAACATGTCATCTTTACCCTTCATACCCTGACAGGACAAAAATACCCAGCAGTATCATAGTAAATACACAGTAGTATCATAGTAAATACACAGTAGTATCATAGTAAATACACAGTAGTATCATAGTAAATACACAGTAGTATCATAGTAAATACACAGTAGTATCATAGTAAATACCCAGCAGTATCATAGTAAATACACAGTAGTATCATAGTAAATACACAGCAGTATCATAGTAAATACATAGTAGTACTGTAGTAATACAGGGCAATATCATTCGTTGTAAAACGCAGACAACCCATGTAAAGATGCTAACTAACTTTGGGAAATATACACAGTGAACAAAATAGAAAATGTTGTCTCACTTACCAAGTTAGGTGTTACTTTGCTATATCATCAGTAATAACACACACAGATTTAGACTCCTCCCTCCCACCCCCACAATTTCATAAGAGAAAGGCAATGCAATTAACACCCCCAATCCTGATCACAACATTCTCCCAAATCACACGACATGCAGTTTAAAACCAAACCCCCACCTCTGTACAGGACCAACCTTTTTCTACCGGACCACAACACAGAGAGACAGAGAGGACAGGTCAGTGAACGAAGGGATGAAAGAACATCTAATGAAAGAGTGAAATAGTGGAGTTAGCATGTGAGATGTTTACCTCTTTGAACCCTCTGTTCTTGATGCTGAGCTTCTCGGCGGTCACAAAGTCAAAAAGCTTCCCATACTCCTCTCTGACGGAGAGGTAGAACGAGAGAGAGAGAGAGAGAGAGAATGGAGTGAAAGACGAGACGTGACAAAGGTGTGTGTATGTAGAAGTGTATGTGTGTGTGTGTGTGCGTTTCGTGTACGCGTGTGTATCCGTCACCTCTCGATGCTGCTGAAGGGTGAACTGGGTGCCCAGCTTGGTTTTCGATCTCAAAGTCGAGGGAGCGCGTGGTGGTGGTAGTGGTGCCTCTGGCGAAGTTAACACTCCGACACCTGGATGGATGAAGAAGGAGTAGAGGAAGTAGACGTTCACTTTGTCGTCCAACGTAGGCCTGCGAATAAAGGAGTGAAAGAACAGCAACAAAAAGGGGACACTTGAATGTCCCATAAGGACAAATGACAGGCATACAGCACCTCCTGGGAAGCGCAGGTGCACGGGGGGGGGCTTGTGTATGTGGACGAAACCCCTCTACAGAGGGTAGAGCAGGCCTGACCACGCTTTGTAGGAACACGTTATACACTGGGCCTGCAGGGGAGAGAGTTAGAGTTGTATTTCAGAGTGGAAGGAGAGTGTGACAGAGACAGAGCAACATGAACGCTGGCTGTGCGCAGCAGTTGGCCGTCCTATCGCCTCTTTACTCCTGGAAGTTTGTGTGTGTGTGTGTGTGTGTGTGTGTGTGTGTGTGTGTGTGTGTGTGTGTGTGTGTGTGTGTGTGTGTGTGTAAACATGTGTGCGTGTGAGTGTGTGTGTGTGTAAACATGTGTGCGTGAGAGTGTTTACCCCAGGAAGTTTCCTGGCACGGTGATCTTCCTGTTGACCAGAGCCTTCATCACCCTGCTGACCATCTCATAGAGGGAATCTGACATGTTCTTACTGAGCTTCCCCTCATAACGCTTCTCCACTTCCTCCCTAGAGAGAAGAGAGAGGAGAGCGAGAGAGGAGAGAGCGGGGAGAGAGATGGGAGAGAGAGAGAGAGGAGAGACAGAGCGAGAGAGAGGAGAGAGAGTAGAGAGAGAGGGGAGAGTGAGAGAGAGGGGAGAGAAAGAGAGGAGAGGGAGAGAGAGGGGAGGGAGAGCGAGAGAGAGAGGGAGAGAGCGAGAGAGAGAGAGAGAGCGAGGACAGAGAGAGAGCGAGGACAGAGAGAGAGCCAGAGAGGGGAGAGAGAGCGAGGACAGAGAGAGAGCGAGAGAGGGGAGAGAGAGCGAGGACAGAGAGAGAGGGGAAGACAAACAGAAATAAATTATACAAAAAGCATGAAATATAAACCTCAGTATCTAATCTGATCGATTTCTTCTAACATTTACCATTCCTTCTCCAAACACTTAGAAATCAAATCCAATTTTATTTGTCACATGCGCCGAATACAACAGGTGTAGACTTTACCGTGAAATGATTACTTACAAGCCCAAATATTTACTAAATAAACTAAAGTAGACAAAACAAAAGTTACACAATAAAATAACAATAATGAGGCTATGTACAGGGGGTACCAGTATAATATATCTCTCTCTCCCTCTCTCATACTCTTATATTTCCATTGCCTCCCCTCACAGTCTCTCTCTCTCTCACTCTGTCATGTTGAGGGAGAGGCTGAGGTCCTCCTCCTTGGAGAAGAGCAGGATGAGAAAGTGGTAACGTGTCTGCCCCTATTTAATAGGTGGGTCTAGACTGATCTACAGAGAGAGAGAGGGGGAGGGACAGTGAGAAAGTGAGAGAGAGAGAGAGAGAGAGAGAGAGAGAGAGAGAGAGAGAGAGAGAGAGAGAGGTATGTGGGTGGGCGGGAGGAAGGGAGGGAGAAGGTGAGAGGGAGACAGACAGACGTTTGTATTCAAATTGTACACAATCTTGAGGTCTTACGTATGATGACTATTGAAACACGCACCAGAAGTACATCTGCCTCTGGTCCTTGTGTGGTAGCAGGAAGAGACCTTATAGTCAAATGTCTTACCATGGAGGAAGCTAGGGTAGATATCATACCAGTGAGAGAGTGAGAGAGATACAAAGTCAATGGTAGGCTTCGAGGGGACTCCTATGGTAGGTACACCTATAGCTTATCTCTTGGCAGTAATAATGTGGACTACTTATCACTGACCTCAACCCAGAGTCTCTCAGAGCGTTCACAGTCAGCCCACTCACACCCTTATCAGATCACAGCAAAATCACAGTCTACTTGAACAGAACAGTACTCAATCATGAGGCATGAATAAGAACTGAATAATATTAAGACATGCGATGGATGGAAGGCATGTAGTGTGGAAACCTACAGAAAAACAATTAGGCAACAACAAATTCAATCCCTTTTAGACAACTTCCTGGACAAAACATTCCACTGTAAATGAAAACTTGGCACAAGAAAATCTAAACAGTATATTTGACCTCTCAATTTCAAACAGAAAACCTAAGAAAATGAACAGCAATGACAAATGGTTTGATGAAGAATGCAAAAACCTATTAAAGAAATTGAGAAACCTGTCCAACCAAAAACATAGAGACCAGAAAGCCTAAATCTACGCCTTCACTACGGTGATTCACTAAAACAATACAGAAATACACTACGGAAAAAGAAGCAATAGCATGTCAGAAATCAGCTCAATGTAATTGAAGGATCCATAGATTAACCCCTTCTGGGAAAATTGGAAAACTCTAAACAAACAACATGAAGAGTTATCTATCCAAAATGGAGATATATGGGTAAACCACTTTTGGCCCTATAACAAAGAACAAATAGCAAAAACACATACATGATCAAACACAAATCTTAGAATCAACTATTAAAGACTCCCAGAACCCACTGGATTCTCCAATTACATTGAATGAACTACAGGACAAAATACAAACCCTCCAACCCAAAAAGGCCTGTGGTGTTGATGATATCCTCAATGAAATGATAAAATATACAGACAACAAATTCAAATTGGCTATACTTAAACTCTTTAACATCATCCTTAGCTCTGGCATCTTCCCCAATATTTGGAACCAAGGACTGATCACCCCAATCCACAAATGTGGAGACAAATTACGGTGGGATATGCATCAACAGCAACCTTGGGAAAATCCTCTGCATTATCATTAACAGCAGAATTGTACATTTCCTCAGTGAAAACAATATACAGCAAATGTCAAATTGGCTTTTTACCAAATTACCGTACGAAAGACCATGTATTCCCCCTGCACACCCTAACTGACACACAAACAAACTAAAACTAAGGCAAAGTCTTCTCATGCTTTGCTGATTTCAAAAAAGCCTTTGACTTAATTTGGAATGAGGGTCCATTCAAATTGATGGAAAGTCGTGTTGGGGGAAAAACATACAACATCAAGTGTGCGGTTAAAATTGGCAAATAACACACACATTTCTTTCCACAGGGCCATGGGGTGAGACAGGGATGCAGCTTAAGCCCCACCCTCTTCAACATATATACCAACGAATTGGCGACGGCACAAGAACAGTCTGTAGCACCCGGCCTCACCCTACTAGAATCGGAAGATAAATGTCTACTGTTTGCTGATGCTCTGGTGCTTCTGTCACCAACCAAGGAGGGCCTACAGCAGCACCTAGATCTTCTGTACAGATTCTGTCAGACCTGGGCCCTGACAGTAAATCTCAGTAAAACAAAAATAATGGTGTTCCAAAAAAGGTGCAGTTGCCAGGACCACATATACAAATTCCATCTAGATACCGTTGCCCTAGATACCGTTGCCCTAGATACCGTTGCCCTGGATACCGTTGCCCTAGATACCGTTGCCCTAGATACCGTTGCACACAAAAAACTACACATACCTCGGCGCCACAGGTAACTTCCACAAAGATGTGAACGAGCTGAAAGACAACGCAAGAAGGGCCTTCTATGCCATCAAAAGGAACATATAATTTGACATAACAATTAGGATCTACTAAAAAAAATCAGTTACAGAACCCATTGTCCTTTATGGTTGTGAGGTCTGGGGTCTGCTCACCAACCAAGAATTCACAAAATGGGACAAACACCATATTGAGACTCTGCGTGTAGATTTCTGCAAAAAATATCCTCTGTGTACAACGTAAAACACCAAATAATGCATGCAGAGCAGAATTAGGCCGATACCTGCTAATTATCCAAATCAAGGAAAGAACCGTTAAATTCTACAACTACCTAAAAGGAAGTGATTCCCAAACCTTCCATAACAAAGCTATCACCTACAGAGAGATGAACCCCTAAACAAGCGGGTCCTGGGGCTCTGTTCACAAACACAAAAAGACCACACAGAGCCCCAGGACAGCAACACAATTAAACCAAACCAAATCGTAAGAAAACAAATGATAATTAATTGACACATTGGAAACTATTTACAAAAATCAGAGCAATCTAGAATGATATTTGGCTCTAAACAAAGAGTACACATTGGCAGAATACCTGACCACTGTGACTGACCCAAAAATAAGGAAAGCTTTGACAATGTACAGACTCAGTGAGCATAGCCGTGTTATTGAGAAAGGCCGCCTTAGGCAGACATTGCTCTCAAGAGAAGACAGGCTATGTGCACACTGCCCACAAAATGAGGTGGAAACTGAGCTGCACTTCCTAACCTCCTGCCAAATGTATCCCCATATTAGAGACACATAGAGTGGGGCAAAAAAGTATTTAGTCAGCCACCAATTGTGCAAGTTCTCCTACTTAAAAAGATGAGAGAGGCCTGTAATTTTAATCACAGGTACACTTCAACTATGACAGACAAAATGAGGGAAGAAAATCCAGAAAATCACATTGTAGGATTTTTTATGAATTTATTTGCAAATTATGGTGAGAGGAGGATAAGACATGTTACATTCCATGCAATATCTACATTTATTCATTTGAGGCATCTGGCCGATACTTTTGTTCAAATCCCCTGTAGATACTCATTTATTTCAGTTTTAACATGTCCAACTTTTATCCCAATTAGGTTGAACTTGACGGTTGGTGGCAGTTCAGTTGCACAGCCAGTCCAAGCCGTTTGTCACGCCCTGGCCTTTAGTTATCTTTGTTTTCTTTATTAATTTGGTTAGGTCAGGGTGTGTCATGGGGGATTTATCTGTTTTGTCTGGTCTAGGGGTTTTTTATGTTTATGGGGTGTTCTCTAGTATAGGTGTTATGTACGGTTTTTTAAACCTTTATTTAACTAGGCAAGTCAGTTAAGAACAAATTCTTATTTTCAATGATGGCCTAGGAACAGTGGGTTAACTGCCTGTTCAGGGGCAGAATGACAGATTTGTACATTGTCAGCTCGGGGATCTGAACTTGCAACCTTCCGGTTACTAGTCCAATGCTCTAACCACTAGGCTACCCTGCCTAGATTGGTTCTCAATTAGAGGCAGGTGTTTATCGTTGTCTCTTATTGGGAACCATATTTAGGCAGCCATGTTCTTTGGGTATTTTGTGGGTGGTTGTCTTCTGTCTTTGTACCAGATAGGACTGTTTTGGTGTTCACATTTGTTATTTTGTAGTGTTCTCGTATGGTCTTGATTAAACATGTTGAACTCTAACCACGCTGCATTTTGGTCCTCCTCTCCTTCAACGGAAGAAAACCGTTACACTGTTTGAGTGTCTCATTATTCAGACAGAGATGTCTAGTCGCTGAGTCCTGACACTGAAGTTTGTTGTGGAGAAGGGTTTGCTCTGCAGGACTGAAAAGGTAACATCCATAATACAAGCTGACTTAGGTCATCAGTTGGACAGTGTTTCCTCCGACACTTTGTTGCGGCTGGCTTCCGGGTTAAGAGGGCAGTGTGTCAAGAAGCAGTGCGGCTTGGCAGGTCACGTTTCGGAGGACACATGGCTCTCGACCTTCGCCTCTCCCGAGTTCGTTGGGGAGTTGCAGCGACGAGACAAGATCGTATCTACCAACTAGATATCACGAAATTGGCGAGGGGGAAAAAAACAACATTCATAATACTGGAGGCTATGAGAGACTATGCATTATCCTGATGACTTACTGTAAATATTCTGTAATTATCAGTTGCTTCGTTGTGTTTTACATCTTAATAAGTGATCTTGTCTGTATGTACTTTGCCTGCTGCAAAATGAATTGCTTCTTGAGGACGTTAAAGTTTTCTGAATCTGAATATGGGACTAAAATGGGACTTGACGAATGCTGCCATCCATTTGTTCTGACCTCTGCTGCTAAAAAAAATAATACATTACAACTTGAATATTTCAGTGAGTGGGTTTTTCCTTTCAAGTCTATACCAGACACACGCTCACACACAGCCCCCCCCCCCCCCCCCCCCCCCCACCTCCACGGGTTTTGGCGGTGCCCCAGTTCCAACCCCCTTCTGACAGCTCCGCTTTGAAGTACTCAGATATCTTAAAGTCCTGGAGAGAAAGATGATTATTTTCCATGCTGATTTTTCTGTTTCAAATTATTCTATACTCTCTGCTCTCGTTCCTACTCCAAACTCTTTTCATTCCCATTCTTTCCTCCCTGTTCTCATGTTTTCTCTCTTCCATCCACCTTCCCTCCATCTGTCTCCCCTCAATGATATCTCCCTCCCTCACCCTCTCTCCTCCTACCCTCCCTCCTTTCTTCATCTCCTCCACCCCTTTCCTCTCCTCATCCCTCTCTGGTCACTGTTTTCTCTGAAGCTGTCATATTTGTAGATGTGCCCGGTGCTGGTGGTCAACTTGATGCCCGGTGCTGGTGGTCAACTTGGTGCCCGGTGCTGGTGGTCAACTTGGTGCCCGGTGCTGGTGGTCAACTTGATGCCCGGTGCTGGTGGTCAACTTGGTGCCCGGTGCTGGTGGTCAACTTGGTGCCCGGTGCTGGTGGTCAACTTGATGCCCGGTGCTGGTGGTCAACTTGGTGCCCGGTGCTGGTGGTCAACTTGGTGCCCGATGCTGGTGGTCAACTTGGTGCCCGGTGCTGGTGGTCAACTTGATGCCCGGTGCTGGTGGTCAACTTGGTGCCCGGTGCTGGTGGTCAACTTGGTGCCCGGTGCTGGTGGTCAACTTGATGCCCGGTGCTGGTGGTCAACTTGGTGCCCGGTGCTGGTGGTCAACTTGATGCCCTGTCCCAGACACACACGTCTCCACTGGGCCTGAGACAGTTCCACAGATGGGATGCTGTCCACCTTCCCTGTCTTACGGCTCTTATACGTCATTCTGGGGAAAAACACAGTAAACTGTTGACATACAGTTGAAGTCTGAAGTTTACGTACATACACCTTAGCCAAATACATTTAAACTCAATTTTTCCCAATTCCTGACATTTAATCTTAAATGTAAGTACATATTCCCTGTCTTGGGTCAGTTAGGATCACCACTTTAATGTGAAATGTCAGAATAATAGTAAAGTGATTTATTTAAGCTTTTATTTCATCACATTCCCAGTGGGTCAGAAGTTTACATACACTCAATTAGTATTTGGTACCATTGCCTTTAAATTGTTTAACTTGTGTCAAATGTTTTGGGTAGCCTTCCACAAGCTTCCCACAATAAGTTGGGTGAATTTTGGCCCATTCCTCCTAACAGAGCTGGTGTAACTGAGTCAGGTTTGTATGCCTCCTTGCTCGCACACTTGTTCAGTTCTACCCACACATTTTCTATAGGATTGAGGTTAGGGCTTTGATGGCCAGTCCAATACCTTGACTTTGTTGTCCTTAAGCCATTTTGCCACAACTTTGGAAGTATGCTTGGGGTCATTGTCCATTTGGAAGACCCATTTGCGACAAAGCTTTAACTTCCCGAATGATGTCTTGAGATGTTGCTTCAATATATTATCACAATTTTCCATCCTCATGATGCCATCTATTTTGTGAAGTGCACCAGTCCCTCCTGCAGCAAAGCACCCCCACAACATGATGCTGCCACCCCCGTGCTTCACGGTTGGGATGGTGTTCTTCGGCTTGCAAGCCTCACCCTTTTCCTCCAAAAATAACTACGGTCATTATGGCCAAACAGTTCTATTGTTTCATCAGACAGAGGACACTTCTCCAAAAAGTACGATCTTTGTCCCCATGTGTAGTTGCGAACCGTAGTCTGGCTTTATTTATGGTGGTTTTGGAGTGGTTGCTTCTTCCTGAGTGGCCCTTCAGGTCATGTCAATATAGGACTCGTTTTACTGTGGATATAGATAATTTTGTAACTGTTTCCCCCAGCATCTTCACAAGGTCCTTTGCTGTTCTGGGATTGATTTGCACTTTTTGCACCAAAGTACGTTCATCTCTAGGAGACAGAACGCATCTCCTTCCTGAGCAGTATGACGGCTGCGTGGTCCCATGGTGTTTATACTTGCGTACTATTGTTTGTACAGATGAACATGGTACTAAGGCATTTGGAAATTGCTCCCAAGGATGGATCAGACTTGTGGAAGCCCACAATGTTTCTTTCTGAGGTCTTGGCTGATTTATTTTGATTTTCCCATGATGTCAAGCAAAGAGGCACTGAGTTTGAAGGTAGGCCTTGAAATACACCCACAGCTACATCTCCAATTGTCTCAAATGATGTCAATTAGTGTCAATGCACGGGACACGCTTCTTCACAAAATTGGATCTCAGGAGTACGTACAATCTGGTGCTTATTCAGAAGGGTGATGAGTGGAAGACGGCATTTAGCACCACCTCAGGTCATTATGAGTACCGTGTCATGCCATATGGGTTGATGAATGCTCCATCAGATCTTCAGGGACCTACATGGGCAGGGTGTAGTGGTGTATATCGATATCCTGATATACTCCTCTGCACGCGCCGAGCATGTGTCCCTGGTGTGCAAAGTGCTTGGTCACCTGTTGGAGCATGATCTATATGTCAAGGCTGAGAAATGCTTGTTCTTTCACCAATCCATCTCCTTCCTAGGGCATCGAAATGGAGAGCGACCGCACGGTTAAGGAGTTTTTTTTTTTAGGGTTTGCCAATTACTACTGGAGGTTTATCCGGGGTTTTGGTCAGGTGGCTGCTCCCATTACCTCACTGCTAAAGGGGTGCCCAGTGCGGTTGCAGTGGTCGGCTGAGGCGAAAAGGGCTTTTAAGCACCCGAAGACTCTGTTTACCTCGGTTCCTGTGTTTGCTCATCCGGTTCCCTCTTTGCCATTCATAGTAGAGGTGGACACATCCGAAGCTGGGATAGGAGCAGTGCTCTCTCAGTGTTCGGGTACGCCACTGAAGCTTCGCCCCTGTGCTTTCTTTTCGAAGAAGCTCAGCCCGGCGGAGCGAAACTATGATGTGGGGGACAGGGAGCTGTTAGCTGTCGTAAAAGCCTTGAAGGTGTGGAGGCATTGGCTTGAGGGGGCTAAACAGCCTTTTCTCATCTGGACTGACCATCACAATCTGGAGTACATCCGGCAGGCGAAGAGACTGAATACTCGTCAGGCAAGGTGGTCCATGTTTTTCACTCGTTTTATGTTTACTCTTTCTTACAGACCAGGCTCCCAGAACGTTAAGGCAGACTCATTGTCCCGGCTCTGACACAGGAGCGGTCCATGGATCCCACTCCCATACTCCCAGCTTCGTGTTTGGTGGCACCAGTAGTGTGGGAGCTGGACGCGGACATTGAGCGGGCGTCACGTGCAGAGCCCTCTCCCCCTGAGTGTCCAGCTGGTCATCTGTACGTTCCGTCTGCTGTCCGTGACTGATTGAGCTATTGGGCCCACACATCACCCTCCTCTGGTCATCCTGGGATAGGTCGGATGATGCGCTGTCTTGATGGGAGGTACTGGTGGCCCACTTTAGCTAAGGACGTGAGGATTTATGTTTCCTCCTGCTCGGTGTGTGCCCAGTGCAAGGCTCCTAGACACCTGCCCAGAGGTAAGCTACAACCTTTACCCATTCCACAACGGCCGTGGTCGCACCTGTCTTGGATTTTTTTTTTTAACTGATCTTCCGCCTTCACAGGGTAACACCACGATCCTGGTCGTTGTGGATCGGTTTTCTAAGTCCTGTCGTCTCCTCCTTTTGCCCGGTCTCCCGAGGCCCTGTTTACACACGTTTTCCGGCACTATGGGGTGCCTGAGGATATAGTGTCTGATCGGGGTCCCCAGTTCACATCAAGGGTCTGGAAGGCTTTCATCTAACTTTTGGGGGTCTCGGTTAGTCTTACCTCAGGTTTTCACCCCGAGAGTAATGGGCAGGTGGAGAGTTAACCAGGATGTGGGTAGGTTTCTGCGGTCTTATTGTGAGGACCGGCCAGAGTGGGCGAAGTTCGTGCCCTGGGCAAAGATGGCCCAGAACTCGCTACGTCACTCCTCCACTAACCTTTCTCCCTTTCAATGTGTATTAGGGTATCAGCTGGTTCTGGCTCCTTGGCATCAGTCAGACTGAGGCTCCTGCGGTGGACAATTGGTTTCGGCGTGCTGAGGAAACCTGGGAGCCAGCCCATGTCCACCTTCAGCGCGCCATAATGCGCCAGAAGGTTGGTGCAGACCGTCACCGCAGTGAGGCCCCGGTGTTCGAAACAGGGGACAGGGTCTGGCTTTCGACCCGAAACCTGCCCTGCCGGAAGCTGGGTCCTCGGTTTGTGGGGCCGTTTAAAGTCCTGAGGAGAGTGAACGAGGTATGTTATAGGTTACAACTGCCCACTAATTACCGTATTAACCCCTCGTTCCATGTCTCTCCTCAGGCCGGTGGTGGCTGGCCCGCTCCAGGAGGCTGAAGTGCGTGATGTTCCTCCGCCTCCTTTAGACATCGAGGGGGTCCCGGCGTACTCTGTTCCATCCATATTGGATTTGAGACGTCGGGCGAGGGGCCTTCAGTACCTCGTGGACTGGGAGGGGTACAGGCCGAAGGAGAGATGCTGGGGTTCCGGTGGAGGACGTGTTGGAAGGATCTATGTTAAAATAATTGCACCGTCTCCATCCGGTTCGCCCTCCGGGTCGTCCCCGAGGCCTGTGTCGACGCGCGGCTCTCCTTGTTCGAGCGGTGGTCGACGTCACCGGTCTTCTAGCCATCATTGATCCATTTTTCATTGGTTTTGTCTCGTCTTCCTACACACCTGGTTTCAATCCCATTCATTACCTGTTGTGTAATTAACCCTCTGTTTCCCCTCATGTCTTTGTCAGAGATTGTTTTATGTCAGTGTTTGTATAGGTGCACGACAGTACCCATGTTTATTATGTATATTTAGTGTTTGGTGCATGTTTAGTGGACATATATTAAAAGGACTCATTACACTCGTTTTACTCTCCTGTGCCTGACTTCCCTGCCACCTATACACACACGACTCTGACAATTAGCCTATCAAAAGCTTCTAAAGCCATGGCATCATTTTCTGGAATTTTCCAAGCTGTTTAAAGGAACAGTCAACTTAGTGTATGCAAACTTCTGACCCACTGGAATTGTGATACAGTGAATTATAAGTTAAATAATCTGTCTGTAAACAATTGTTGTAAAAATTACTTTTGTCATGCACAAAGTAGCTGTCCTAACCGACTTGCCAAAACTAGTTTGTTAACAAGAAATTTGTGGAGTGGTTGAAAAATGATTTTTAATGACTTCATAAGTGTGTAAACGTCTGACATCAACTGTACGTCTAAACACCTGAAGTAAACAAACACACATTTAGGATAGTTGGTCATAGTTAACTGACTTGTTACTGCATTGTCAGATATATGTTGCTGTGCAGAAACACACACAGACAGTCTCCTCGAGGTCCTCTTTCTCTCACACGCACAAACGCGCATGCAAACACTCACCCATGACCCTTTGACCTCCTGGTAAATGTCACTGACCTCCAGTGGGTTGCCCATGGCAGCTATTCCTCTGGTCCTCAGGAGCCACTGTGCCTCTAATACCACACACAGAGAGGACAACTGTCTCTTCATTATACTGGTCCTCTAGCTCAATTGGTAAAGCATGGGGCTTGCAATGCCAGGGCGGTGGGTACGATTACCGGGATCACTCGTCAAAGTATGCACATAACTGTACTGTCTATAGTATAAACTAACAAACTCATAGAGCTATATCACTGTCTAACTCTATATACATTTGTAAGAAATATATATTGTTTCAATGATTTACAATTTATGTGCAGGAAGTGGACTAAGTCTTGAATGAAATACATCTAAAGGATTTATATGGAAGCCTGTATGAACTGCATGCCCCAACAACTTAGCATAGCAGGCCTTGCAGTGATTATAACAACCAACCCAACATGCTTGTTATGTGTAGCGGTCAGCTGTCAAGCAAATTGGGACTGAGACATGTAAATAACCCTTATGACATGTAAAAACTATTATGCATTATAGTACAGCTTGCTATAATGGTGCCATTACTATGTTATTGTCTACCAACTATCGTTGATCTGTGGAATAACGTCTTGTTTACATTACTAACCGTTGTGTTGTAGCTGTCAACTTGTAATGTGAGTGGGGAGAATGTCAAGTCTTTACGTCGTGTGCGTCGAAAGTGACGTAGCCAAGGCTGTTATGTGTTACGTTTGACGTTTTTTTCTTCTCTTGGTCCGGGTTTGTTGCGTTTCGATTGTTTTGTTGATGAGAACATACAAATTGATCGTCAGGCAAAAACCGAAGTGGAAAGACATCGAACAGAATTGCGATCTGGTATGTTATAAAACAATATCAAGGGCTTGATAAAAAAACGTTTTTGCACACAAAGAATTGCGCAAGTACAAGAAACCAATGAAAACGCGCAGAAAATGTAATATGATAGTAATGCATACAAAATGTTCACAATACTTTACATTATTGGCGAAATATCGTCGAAATTGCAAGTTATGCAGCTAATGTTTGCATTACAGACTTCAATCCATTTGTAAAGAAACTAAGGTTGGGGGTGGGACGTTCAGTCGCTGTGTCAAAATGTAGTTATGCCCTGTGTGTAACGTCAACCCGCAAACTATACTGCAGACTTGGTTTAAACGAAACAAGAACTCAGATTCGGAATTTTACTATTGAACTAGAAACACTGCCTACTCATCAATGTCAGTAGAAAACACACCCTCTCTGTCTGTCTGTCTGTCAGCTATGACGGCCAAACGTGCAGCTCTGATCACCGACTCCTACAAGGTGGTAAAGAGATCCAGGAGAGAGGAGAAGAGGGAGAAGAGGGCCCCATCGCCTCCCCAGAAGGGTTAGAGTTGTGTGTGTGTGTGTGTCCAGCAAACCACACAGCAGTCATACAAGACAGATGGGACATAGTAGAGTATGAAATTGAACCACTGTTTTCAAATGACACCCAAATAATGACACCCAAAAGACACAATGAATAAAATGAAATAGCGTGCTAGAATAGTTTTATTGGTCTCTGGAGAGGAAATTAGTGATTCAGTGATGCAACTCAACTTGTCAATAGAGCACTATGGCCCAGCTGTAAGTGATTGGTCATGGTGGTGTCACTCTAACCTCGCTTCCTGTCTCTCGTCCAATCAGACACTGAGCCGCGCCCCCTCACGGCCAGAGAGATAGAGCTGCAGGAGCTGAGGCAGTTTGACCAGGACTGGCGGTATGGACCCTGCACAGGTACCCTGCAGCAACCCGTGTTAACTATCTTGACAGCACATTTTTAATACCGTTGTTCATAATAACAATATGCAGCACAGCGGAGCGCCAGTGTTTCATCTTTGCACGGCTCCTTTATAGTGTGATGTTTTAGCGTTTCCTCTCCTGCGACGTATTGTTTTGCGAATTGTTTTAAACCGATCCAATTGTTTTCCTTCCTGTATCTCATAGTGTTATATGATCTACAGTAGCGTTCCTACTCGCACTGTACTCCCACGCTCTCTCTTTCTATCAGGTATCAGTCGCTTGCAGCGGTGGGAGAGAGCTGCACAGCATGGGTTAAACCCCCCTCAGGAGATCAGAGATATGCTACTTAGCGCAGACACAGACCCGGACTACACACACTGGTACTATGATCAGAACACACAACGAACCAGCAGATGCATACACAAATGTATGTACATTCTTTAGAAAAAAAGGGTTCTTCGGCTGTCCCCATAGGAGAAGCCTTTTGGGTTCTAGGTAGAAGTCTTTTGGGTTCCATGTAGAACCCTCTGTGGAAAGGATTTTACATGGAAACCAAAATGGTTCTACATGGAACCAAAAAGGGTTCTTCAAAGGGTTCTCCTATGGGGACAGCCGAAGAACCCTTTTAGGGTCTAGATAGCACCTTTTTTTCTAAGAGTGTACACACACCACACACACAGTCAAACACACACAAAAAAACTCTCATAAACACACACACTTGATTCTGGACCATTACAAATGTATTCCAGCCATACAGTACCATAAGTAGCGTTGTGCATAACAGTAATGAGATATTATACAATTGTCATAAAATATTGTCTTCGTACTGTTTTGTCTTTCAGCCTGTGGAGTGACTATCCATTGTGAGAAATAAAAAGTGGAGAGACAGAGAAGATAGAAGTGAAATGTCCAACGTTCACGTGGTTTTGCTTTTGTTCAGTTCAGGTTTGACTGCTAACCATCACACTACACTTAAAAAATAAATAAATAACATTTTCTACCCAAATATCTGTTTTTGTTAGGTCTGTCACACAAACACACCACTGCCTACGTCACACATTTGGTACACTTTTGAGACGTTTACATAAATATTTTTTATAGGTAACCTATTTCAAAATAAAGTTTTTCAATTGTATATGTACCAGAGTGAGGAAGAGAGAGAGAGAGAGAGAGAGAGAGAGAGAGAGAGAGAGAGAGAGAGAGAGAGAGAGAGAGAGAGAGAGAGAGAGAGAGAGAGAGAGAGAGAGAGAGAGAGAGAGAGAGAGAGAGAGAGAGAGAGAGAGAGAGAGAGAGAGAGAGAGAGAGAGAGAGAGAGAGAGAGAGAGAGAGAGAGAGAGAGAGGGACAGTCAGATGTTGCTATTACCTGCTAATGTTGTGTAGACAGTGACACATTCTATTACACAGTAATACACATTGAGTATACCAGACATTAGGAACACCTTTTTTTTCTTGAGTTGCTCAAGATTAGAAAGGTGTTCCTAATGTCTGGTATACTCAAAAGTATTATTACTGTGTAATAGAATGTGTCACTGTCTACACAACATGTGTGGATGGTCCCCTTGGTTCTCAGCCAAGGGTGTGGGCTCACTCACAATTTTGCCTCAGAACACAGCCATGAAGAAAGAATGATACCAACACATCCTCCAAGAGCAACTTCTCCCATCCATCCAGGAACAGTTTGGTGATGAACAATGCCTTTTCCAGCATGATGGAGCACCTTGCCATAAGGCAAAAGTGATAACTAAGTGGCTCGGGGAACAAAACATTGATATTTTGGGTCCATGGCCAGGAAACTCCCCAGACCTTAATCCCATTGAGAACAATCCTCAAGAGGCAGGTGGACAAACAAAAACTCACAAATTATGACAAACTCCCAAGCATTGATTATGTAAGAATGGGCTGCCATCAGTCAGACTGTGGCCCAGAAGTTAATTGACAGCATGCCATAATGGATTGCAGAGGTCTTGAAAAAGAAGGGTCAACACTGCAAATATTGACACTTTGCATCAACTTCATGTAATTGTCAATAAAAGCCCTTGACACTTATGAAATGCTTGTAATTATACTTCAGTATTCCATAGTAACGTCTGACAAAAATATCTAAAGACACTGAAGCAGCAAACTTTGTGGATATTAATATTTGTGTCATTCTCAACTTTTGGCCACGACTGTACACAATCCATGTCTCAATTGTCTCAAGGCTTAAAAATCATTCTTTAACCTGTCTCTTCCCCATCATCTACACTGATTGAAGTAGATTTAACAAGTGACATCAACAAGGGATCATAGCTTTCAGCTGGATTCACCTAGTCAGTTGTCCATGGAAAGCGCAAGCGTTCTTAATGTTTCGTATACTCAGTGTATATGTAGCTATACAGACAAGTTTGTCACTCATTGTGTATTTATTCCTTGTTTTATTATTTTTCTAGTATTTCATTTTTTTCCTCTCGGCATTGTTGGGAAGGGCCCGTGAGTGTCTGTTGTTTATGAAGCATGTGACAAATAAAATGTGATTTGATTTGAGTAATAGCCCAGAATACGTAATGTAGGCTAATGTGTTGCGTCAGACTAGCAATAGCCTCCTGCTGTTAACTTGACAGATAGGAGGGTGTGTGTTTGTGTGTGTGTGTGTGAGAGAGAGAGAGAGAGAGAGAGAGAGAGACACACATAATGTCTGACCACATATGACTTTAGGTACAAAACAACTGGGAACTTGGAAAAATACGAGATCAAATCATGATGTCGGTGATCTTCAGGTCGGAGCTGTAGTAAGAGTCCGATATTACGCGTCACTCATTAGCATTCTGGTGACAGATGGGCGTTGGGGGAGGGAGCTCTCAGTTTTACCTTTAAATCTACGTCCCGCCTATTTTGCTTGACAAACTTTACTATTGGTCAGGGGTAACGCGAGGCGAGTGTCCTTGACGAACCCATTGTGTTGTACAAAAGGCAATCATCTGAAAAACGACTGTCGCACAGCACGTTCATTGGTCAAGCACTGAGCCAAGGGCAAGGTTGGGGTTCCACCCTCCTGCAGCAAATCACTGGTAGGCGGGTTTATAGAAATTGCTGCAATGTGATTCGCTGTACAGACAATTCAGTCTAAATCCCAGGTCTCTAATTGGCCTAACTTCTGCTCCTACGATTTCTGCCACTGATGCACAACTGTGTAATTCTGTGGCCTAGCATTAAATAAAGCGACGGCTATTTAGATAGTTGTGACATAGCGGGTGGATTAAAGCGCACGACATCGGTGTTGTAATCAAATATAAAAGTAGGGGAATACGGCTCCAACAAATCTCAGTTGTACCGGAAGAAAATTACTGTTATTCTCTGAAAATGCCTTCCTTATAATTTTCCAGGACGTAACGTTAGCTAGTGATTCAGTGGGAGAGATAGCCAGGCAGTTAATGTAACGTTAGATCGATTTCTCAATTCGTCGTGGGAATTACCGTTTTCTTTTTGTGGTTTTCTAATCCTATTTGTTTTGATATTGTGTTATTTACTCAACGTTTCGGAATTAGTTGTTAGTCAACGCAATACCGGGATACGTAGTGTACTGGTAAGTCTCCCTAAATTAATTGAGTGTAAACGTCCCGTGCAAACAGGATTATTCGCTAGGTACCGATTCTGAGAACGCCAGTTAGCAAATGTTAGCATATTGAAGGCGTCGCAGCGGCTCGGCCTGGAAGTAGGACATTTACCTTCAATGCAGATATTTAAAAGCTCGTCAACGAGACTTTATCGTTATGTCAACAAACACACGACATTACTTTTATTTTATTTGTAAAATAATGTGAGTGGTTGACAAACACTTGACCCGTGTCTGCGTGCTCACTTGAGCTCTGCGTCGGATGCTGCGAAGATGATTCTGTCGGTAACATTCTGAAATTCTGACATTGTATCTTCTTCGAACCATCGTTAGGTGCATTTAGCACAACATGACGGAGAATTCACGGTTCTAGTATATTATGATGTTGCGAAGTTTATTGTATCATGTGTTGAACCCCCTCCTGAACCGAACAGGTGCTGTAAATCAACCTAATTTACACGCAACAGGTGCATCTGATTCACTATCTAGGCTCGTTTTGTAATGTCCTCAGGCGTTACAAAACGAGCCTCAGGCCTCGGTCTCAACATTATCGGTATTTACAGCATCAAGTCGGTCCCCATATTGTGGTCATGTTTCATTCAGTGCAGTGAGATCATGAATAGAATGGAGAGTACACAATTACCCCCCCCCCCCCATTTTATTTTCACTAGTTAAGATTTAATGTTATGTAGACCTACTGATGTGTTGTGTATCCACCTTCACACTCTCTCTTTGACTCCACCCCGCTTCTCTCTATCCCGCTCTCCTTCAGGGATGGACAATGCCCATACTAAGACCGTCGAGGAGGTGTTGGGGTATTTCTGTGTGAATGAGTCGACAGGCCTGAGCTGTGAACAGCTGAGGAAGAGCAAGGAGAGATGGGGCCCAAACGGTATGTCCTAGTTCGTGACCTAAATGACACTATTACCTATGTAGTGCACTGCTTTTGACCAGCGCCTATAGGACTCAGTTCACTATTTTTGACCAATGTAGGGAACAATGTAGGGAATAGGTGCCATTTGGGACACAGCCCAAACCCTTCACTCCTAATCCTTTACCCTTGACCCCTTTTACTCTCACCAGTATTCAATTGTTTCAATGATTATTACAAAGTAATGACACCCAAGTTAGGCCTATGTTTAGTAATGTGATGATGATATTGATGATGGCTGATAATGTTATTACTATGTTTATAACAATCTCTCTTTCTCTCTGGATTTCTGAACTCCGTGATGCAGAGTTACCGGCAGAAGAAGGTAAGATGTTCATTATCTCTCTCTCCGGTCGCTCTCTCTCTCTCTCTCTCTGTCCCCTGCATTTACATTCTTTCCATATCTGTGTTTCCAGGGAAGTCGCTATGGGAGCTGGTCCTTGAACAGTTTGAGGATCTGTTGGTTCGGATTCTTCTGCTGGCTGCCTGCATCTCCTTCGTAAGAACACACACACACACACACACACAAAGACAACCTGAACAAACATTATCGTAAATACTGTGGCTTTACTGTATATAGCTAAGTTACAGCCTCCCCAAAGCCAGTCAGACATATGTTTATAGCTATTTCAATATTTTGCTCTGAGCATTACTATTCACTCTTTATATCCTCACAGTATTACCATCTCTGTCACATACTCTCTTGGTTGTTGAAAACAAGTTCCTATTTAACCTCTCTCTTCTCTCTCTCTTCTGACAGACTCTTGCCTGGTTCGAGGAAGGAGAGGGGACCATCACAGCCTTTGTGGAACCCTTCGTCATCCTCCTCATCCTCATCGCCAACGCTATCGTTGGGGTGTGGCAGGTAAAGTCAGTGTTTTGACATGTTGCATTAGTGCGTGTTCCTTCCTAAGTGTGTGTGTGTGTGTTCATGCATAAACAAGTTTAATGTGTGACGATGTGTGTTCATTCACGTGTGTGTGTGTGTGTGTGTGTTTCCAGGAGCGTAATGCTGAGAACGCGATCGAGGCGCTGAAGGAGTATGAGCCTGAGATGGGGAAGGTGTACCGACAGGACAGGAAGAGTGTCCAGAGGGTCCGGGCTAAGGACCTCGTACCTGGGGACATAGTGGAGGTGGCAGGTAGGCAGAACAACTACAAGTCCCAGAGTCCTCTAGGGACCACAGTGTTCTACACTGTAACTGATAACATTGTTGAGGTACTATAGCAGGTAGGCAGAAAAATGCCACCATCCTCTAGTCTTGGGGCCTAAGTGTTCTTTATATTAGAAGTCCTCCAATAATGGAAAGAAGAACAGCAGCTCCCCCCAAAACACCTATGATATTGAGTTACTATAGCAGGTAGGGGAAAAAACGACACATTCTGTAACTCCTGAAAGGTCCCTAGTGTTCTATACATTGTACCTGGGGAGTGGAGACACAGCGAAGGTGGCAGGTGTGTAGGGGGAAACAGAAACTACAAATCTCATACCCATTTAGTAAATCTCATACCCATTTAGTAAATCTCATACCCATTTAGTAAATCTCATACCCATTTAGTAAATCTCATACCCAAAGTGTTCTATTATTGACTGAGTTGTTTAAATTTCCCAAAATATTTTTTTTAGGTACCCTTGACATGTTTTTATCTTTATGGGTTGGATATTTGCCCTCTCGCATCATCATGGAAATCAAAAAGGTTTTATGGGAAATTAATAATTGAATCAAGGTGCTGTCAGTTGATGTGATATCCGAAGAGGCCTACAATACCCAATATCCCTGCATCTTGATAAGCTCTGGGAATGAGGCCAGACGGGGTCAGCGACGCTAACCTTTCTTTTCCAAATATTTTCGCTATTAAACTTTTTACAGATATCTGACTGAAAATGTGGTTTGGGGGTCAGTTTCAAATTTGTGTGACTTTTAGCGACAACACAGCTCAAAGGGTTAAGACCGCCCCAATTGTCGAATCCTCAAGGCGCTCCGTTTCTATTCTTAGGGCTTCAAAGAAGTAACAGAGGAAATGGGGGTTGAGTGTGTTTTTTATTTGTGTGTGACTCCGAGAGATTCACAGTGGCGATGTTTGGCTTAAAGAGCATGGGAACTTTGTGACACCAATCACAGTTTACACAGAGGAACACTGGGGGATGCATCCCAAATGACACCCTATTCCATTTTATAGTGCGCTATTTTTGACCAGAGCTAGGGAATAGAGTGCCATTTGGGAATCATCCATGGAGGATTGTTAAAAAAAACAACATAACACACTGTTTATCGCATCAATCATCACATCACTCACTGCCTGTCTATCCCTTTGAGCCAATGATCTTGCAGGGTTTGAGATGTTTATCAATGAATTTGGTTGATTGACAGGTCATAAATAAACAAAACAGCAGTTGTGTGGAAATAAGATGATAATAGTCTATGGGCTTTAGTTTAGTATGGGTTGTATTATAATATGGTTTGTATTAGAACAAACTTAACACAACGGTCAATCTAAGCGCTGGCGGTGTCAAATATTTTAGTTATTTTCACAACCATAATTATCAACGCTGTTTGCTGGCATGGGCGCAAAAGGGCTGGGTTTTTATGAATAAACAAGTTTAGGGTGTGTCGACTTGGCCCCTCACTGGCCAATCAGAAACGTGCTCCATGGCGAGATATGTGGTTGCTTTAAGATGTGTATTTATGGTCTTTTATGTATTGCCTTGGAATCAATTCCAATGTTAGTCCATTATAGTTGGTTAAACAGCTTACAGAAACGAAATAACAACATGTAGACCTATCCCATCTTTGCTAAATTCAGTATGTTAACTTGACCCTGTTTGCATTCTACATTGTTCTAAGAAATTGCATGGCTTCAATGTGGAAATATACACAAGTTGAAACAACTTGTTTTAAATACAGTAGCTGGACAAAGGTCCACTATAAAGGGAGGATGTCCACTCACCTTTACTGCTACCAAGTATGTTTTATATACATTACCATTCCAAAGGTTGGGGTCACTTAGAAATATCCTTGTTTTTGAAAGAAAATCCCGTATTTATTTAAAATAACATCAAATTGGTCAGAATTACAGTGTATACATCGTTAATTTTGTAAATTACTATTGTAGCTGGAAACAGCAGATTTTTTTATGGAATAACTACATGGGCATACAGAGGCCCATTATCAGCAACCATCACTCCTGTTTTCAAATGGCACATTGTGTTAGCTAATCCAAGTTTATCATTTTAAAAGGCTAATTTATCATTAGAGAACCCTTTTGCAATTATGTTAGCACAGCTGAAAGCTGCTGTGCTAATTAAAGAAGCAATAAAACTGGCCTCCTTTAGACTAGTTGAGTATCTGGAGCATCAGCATTTGTGGGTTCAATTACAGGCTCAAAAACAGAAACAAACAAAAAACGTTCTTCTGAAACGCATCAGTCTATTCTTGTTCTGAGAAATAAAGGCTATTCCATGTGAGATCTTGCCAAGAAACTGAAGATCTCGTACAATGCTGTGTACTACTCCCTTCACAGAACAGCGCAAACTGGCACTAACCAGAATCGAAAGAGGAGTGGGAGGCCTCAGTGCACAACTGAGCAAGAGGACAAGTACATTAGGATGTCTAGTTTGAGAAACAGATGCCTCACAAGTCCTTAACTGGCAGCTTCATTAAATAGTACCGTAATACACCATTCTCAAAGTCAACAGTGAAGAGGTGACTCCGGGATGTTGGCCTACTAGAGTTCCTCGGTCCATGCTCTATGTTCTTTTGCTCATCTTAATCTTTTATTTTTATTGGCCAGTCTGAGATATTGCTTTTTCTTTGCTACTCTGCCTAGAAGGTCAGCATCGAAGTCGCCTCTTCACTGACGTTGAGACTGGTGTTTTGCGGGTACTATTTTATGAAGCTGCCAGTTGAGGACTTGTGAGGTGTCTGTTTGCTTACTGTTGACTGGGGCAGCTCTAGCAGAGCAGAAATTTGACAGACTGACTTGGAAAGGTGGCATCCCATGACGGTGCCACGTTGAAAGTCACTGAGCTCTTCAGTATGGGCCATTCAACTGTCAATGTTTGTCTATGGAGATTGCATGGCTTGTGCTGAATTTTCATACTCCTGTCAGCAATGGGTGTGGCTGATATAGCCAAATCCACTGATTTGAAGGGGTGTCCACATATTTCTGCAATGTAAGACTTGAACCAACACCTCCCCGTTCCGCCCCGTTTTCCCCCAGTGGGTGATAAAGTCCCAGCAGACATCCGGCTGACCTCCATCCGCTCCACCACACTGCGAGTGGACCAGTCCATCCTGACGGGGGAGTCGGTGTCTGTGATCAAACACACAGACCCAGTGCCTGACCCGCGAGCCGTCAACCAGGACAAGAAAAACATGCTGTTCTCTGTAAGTGGTGGTGGTGGTGGGGGGGTGGGGGGGGGTCATTATCTGATTAGAAATAGACCAGCACAGCACGTGGGATTAAGGCATCAAGCTAAAAGGTGCACATTTGTTTGTGTGTGTGTGTGTGTTTTATTGCTCTAATGGGAGATATGGTGTGAGAGAGGAACCAGAACTCAGGACTGTGTGTGTGCACTGTGATGCTTTGATGTGAGTGTTGAAGGTGTGACTCAACCGTTTGTAGAATAAAACATCACTCACATTGTTTGCACAGGACACGTACAAAAATACACAATATACTGTGTGATGTAACCTACTAAAGTGCTCCTCATGCACTTCTGAAGAGCCAGGTGAACGAGCTTCAAGACCACTGTCTTCCAGGTCAATGTACTGATAGTGGAGCCATCGAACTGGACCATCGAGGGCTGTGTTGGTACTAGACCTACCCCCACATACGGATTCTGTTCTGTATATCACTAAACGATACCGAATGTGTGAGATGCATGTTGTTGACCCCCCCCCCGCACACCACCTACATAGTCAGAACACAATTTGTGATTTATAATACATCTACCCAAGGAGCACAAGACGTTGGAAACACTTCTTTGTGGTTTTAAATGTCTTTGACAAAATGTTGAAAATACAGTGTGTATTTCTGGTTGAAAAGACGTCTTTCTGCTCTTGTGTTGACTGTAATCCCTACGTTTTTTTTTTTCTTCTCTTGATTCGTGTTTCTATTTGATCTGGAAAAGTATGCTGCTTTTCAGATCAAACTCCTGTAGTAGTTAAGAGTGTACCAACACATTGCTTTGTATCATTGTTCTTCCAGGGCACCAACATTGCGGCGGGCAGAGCTATAGGTGTGGTGGTAGCTACAGGGGTGCAGACTGAGATCGGGAAGATTCGCGACGAGATGGCTGCTACAGACCCAGAGAGAACACCGCTGCAGCAGAAACTGGACCAGTTTGGAGAACAGCTGTCCAAGGTACAAGGACTTTACTTCTCTTCCCTCTTTCTTTTCCTCATTCATTTTATGTAATCTGTCAGCTGTATTGTTCCTTAACTGACTTTCCTAGTTAAATAACATAAAAATGTTTTAAAAAATTGTGAGTGGCAGTGTTGTGATTACAGGCTCTCTCCCTCACTCTAGGTGATCACAGTGATCTGTGTGGCAGTGTGGGGTATCAACGTGGGCCATTTCAATGACCCGGTCCACGGTGGCAGCTGGCTCAGAGGGGCCGTCTACTACTTCAAGATCGCTGTGGCACTGGCTGTAGCTGCCATCCCTGAGGGTACGTTGTGGGACCAACCACCTCTCTCTTTCCTATCTCTCTTCTCTTATTTCTTTCTCTGCCTCCATGTGACACACACAAAGTAGAGCATGAGTCAATTCTATTCTATTCTGAGCAATCTAAATCAAAATGAATTCTCTCAAGACAGCTCCTCTCTGTGTCCATGTAGGCTCTTAACTCGATAAATAGATTGATCAGCCAGTGTACTTTTGTTACATGACTCGGAAGAACCATTATGGAACCATATATTTAACTGTCCCTTCACCCTATTCAATCTTGCCCGCCCACAGGCCTACCCGCTGTGATCACCACCTGCCTGGCTCTGGGGACCAGACGCATGGCCCGGAAGAATGCCATCGTCCGCAGTCTGCCCTCTGTGGAGACCTTGGGCTGCACCTCTGTCATCTGCTCCGACAAGACTGGCACCCTCACCACCAACCAGATGTCTGTCCACCGGGTGAGAGAGGGAGGGAGAGAGGGAGGGAGAGAGGGAGAGAGGGAGAGAGGGAGAGAGGGAGGGAGAGAGGGAGGGAGAGAGGGAGGGAGAGAGGGAGGGAGGGAGGGAGGGAGAGAGGGAGGGAGAGAGGGAGGGAGGGGGGAAAAATGGAGATGGGAGATGAGTAACCACTTTTGGTTTCCTGGAGCTGACCTGAAAGTGGAATGGTTTGGCATGTTGATTGACAGACACTCAGCCTGATGCTGACCTAACCTAACTGATTGTGACAATGAGTGTGTATTTTCTAACCCGGTCTGTCTGTATCTGCATGTGTGTGTAGATATTTGTTGTGGACAGTGTGTCAGGGGAGCGATGCGCCCTGAGTGAGTTTTCGGTGACCGGATCGACTTACGCCCCGGAAGGGGAAGTGTGAGTGCCTTTAACCTTTTAACTGATGATTGCCATGTTCAAAACAACTGAGAACTTGGAAATATCGGACTTCAGTCCGTTCAAGACAACGGGGAACTCGGGAACAAAACGAGCCCCGACCGGGAAAAATCTCTTTGAATGGTCATCCAACATGAAATTCCATGCCAGAAACTCTCGCATCTTTCTAGAGCGCTGAAATTCTGAACTGAAGATCAGGGAGGTCATGATTTGTCCGCATTTCTTTGGAGTTTCCAGTTGTCTTGAAAGCACTAGACGTCATGACGACTCACTCATCCCCAATTTTGCTAGGACTGTCTGAGTGGGGAGGGGAAAACTGAAAACGACCTGTTATTGGCAGAGGGGTTTGGACTCTTATTGGTCTATTAACTAATTTACTGCCTGGTGATGACACCAGGCTGGCCAAAACTCTATCCCACCAAAATAGGCTGACATTTCAGGCAGTCTTGTCAATTGGACATTATCATTTTTCACAAGTTCCGTTTTATTTCAACCTCAGTGTGGAAATATATATATTACAGATGAATCACGTTTCTGATTGCACTGGACCTTTAAGATGCTGAGAAATGTTATCTTTCTAATATTTGGTTCCCCTCTACTTCTTTCTTTCTCTGGTCTCATTCTCCCCCTCTTCTGGCTTTTCACAATCCCTTACTTCTTACTCCATCTTTCCCCTTTCTCTCTTACCCTCTCTCCCTCTTATCTCTCCCCATGTCATCTTCCATATCCACCTTTAACTCTCTTCTCTTTGTCCCCTCTCTCTCTCTTCCCCAGGTATAAGGATGAGACGATAGTGAAGTGTAGTCAGTATGAGGGCCTGGTGGAGATGGCCTCTATCTGTGCTCTGTGTAACGACTCCTCTCTGGACTACAACGAGGTGAGAACAGTGCCAGCCCACTTTGCTCACTGCACTGCACACCATAACCACTACACTACACACCATAACTACTACACTACACACCATAACTACTACACTACACACCATAACCACTACACTACACACCATAACTACTACACTACACACCATAACTACTACACTACACACCATATAACTACTGCCCTGCACACCATATAACTACTGCCCTGCACACCATATAACCACTGCCCTGCACACCATATAACCACTGCCCTGCACACCATATAACCACTGCCCTGCACACCATATAACCACTGCCCTGCACACCATATAACCACTGCCCTGCACACCATATAACCACTGCCCTGCACACCATATAACCACTGCCCTGCACACCATATAACCACTGCCCTGCACACCATATAACCACTGCCCTGCACACCATATAACCACTGCCCTGCACACCATATAACCACTGCCCTGCACACCATATAACCACTGCCCTGCACACCATATAACCACTGCCCTGCACACCATATAACCACTGCCCTGCACATCATAACTACTACACTACACACCATAGCCCCTGCCCTGCACACCATATACAACCACTGCTCTGCCCTGCCCACCATATATAACCACTGCTCTGCCCTGCACACCATATATAACCACTGCTCTGCACACCATAGCCCCTGCTCTGCCCTGCCCACCATATATAACCACTGCTCTGCCCTGCACACCATATATAACCACTGCTCTGCCCTGCACACCATATATAACCCCTGCCCTGCACACCATATATAACCACTGCTCTGCCCTGCACACCATATAACCACTGCTCTGCCCTGCACACCATATATAACCACTGCTCTGCCCTGCACACCATATATAACCACTGCCCTGCCCTGCACACCATATATAACCACTGCTCTGCCCTGCACACCATATATAACCACTGCTCTGCCCTGCACACCATGATGCATACAAATGTCCACAGACAGATACTTCTTAGTTCTAGTCCTGGAGAGCTACTTTTTTTTGTTCCAGTCCAGTAGCATCTGTTTGGAATAATACATTCAAATAATATCCTTGTTGACCCTTAACCTGTGGGTGTGTGTGTCGCCCCCCCCCCCCCCCCCCCCCCAGTCTAAGGGTGTGTATGAGAAGGTAGGCGAAGCCACAGAGACGGCCCTGTGCTGTCTGGTGGAGAAGATGAACGTGTTCGACACAGACCTCCGAGGACTGTCCGCTGTCGAGAGAGCTACTGCCTGCTGCTCGGTGTGTGTGTGTCTGTAAAATAAATAAAAAAATCTGTGTCCGTGCTTTTGAAAAAAATCTGTGTGTACCATTTGAGACGTGCTGACCTAATTTACCTCCTGGCAGGATGATTGAATGATATCTCCTCTCTCTCCCTCCCTCTATCCTCTCCATCAGGTGATTAAACAGTTGATGAGGAAGGAGTTGACGTTGGAGTTCTCTCGTGACAGGAAGTCCATGTCAGTGTTCTGTTCTCCCAACAAGCTCAGCCGCTCTGCCACGGGGGCCAAGATGTTTGTCAAGGTCAGCTCTCTCCTCTCTCTGTTCTTTCTTGTCGTTTCTGTTCCTTACGCATTTCTTTCTTCTGAGCTCTTTCTCTATCTCTCTCTCCTCACTTTGTATCAACTTGTCTTCTCTCTCCCAGGGAGCTCCGGAGAGCGTGCTGGAGCGCTGCCGTTGGATCCGGGTGAACGGGGGCGCGCGGGTGCCCATGACACCAGCGGGGCGGGAGCAGCTCCAGGGGACCGTCAGGGAGTGGGCCACGGGGCGGGACACCCTCCGATGCCTCGCCATGGCGACCCGGGACTCACCCCCCGAGATACGCTCCCTCAACCTGGAGAACTCGGCTACCTTCGCCGACTACGAGGTGAGTGATTTTTAGGATTATTTCATCCTTTGTGTTATTATGCACTTTTTATTAAATCTCTTTTTATTGATTTTTGACTATAAAGTGTGTTGTGGATTTTAAAGGCACTTCAAATAGTTTTATTTGATTAGCGTTAAATAAACAACAATGTCCCCCCAGTCGGACCTGACCTTCGTGGGCTGCGTGGGGATGCTGGACCCCCCCAGGAAGGAAGTACTTGGTGCGGTCCGCATGTGTCGACAGGCTGGCATCCGGGTCATCATGATCACGGGTATGACACGCCTCGCACACACTCCCTCGGTTGTTTGTTGTGTTGTGATACGTGTTTGTTGGATGGGGAGATGCAAGACACATAATCCGAGGGGATTCAATAAAGTCAACTGAACAGAATTTCTAGCCTCCCACTCGTCTACCTTAAAATTATATTATAACGTGAAAGGCCGGGACGATAGCAGTATTGCAATATTTTTTCAATGGCAAAAATGCAAACACGATGCAGACCAAACTTTTTTTTTGTCCTTTAAAAAGCTGCTGTATGTCAAATATTGTTTGCTTTAACTTGGAAAATTAAATAAATGTGGCATTCTGGATTTTTTTCCTCTAAGTTAAATCCGCTTTGTGTTTTGTTTACTTACCACGACACTATCGAGTATCACGATACTGGTATCGGCCCGGGCCTAATAACGCAATTTCAAACCGTTTTGCCTGCTGGGTGTCATCTCTAACGTCTTGCCTCTAAACTCACGTCCCCCCCAGGTGACAACAAGGGCACGGCCATGTCCATCTGTCGTCGCGTGGGCATCATCACGGAGGAGGAGGAGGAGGCGGGCAGGGACGACCCGTTCTCAGGGGGCCTGACGGGGAGGGAGTTTGACGAGCTGCCCCCCCACCTCCAGAGGCAGGCCTGTCGTACCGGACGCTGCTTTGCCCGCGTGGAACCCACACACAAGAGCCGTATCGTGGAGTACCTACAGAGCCTTGATGACATCACAGCCATGGTGAGGGGGGGATGTGTGAGTGTGTTTAGGGGGTTGGTGAAAGTGTGTGTGTATCTCTGGCAACAGTGTGTTCCTGTCTAGGGCTCTACTTTGTGACACTTAAAAAGGCATGTTTGCATTGTGTGGGGCCTTTCATGCGTTTCCTCCCTTGTTTTGACTCACTGCCTGTTCTTGCCCCATCCCTCCATCCCACTCTCAGACTGGTGATGGAGTAAATGATGCGCCAGCCCTGAAGAAGGCAGAGATCGGTATCGCCATGGGTTCAGGCACGGCTGTGGCCAAGTCCGCCTCCGAGATGATCTTAGCTGATGATAACTTCTCTACCATCGTAGCGGCTGTAGAAGAGGGCAGAGCCATCTACAACAACATGAAACAGTTCATACGATACCTCATCTCTTCCAACATAGGAGAGGTTGTCTGGTGAGGATAGGGGGAAGGGGGACGAGAGGGATGGATTAGAGGAGAGGAAGGGAAAGCCATCTATAACAAAATGAAACCGTTTATAGGAGAGGTTGTATGGTGTGGAGAGGGAGAGAGGGTGGTGGGGTTACGGTTATAAATAAAGGGGAAGGATAACAGAACAGTGGTGGACATTTAGGAGTACTCTTTAGGTCAGGTGACAATAGGGAGAAGGAACATTTTAAAAGGAGGGATGGTTGAAGGGATTAACTTGAGGGAAAATAGTAGTCTGGGACAGTGAAAGAGGATTTCTGAATTATTATGTTGTATCCCTCTCTCACTCCGACCCTGTCCCCTCCAGTATTTTCATGACGGCTGCGCTGGGCATGCCCGAGGCCCTGATCCCAGTCCAGTTGCTGTGGGTCAACCTGGTGACAGACGGCTTCCCGGCCACCGCCCTGGGCTTCAACCCCCCTGACCTGGACATCATGTCCCGCCCCCCACGCTCCCCCAAGGAGCCACTCATCTCCGGCTGGCTCTTCTGCAGATACCTCATTGTCGGATGTGAGTAAATCTAGTATATCTCGATCTATATCTATGGCAGATACCGCATTGAGGCTATAGATTATGAACAGACAGTATTTTGAGCTTGTATACTTTGCAGAGGTAGCCTCATGAGTGCTTTGTGACTGATGTATTTGTAAACCAATAACATTTGGACGATTGTGATTTTTACGTCACAATATCAGCTGGGATTCTAGAATATACACATCTAACCTTTGACCTCTCTCTCAGGCTACGTGGGAGCGGCCACAGTAGGAGCTGCAGCCTGGTGGTTCATGGCAGCACACGACGGACCCAAACTCTCCTTCTACCAACTGGTAAGAACACGTCCCTCTCTTCTCTCACTTCTCTTACTTTAACATCTCTGACCTCTCACTCCCTCCCCATCTTGCTCTTTTTATATATTTTTTGCTCTCTCTATTTTCTCTCCTCCTCCTCCTCCTCCTCAGTCCCACTATCTCCAGTGCAGTGAAGGCCACGGGGATTTTGCGGGGGTGCAGTGCTCAGTGTTCGAGTCGCCCTACCCCATGACCATGGCCCTGTCCGTGCTCGTTACCATAGAGATGTGTAACGCCCTCAACAGGTACGCTACTAAAACTGCAACTCCCAACGATTCCTTGCGGTACTTAGCATCGGTCACAGAGATTATTATTTGTGACGCGACACAGAAGTTTAGTTCTCGAACAATAACATTTCTATTTATTAGTCACAGTACATTCTACATGTATGAATATTGACTGTACAGTTCATTCAGTTCTATTGCATTTGTAGTCCACCTTTTCTCTTTTCAATCAGACATAAATATTTACGTCAAATTAAACAAACAAAAAAGATCATGATATGCATGCCTATTCAATCGAGTACAGATTTTTATCAGATTATTTAGTATATGTGTGGATATTTTACTGACATCTGACTTTGTACTGATATCCAGAGCTCTGTTGTGTTTAATATCAATATTCTATTGGCATCTTATGAGTTTGTACTGGTCCATTTCTGAGCACCGCTGTGTGTGTCCTTGTCCTCAGTCTGTCAGAAAACCAGTCCCTGCTGAAGATGCCTCCTTGGTCCAACCCCTGGCTGGTGGGAGCTATCTGTCTCTCCATGGCGCTCCACTTCCTCATCCTCTACGTTGACCCCCTGCCTGTAAGTGTGTGTGTGTGTGTTCGTTCATCTGGCATAAATGTTCTACTGACTCAGAAAAACACTAAAAGAAAGATGCCCAGGGTCCCTGCTCATCTGCGTGAACGTGCCTTAGGCATGCTGCAAGGTGGCATGAGGACTGCAGATGTGGCCAGGGCAATAAATTGCCATGTCCGTACTGGGTGATGCCTAAGACAGCGCTACAGGACGGACAGCTGATCGTCCTCGCAGTGGCAGACCACGTGTAACAACACCTGCACAGGATCGGTACATCCGAACATCACACCAGCGGGACACGTACAGGATGGCAACAACAACTGCCTGAGTTACACCAGGAACGCACAATCCCTCCATCAGTGCTCAGACTGTCCGCAATAGGCTGAGAGAGGCTGGACAGGGCTTGTAGGCCTGTTGTAAGGCAGGTCCTCACCGGCAACAACATTTGAGCCTATGGGCACAAACCCACCGTTGCTGGACTGGCAAAAAGTACTCTTCACGGATGAGTCGCGGTTTTGTCTCACCAGGGCTGATGGTCGGATTACACAGAGACCTGTACTCTGGAGCGGGATCGAGGTGGAGGGTCCGTCATGGTCTGGGGCGGTGTGTCACAGCATCATCGGATTGAGCTTGTTGTCATTGCAGGCAATCTCATCGCTGTGCTTTACAGGGAAGACATCCTCCTCCCTCATGTGGTACCCTTCCTGCAGGCTCAACCTGACATGACTCTCCAGCATGACAATGCCACCAGCCATACTGCTCGTTCTGTGTGTGATTTCAGTGCTATGGCCAGCGCTGCTATGGCCAGCGAAGCGCCCGGATCTCAATCCCATTGAGCACGTCTGGGACCTGTTGGCTCGGTGGGTGAGGGCTAGGGCCATTTCCCCCCCAGAAATGTCCGGGGACCTGCAGGTGCCCGGAGGAAGAGTGGGGTAAAATCTCTCAGCAAGAACTGGCAAATCTGGTGCAGTCCATGAGGAGGAGATGCACTGCAGTACTTAATGCAGCTGGTGGCCACACCAGATTACGAATTTACTTTTGATTTTGACCCCCCACCCTTTGTTCAGGGACACATTATTCATTTTCTGTTGGTCACATGTCTGTGGAACATGTTCAGTTTGTCTCAGTTGTTGAATCTTATGTTCACACAAATATTTACACATGTTAAGTTTGCTGAAAACAAACGCAGTTGACAGTGAGAGGATGTTTCTTTTTTTTGCTGAGTTTATATAATATTATTATTTATGCTTTGTGGAAGAATATGATCTAATGCAGAAAAATATCTTGGTAGGACAAGGTTATGTATGTTTATGCACATGGAAGTCAGTGATATGTTTAATATTTACTATAGGTTAAAGAGGCAGTACAAATGTCATGTGACTAAAATGAAAGGACATTTTAGTTGACCAAAATGGTCCCATTGTTTTCATTATTTTGACAGACTAAATCATTATTCAAATGCCAAAAAATGGGACTAAGACTTGACTGAATTTTTTTTTTTTTAACTGCCAAAATGACCTCTGCTGTACAATGAAGTGCCTGTGTGTTACATTGTTCTCCTCCGATATCTCATTGTTTAACCACCCCTTGCCTTCTCTCTCCCATCCCTTCTCTCCCTTGCCTTTTCTCCCTTCTCTCCCTTTTCTCCCTTCTCTCCCTTGCCTTTTCTCCCCTCTCTCCCTTGCCTTTTCTCCCCTCTCTCCCTTGCCTTTTCTCCCATCCAGGTAGTGTTCCAGATCCGCCCCCTGTCATGGCCACAGTGGGTTGTGGTCCTCAAGATGTCCCTGCCTGTCATCTTCATGGACGAGGCTCTTAAGTTCCTGGCCCGGAACTGGATCGAGCCGGGTACCAACGTGGAGCGCCAGGAGGAGGAGCGGGAGCGCCGGCGGAGGGGTCAAGGGCCAGGGGGCATGACCGCCGCCGTGAGCAGGGCGTTCAAGGGCGTGTCCTGGTCGTTTGTTTTAATGTCGTTCCCGCTACTAATCTGGATTTACAGCCTGGACTCTGATATTACTAACATGTTCTATGAGTGAAGGGGAGAAGATGGGGTGGGAGGGGTTTGGGGAATGAATGAAAGGGAAGGAACTATAAAATAAATAGGGGAGCAAGTTGAGGTGAAGATGGAGTGCAGGGAAAGGAAACATTAAAAAAATACATTTTTAGAGGGATAAAGCCAGGGGTGAACAATCTGAGACGGTGAGAGGAAGAGGGATACAAAGGAAGTGAAGAGGAGGGAGCTGATACAACCTAGCTCATCACTCTGACTTTTTTAATACGGGCCCTGAGCGTAAGTGAGGGATTTTACAAAACTCAAGGTCCTATTTAATCATGCCTGGTTTAACGTGTTACCGGAATAGTTCTTGAAAATAACACTCCTCTTGTGCAGAAAGAACGCACGTTTGGGTTCACGTAGCTCCTTGACAACACAATTTTTACAATGTGGGACAAAGCAGAGAAGAAACGCAACTTTGTAGTTGATTCAAACTATCTTTCTGGCCGCTCAGAATGAGTGTTTATCTTTTTTCAATTTAACTTCTCCCCAGAAAGCTTGTTTAGCGGAGTTGATTGAATATGGCTGTTGCTTGTGTCTTGAACTCTCTCCTGCATATTTATTCAATTTTGAAAGGTAAATTCCTGTCTATAGATGATTTCTAACATAAGATAGTACTTATAAATTTCATTCCAGTTTCTCTACCTGTAAGGTGACAGGTGGGAAGATAGAGAGAAAGCAGCTTCTTCAGTCCAGTCTAGGGAATGGAGGGATGACTGGATGGAAAGGGAAAGCTGAAGAATCTTCCAGCATCAGTCAGACTGGCCACACACTGACATTCCAGTCAGCTTCAGAAATTAATCAATTCATATTTGATTTAATTTAGGTGTCATCAAACTGTGTCTAGAGAAGGACAGCAGAGTACTTCTTTAATGTGTATTTCTTAGGGTTATGGGCTGGCAAAGCTGAATTTTGAAAAGTAAAAGATTTTGCGTTCGTTTTCACTGCACTATTCATATTTATTAACGACACGGAATTGTTTTCTTTTTTTGATTTGTCAGATTTCTATGCTTAACTTCTTTGCTACAGAATGGATGTTGCCTCCATGTACGGTTCTGATTAAGGTTGGCTACTCTTTATGACATCATACCCTTTGTCTCCTTATCATCATGCATGTTTGAGATTGACTACTGGTACATTGCAGATGGACTGCTCAGAATCACTGATCTCCAAATCACCTTGCATTCTAAATAACTACTCGTTATGTGATCAAGATTAGCGATTCTGCGCTGTGCCTTGCTCAAACACATCCTCCTCAAACACGCTGACTGTTGCTCTATACTAGAACTGTCTAGGTTGGGTAGTAATGGGCTTTAGGTGCAGGCTTGGCATCTTTTTGCGTTACCAGATTCGTTCTGATGTCCTCCACACGATTTCAGCTGCATCCTTAAAGTTCCTCACGTAGGCCTAGAAGTAGTAGACTTGCCTCTCCGGAAGGCTCCAACATGTCTGACATTGTTGTCGGGCTGAGAAATTGCATCATATTTCAGCTAGGCTACTCTACCATTCTACTAGTTGATCATGTGTTTTGATAGTCTTAACAGCCACTCTGACATCACACCATGAACTAAAGGTACAAAGTTGTGTAGTCTGCTTATGTGGACACCAATACCACTTCCCCTATAGTAGTGGGTTTGTTAGGGCTGGGAACACTTGTGTTTTTTTGACTACACACCAAATTTGCTAACCACCCCCCCCCCAACATTGTTTTTTGTTTATTATGATTGAGAGAACTACTACGGTAATTCTGATTCATTGTCGCTGTGGCATCTGTAGTACCCCTACTGTGCCTGTAAACAATTAGGGGTGCAATTTTTTTGTAGTAAAGGGTTATTATAAAAATCATTAATAGGTGTAAGAATGAGAGGAGTGGAAAAGGGGGATGAGGGAGAGATGCTGAGAGAAGAGGTCTCTTTTCTTTCCATCTCTGTTTCTCTACTAGCGTTCTGCAAGTGCTCTGTGTCTTCATCTGAAACCAATAAGCAAAATAATTCTTAAATTAACAACTTCAAAGGAATAAACATTGAGTGGAGTAATTGGAACTTTTTACAACATTTAATTTTGACTGAATTAAAGTGGGAATGTATTTTGTTTATTGTAAATTGTTCCATTGCTGTCTGTCACATTACTGCTATTTGAAATATTGAAAATGCTTTATGGGATGAAAACAATAAAATTGTTAATTTAAATGTACGTTTCTGTGGTTGCTAATTTGACAGTTAGAGGTCAGAGCAATGTATTTAAATACATGGCTGTGGTTAGGGTATTCTTCACATTGTAAAGCCACAATGTGTCTCAATATGGCCCCTCACCATGTCGTCCATGGTTTCCCAAGCTCGGTCCTGCCCCCCCCCCCACCCCCCAAAAAAAATCAAAGCTTGAAGAAGAGTTGGGTACTTCAATCCACTGTGTAGTGCTAGGGCAAAAAAACAGCCTACATTGGGAAACGCTGATGTTGGCTAACCTCACCAGGAAAAACATGCTGTTAGTGTATATATTTTTTTTACATCGCCGAAAGGTGGCGCAGTAGAGCAGGGTTTGAAGATTTGACAGCTGTAAAGTACCACTGACAGCTGGGCGTGCATGCGTAAGTGGAAACTTGTTGCTGTGGGGGGGTGTCCCATTTATATAGACCGTTGGAAGGCGAGAGGAGGGGTTTAAAGCCATGCAGATGTAATGAAGTTGTGACGAGGAACTAACCGAATGGAAAGTGAAATTTCACAAGACCCACAGTAACTGACTGTAACGTGTTATAGCAACACATGAACAGTGTAAGTCCCGCTTTTTTCCCCCACTAAAGACGGGAAATAAACCATTTACCGTAGATATCGATTCTTTCAGGGATTATCCTCTGAAGTAAGTAATTTCTGTCATATTTTGGGGTTTTGCATGTTCAGAAATTTTAATATTTTGTGTCTGTGGTAAGAGGAATTTGACTTTACGCACATGGCACAAGACTTCTCTTGAATATTTGTTTTTTCCCCTCATTCTATTTCATTCTTTATATGACAGTTTAATTTGTTTTCCTATGAATGTACATGCCTTTTGTGTAGACAGCGTGACAAGGATGATTTTATATCAGTTTAAACAATGCTAAAGTTAATATGTTGACACTAATATGTTTGGCGCTAATTATATATATCACAAATTTGTTGTTGACACGTTTCAGGTGTCGTTTAGCCATAAGAGTAGTATAATGGAGGGTGACCAGTACATTGTTTGTAGTCAACTTTGTATAATTGGAAATGGGTCCAGATTTGAACGCGGCAACGGGCAGTCCATGCGCTGTCCACGTAAAAGGTGGCACCACCGGTGTCACCTGGACGCAGCTGTTAGTGCGCACACAGGGGAGCACGAGGAGAGGTCAAGTGACTGGCCGCACTAGGGGAAACAGCTGAGAGTGAGTGAAAGAGAGGTGGGGCGGTTTTACCACCCCTGGTTTTAAGAGATCTGTGACCATCCATTTGAACTCCATATTACTAGTAGTAGTAAACCAACCTATAACCATGCCAACAGCACCAATCAACCAGGGCCACAGACTTGGTTGTGATGCAAACCTATGACGTCATCTCTCTCTCTCTCTCTCTCTCTCTGTGTTATCGGTCACATGCACGTATTTTGGCAGATGTTAGTGAGGGTGTAGTGAAATGCTTGTGTTCCTAGCTCCCACGGCGCAGTAGTATCTAACAATTCACAAAACACACCGATCTAGAAGTAAAAGAATGGAATAAATATATAAATATTAGGACAAGCAATGTCGGAGTCGAGTATAAATATAAATATATGATGGGATGTATAGACATTATGGACAGTATGTGGAGAGAATATTTAGTATATATGTGGAAGACGTAGGATAGAATAGTATTTATACAGCAATGGTTGAATGGGATGGCATTGACTAGAATACAGTATATACATATGAAATGAGTAAAACAGTATGTAAACATTAAGGTGACCAGTGTTCCATTATTAAAGATACCAGTGATTCCATGTCTATGTACAATGGTCAGCAGTCTCTAAGATGCAGGGGTTGAGTAATCGGGTGGTAGCCGGCTAGTGACAGTGACTTAAGTTCATGGCAGGGTACTGGGTGAAGGACAAAAAAAACACTCCAAAGTTGCTTAGGAGCTAGGAGCAGAGCTGCTATGTCTGTCGGCGCCATCTTCCTGCTGAAGGGAAAGAGAATTCATTGACAGACCATTTCCCCTTTTTCCCATTTGGTTCCACTGGCACACGAAACAAAAAATGACTTATGACCAGTGCCTGAATTGGGCCAGTACACACCAGTAATATGTACAGGCTCCTCTATAAAACAGTACCAGCACCCATTTCAGTCCACATCAAGCACTGTTAAAACTATGACTATCAAGCCACATCTCCTTGTTTTTTTTGCTTCGTCATTTAACAGACACTCTTATCCAGAGCAACTAGGGTTAAGTTCCTCACTCAGGGGCACATCAACAGATTTTTCACCTAGTTGGCTCTGGGATTCAAACCAGCAACCTTTCGGTTACTGGCCCAATGCTCTAAACCGCTAGGCTACCTGCCGTCTCCGTCTGAGTGACGGTTGGAAGTGACGTGACATCCCGTTGGTGATATTCGTCATAGCGATCATACCACGACCAGCCAGACAGACAGTCAGTCAGTCAGTCATTGTGGATAGGACTCGTGTGGCAGGTGCTGTCTCTCTGGATGCATCCCAAATGGGCACCTTATTCCCTACAGAGTGAACTATAAAGGCAGTAGGGTGCCATTTGGGGCCCATCCTCTGTCTGTCCCTGTCAAGGTTGAGATACAACTTTATCTGTTCTGCTGGGGGGCATCGGGGTGGAAAGAATCAGAGAGACAGACAGACGAACGAGATGGAGAGCGAGATAGTAAGAAGAGAGAGATCAACCAAAATGGACAGGGGAGGGGGATTCTTCAGACCCGGTGCCACGCTATACCGCAATAAACAGAGTTCAAATGCAGAGGCCATTGATTGAGTGCTTTTAAAGTAGCCGATCTCCGCTGCGCTGTATCAGAACAATGAACAGCGCCCTACACACTAAAGCAAGGCCCATCTTGGTGATGAATGTAGACTACAAGATAGATAGTGTAATGTACCTATTACAAACAGCCTATATGAATGCAGCCGTACACACAGCTGTCTTGCCAACATAATGCTAACAAAATGCTGAAAGTAGTCGCCTAGTTATTCATGCGTGCAAACTAAAATACTGAATAGCAAGCAGTTTGGCTTAGAATCCCGGCGAATGTGAACGAATGAATGCGAACAGATCAAAACAACTGTACCAAGTAGACCTAGTAAATAAAATAGCAGATCGACAAAGGCACGATCGATATTTAGGCTGGTTACGTTAAACAGTAAACAAACACAGTAATCAAAAAGGTGACTGGAGATCCGAATAGCCAGAACACAGGCTACTACAGTGAGATGCAGCCACGCACAGCTGTCTTGCCACACAAATAGACCAGTAAAGGCCCACTTCAAAAATGGAAAACCATTCCGCTCATGAGTACAGCAACACGTTGTGATATGGCACAATACACTTCTGTGGGTCATATTCGACCCACATAATCAATTAAGCAATGCCGACAATGAACATGTTTCCAATACGTACAGTTCCATTTACAACCACGAAAACCAGTAGGCTACAAACCATAACAGAATGTATCTCTCTCTATGAGGAAACATACCGATATGTAGCTAGCTATACAGCGGGGCATCATTTGGGTTCTTGCAGTGGAATTATATTGAGTATTCCAGCCACTCTCTTCCTATGAACCGGTTGCTATTAAAATAACGTGTTTGGACTGAAAACCTGCGGCTAGGGTAGGATTCTAGGCTAACCTGTCCGCCTCCTCTGTTCAAAGACCTTCAGGAAGACTCGGAGGTGGAGAGGGCTATGGAGACATTCTCCTTGCGCCGCTTGTCGATACAGCGCAGCGGAGATACAGATTTTTTCACCAAGCTGTCACTCAATAATTATACGGTTTTTTTTGCTATTTTTATATTAGGGACGTACAACTAAAACTGAGGGGACACAAGTTTCAGCTGAGGGAGGAGCAGAGAGGTCAGGGGTTAGAGGTCAAAGTCTCACACTTTCCCATGTTGGGCTACCGAGTGGCGCAGCAGTCTAAGGCACTGCATCTCAGTGCTAGAGGCGTCACTACAGACACCCTGGTTTGAATCCAGGCTGCATTACAACCTGCCATGATTGGGAGTCCCATAGGGCAGCGCACAATTGGCCCAGCGTCGTCCAGGTTTGGCCGGTGTAGGCCGTCATTGTAAATAATATTTTTTTCTGACTTGCCTAGTTAAATAAAAGGTTAAATTACATGTTTGTTTTTTCTGTTTTGTTTCAGTATGAGCACATTCCAGATACAATATCCTTATGTCATATAGATGTGGTAGTAAGTAATCTTTGCCTGCTCATAGTTGGCTAAAATCACATGATTCACACCCGATGATGTCATCAGTGTCTCCGGATGATGCCATCAGAAAAAACATATTTTCTTCTATCTTTGTAACTACAAAACATAGAAACCTGCCGTTTTCACATGTACTCCCTGTTCACCCATGACCGAGTGGCCAAACACGACTCCAACATCATCAGTAAGTTTGCTGACGACACAACAGTGGTAGGCCTGATCACCGACAACGATGAGACTGCCTATAGGGAGGAGGTCAGAGACCTGGCAGTGTGGTGCCAGGACAACAACCTCTCCCTCAATGTGAGAAAGACAAAGGAGCAGATCGTGGACTACAGGAAAAGGCGGGCTGAACAGGTCCCCATTAACGTCGATGGGGCTGTGGTGGAGCGGGTCGAGAGTTCCTTTGTGTCCACATCCCCAACAAACTATCATGGTCCAAACACACCAAGACAGTCGTGAAGAGGGCACGACAACACCTTTTCCCCCTCAGTTCGGGTTATGTTTTGTAGTTACAAAGATAGAAGAAAATATGTTTTTTACCGATGGCATCATCCGGAGACACTGATGACATCATCGGGTGTGAATCATGTGATTTTAGTCAATTATGAGCAGGCAAAGATTACCTAAAAGCACATCTATATGACATAAGGGTATTGTATCTGGAATGTGCTCATACTGAACCGGAACAGAAAAAAAACATGTAATTTAACATTTGTTTTACTAGGAAAGTCAGTTGAGAACAAATTCTTATTTACAATGACTGCCTACACCGGCCAAACCTGGACGACGCTGGGCCAGTTGTGCGCCACCCTATGGGTCCCATCCCCAGATCCTCAAAAAGTTATACAGCTGCACCATCAAAAGCATCCTGACCGGTTGCATCACCTCCTGGTATGGCAATTGCTCGGCATCTGACCTTTAGGAGCTACAGAGGATAGTGAGTACGGCCCAGTACATCACTGGTGCCAAGCTTCCTGCCATCCAGGACCTAAACTCAGGAAAAAAAGAAACGTCCTCTCACTGTCAACTTCGTTTATTTTGAGCAAACTTGACATGTGTACATATTTGTATGAACATAACAAGATTCAACAACTGAGACATAAACCGAACAAGTTCCACAGACATGTGACTAACAGAAATTGAATAATGTGTCCCTGAACAAAGGGGGGAGGGGTCAAAATCAAAAGTAACAGTCAGTATCTGGTGTGGCCACCAGCTGCATTAAGTACTGCTGTGCATCTCCTCCTCATGGACAGCACCAGATTTGCCCGTTCTTGCTGTGAGATGTTACCCCACTCTTCCACCAAGGCCCCTGCAAGTTCCCCCACATTTCTGGGGGAAATGGCCCTAGCCCTCACCCTCCGATCCAACAGGTCCCAGACGTGCTCAATGGGATTGAGATCTGGGCTCTTCGCTGGCCATGGCAGAACACTGACATTCTGGTCTTGCAGGAAATCACACACAGAACGAGCAGCATTGTCATGCTGGAAGGTCATGTCAGGATGAGCCTGCAGGAAGGGTACCACATGAAGGAGGAGGATGTCTTCCCTGTAACGCACAGCGTTGAGACTGCCTGCAATGAAAACAAGCTCAGTTCAATGATGCTGTGACACACCGCCCCAGACCATGACAGACCCTCCACCTCCAAATCGATCCCGCTCCAGAGTACAGGCTTCTGTGTAACGTTCATTCCTTCAATGATAAACGCGAATCCGACCATCACCTCTGGTGAGACAAAACCACGACTCGTCAGTGAAGACCACTTTTTGCCAATCCTGTCTGGTCCAGCGACGGTGGGTTTGTGCCCATAGGCGACGTTGTTGCTGGTGATGTCTGGTGAAGACTTGCCTTTACAACAGGCCTACAAGCCCTCAGTCAAGCCTCTCTCAGCCTATTGCGGACAGTCTGAGCACTGATGGAGGGATTGTGCATTCCCGGTGTAACTGAGGCAGTTGTTGTTGCCATCCTGTACCTGTCCCGCAGGTGTGATGTTCGGATGTACCGGTCCTGTGCAGGTGTTGTTACACGTGGTCTGCCACTGCGAGGACGATCAGCTGTCCGTCCTGTCTCCCTGTAGCACTGTCTTAGGCATCACCCAGTATGGACATTGCAATTTATTGCCCTGGCCACATCTGCAGTCCTCATGCCTCCTTGCAGCATGCCTAAGGTATGTTCACGCAGATGAGCAGGGATCCTGGGCATCTTTCTTTTGGTTCTTTTCAGTGTCAGTAGAAAGGCCTCTTTACTGTCCTAAGTTTTCATAACTGTGACTTTAATTGCCTACCATCTGTAAGCTGTTAATGTCTTAACGACCGTTCCACAGGTGCATGTTCATTAATTCTTTATGGTTCATTGAACAAGCATGGGAAACGGTGTTTAAACCCTTTACAATGAAGATCTGTGTTATTTGGATTTTTACGAATTGTTTCGTAAAAATTGTGTTTTGTACACTGCTGCTACTCGAATAACCTGTACCCCCCCGCACATTGACTGGTACCCACTGTATATAGTCTCATTGTTATTTTATTGTGTTACTTTTTATATTTTTTTACTTTAGTTTATTTGGTAAATATTTTCTTAACTCTTTCTTGAACTACACTGTTGGTAAAGGGCTTGTAAGTAAGCATTTCACGGTGTTTACACTTGTATTCGGCGCATGTGCCAAATAAAGTTTGATTTGATGTTAGGGTGGTGCTAGAGTTGACCAATTTCATGTTGAAAAAGGGTGAAGTTTCTCTTTAAACACTTCTCCAGTCATGGTAATAACCAGATATTCTGTGCAACATAGATGTGTTCCCATGTAGTGTACAGGTGTAGTTAAGTGGGACTGGGTATGTGACCACTGCAGCTATTTTTGGCCGAAGTCCCAGTCTGGATGCAGGCCTGTGCTCCAGAGAGGTAATAGACCCTCAGTCAAACCTGCTTTACCTACACACACAGTCACAGATAGACTGGCATTTATTCACACTTATATCAAACATTTTGTATAACTAAACCAAGAAAGACCACAGCCGGTCATTTCAAATGGGAACAAATGAGTCATAGTGGGCAGAACAAGGAAGGTGGTGGGCAGAGCCAATCAAGAGCTAGCGAGATCCTATTGGCATGCTCTCACAATCATTTGCATATGTATGTTAGGGACCGCCTACTCTGAAGTGCGTGTGTGCAATAACTCAATTCGCCTTTGCTCTCCTTCTAAACAACATATTGTTTTGTTGTTTTTTTGTTGTTTTTGCAAAGGGTAAAGTCTACGAAACTTTAGTCCACTCTGTTCGTAACAGATTCTAGTTTTGGGGAACAGAAAACTGAATTGAGATCAAATATTTCATTGACGAGAAAATGAGCAAAATGCCGACCAAAATCCATCTCGTTCCATCTTCTCCCACTGCCGGCCACGCCGAGCGGATGCTTCAAGTGTATACATCCGGTGAAATATCTGTCTCATTGTTCTATCTGTGCTTATATGTACTCACACATACATCTAACATCCATTTGTTTTATGCATACAGACGTCATGCCTATTGGCCACAGGTAAACATATACATTTTTTTTGTGAGTTATACTCCGGAGTTATACTCTTCTCATTGGAATTTACATTTTTACAAGGCACATTGCACAAGGCTAAACTCTCCCTAACTAGGTCAGGCTGTGTGCGTATGTGTGTGCCCATAGGCACATGCAAATAACAGAGTGTGTGTTTGTGTCAGTCCCTGCTCTCTGATACCTGATAGGTCCACGGCATGAGGTCAGACACACAGCGGTAAGGTCAATGTGACGTGGTGAGGTTGGACCCATGTGCAGGGAAGAGACCAGACGAGGAGTCAGTGGTTAAGGATAGACATAAATGCTTTACTGATAAACAGTAGCCGCAGGATCACAGTACACTGGGGAAAACCCCCCACTATGTCTTGAAAACTCACTCAGGAAACAAACACCCCCTGTAAACAATTAAAGCTGCAAAGGAAACCAGAACCCCCCCCCCCCCCCCCCCCCCCCTTTAACAGGGAAATCATAATGAGTAATAGGACACAACTGAGTGTCATTAATGTCTTTAATCGGCAGTTTTGTACAACGCGACTCAGACCAGAGCATATCGGACCTATTTTCTCTCCATATCCCCGGATTTCTACCGCAAGCTCTGGAAATTTACACCTGGATCTTGCAGTTAGCTAGCTGCTATCCGAGTGACTATTGGCTTACGTCGGTCCCGGAGCAAACATCAATTATTACGGAGCTAGCCAGCTGAAGAGTTCCATCAGCCACTCCTGGGCTACAATCACCTATCCGGACCCGTTTTACTGCCTATGCAGAGCCCCACCGGGCCTTCACAACTGGACTACTGACGTTATCTGCCCGGGGGAGTTATCCAACTGGCCCCTCCATTGCGACGTTACCTGAACGCCCATCTGAGACAATATCTCTCTCATCATCACTCAATGCCTAGGTTTACCTCGACTGTATTCACATCCTACCATACCTTTGTCTGTACATTATACCTTGAAGCTATTTTATCGCCCCCAGAAACCTCCTTTTACTCTCTGTTCCAGACGTTCTAGACGACCAATTCTCATATATTTTAGCCATACCCTTATCCTACTCCTCCTCTGTTCCTCTGGTAATGTAGAGGTGAATCCAGGCCCTGCAGTGCCTAGCTCCACTCCTATTCCCCAGGCACTCTCTTTTGATGACCTCTGCAACCGTAATAGGCATGGTTTCATGCATGTTAACATTAGAAGCCTCCTCCCTAAGTTTGTTTTATTCACTGCTTTAGCACACTCTGCCAACCCGGATGTCCTAGCCGTGTCTGAATCCTGGCTTAGGAAGACCACCAAAAAACTCTGAAATCCCCATCCCTAACTACAACATTTTCAGACAAGATAGAACGGCCAAAGGGGGCAGTGTTGCAATCTACTGCAGAGATAGCCTGCAGAGTTCTGTTCTACTATCCAAGTCTGTACCCAAACCATTTGAACTTCTACTTTTAAAAATCCAACTATCTAAAAACAATTATCTCACCGTTTCCGCCTGCTATAGACCACCCTGTGCCCCCAGCTGTGCTCCGGACACCATATGTCCATATCTTCAGAGCTCGTGCTGCTAGGTGACCTAAACTGGAACATGCTTAACACCCCAGCAATCCTACAATCTAAGCTTGATGCCCTCAATCTCACACAAATTATCAATGAACCTACCAGGTACCACCCCAAAGCCGTAAACACGGGCACCCTCATAGATATCATCCTAACCAACTTGCCCTCTAAATACACCTTTGCTGTTTTCAACCAAGATCTCAGCGATCACTGCCTCATTGCCTGCATCCGTAATGGGTCAAGCGACCTCCACTCATCACTGTCAAACGCTCCCTGAAACACTTCAGCGAGCAGGCCTTTCTAATCAACCTGGCCCGGGTATCCTGGAAGGATATTGACCTCATCCCACCAGTAGAGGATGCCTGGTTATTTTTTTTAAATGCCTTCCTCACCATCTTAAATAAGCATGCCCCATTCAATAAATTTAGAACCAGGAACAGATATAGCCCTTGGTTCTCTCCAGACCTGACTGCCCTTAACCAACACAAACACATCCTATGGCATTCTGCATTAGCATCGAACAGCCCCTGTGATTTACAACTTTTCAGGTTAGTTAGAAACCAATATACACAGGCAGTTAGAAAAGCCAAGGCTAGCTTTTTCAAGCAGAAATTTGCTTCCCGCAACACAAACTCAAAAAAGTTCTGGGACACAGTAAAGTCCATGGAGAATAAGAACACCTCCTCCCAGCTGCCCACTGCACTGAGGATAGGAAACTCTGTCACCACCGATAAATCCACTATAATTTTGAATTTCAATAAACATTTTTCTATGGCTGGCCATGCTTTCCACCAAGCTACCCCTACCCCGGTCAACAGCACTGTAGCTCCGACAGCAACTCGCCCAAGCCTTCCCTATTTCTCCTTCTCCCAAATCCAGTCAGCTGATGTTCTGAAAGAGCTGCAAAATCTGGACCCCTACAAATCAGCCGGACTAGACAACCTGGACCCTTTCTTTCTAAAATTATCTGCAGAAATTGTTGCAACCCCTATTACTAGTCTGTTCAATCTCTCTTTCGTGTCGTCTGAGATTCCCAAAGATTGGAAAGCAGCTGCGGTCATCCCCCTCTTCAAAGCGGGTACACTCTTGACCCAAACTGCTACATACCTATATCTATCCTACCCTGCCTTTCTAAGGTCTTCGAAAGCCAAGTCAACAAACAGATTACCGACCATTTCGAATCCCACCGCACCTTCTCCGCTATGCAATCTGGTTTCAGAGCTGGTCATGGGTGCACCTCAGCCACGCTCAAGGTCCTAAACGATATCTTAACCGCCATCGATAAGAAACAATACGATGCAGCCGTATTCATTGACCTGGCCAAAGCTTTCGACTCTGTCAATCACCACATCCTCACATCCTCATCGGCAGACTCGATAGCCTTGGTTTCTCAAATGATTGCCTCGCCTGGTTCACCAACTACTTCTCTGATAGAGTTCAGTATGTCAAATCAGAGGGCTTGTTGTCTGGGCCTCTGGCAGTTTCTTTGGGGGTGCCACAGGGTTCAATTCTTGGGCCGACTCTCTTCTCTGTATACATAAATGATGCCGCTCTTGCTGCTGGTGAGTCTCTGATCCACCTCTACGCAGACGGCACCATTCTGTATACTTCCCGACTCCCGGATGTAATTGTCCATGACCAGGAGAATAGCGGGATATGTAGAGCTAGACAGGGGTACCCTAGGATAAGGGGGTTCCCAGGAGCTGTGATCAAAAGGAAACTAAAAGTCTCTGAGTGATTCACCCGAACCTGCAGTAGAATGGGCTTGGGCTATTCCACCAAGCCGGAGACAATGGGGCATCCATCAAGGGCTTGAATCTGCAGAGGGATGGGACATTTCACGCAAGGGATTTGTATTTTGTAAAAGTCTTGATCAATGAAATTCTCTGTGGCCCCGGAGTCCATGAAGGCTTGAATCTGGTGCTGATGGTTGTCCCAGTGGAGGGTTGCGGGTAGTGACAGACGGTGACTGGGTAGCTGGGAGGTATCTGCACAGCTCGTCAGGGTCTCCCCTTTGTCCCGGCGAGCATTGGCATTTCCCGTCAGCTATGGGCATGTAGCTTGGAGATGGCTGAGACCTCCGCAGTAGAGGCAGCAGCCTTCGAGAATGCGCCTGTCACGCTCCTGTGGGCTCAGACGTGTGCGTCCCAGCTGCATGGGCTCGTCAATGCCGAGTTCGGCGGGCTTGGGGTTCTCAGGAAACCGGGATACTGGGGTGGTGTCATAAAGGCGTTGTCTCACGAGTTCTCGGAGGCGGTTGTCGATCCTGATTGCCAGCATTATCGGTACTCGGGTCCTCCCCCAGATCCTAAGTGGCCAGTTCATCTTTGATGGAGTTAGACAAACTCTGGTGGAACGCGGTGACCAAGGCCTCCGGGGTCACTACTCTACTCACCACTCTTTTCTCATCTTTGTCTCTCCTTTATTCTCCTCTTCACCAATCCCTTATTCCTCTCCCTCAGGGCAGTTAGTTCTTTCCACTAAACTAAAACCCCCTACTACATTGCACAGTTCGGGCTTGATCTGATTTATCTTTAGGGGAACTGGCAACTGTGCGCACTAAGCTCCCAAAAAATAAAATAACTAAATGGAATTCAAATAATTGAAACCAACAATAATGATAAATAACCAACATTTTGGTTATTCGCTCAGCACTACATTACAGACAGATCTGTGTGTTTTTTTGCTAACATAGAATAGTCTACATTCAGAGTATTTCCACAATTCATTATGCAACTCATGAAATAATCCAATTTCCCTTGGATCCGTTACATCCGTCTGTCAAAGTCTTCATTCCACCAGTCTGTCATGTTAAGGGAGGGGGGAGCAGATATTCTATATGTTTTATAGAAAGTCAACACATTCAGGGATTACAGCGGAATTGGCAGAGAAACCAGTCAGCACCGCTTCCTTCCAGAAACCAGAATGATGTGGTCGCCGTGATGGTGGTGATGACGAGTCAGTCGTGTGGTTAACCTCACTTTCAGTGGTAGGATCCCACAGAGGGTTTATATTGCCGTCCTCGTCCGTTTGGTTGCTCTCTGAGCTCAGATGAAAGTGAGGAGGAAAGCAGCTGCATACTTAAAAAAGAAAAACATCCTTTCTTGCTTTGATATGTATTTTTAGTTTTTGTCGACCTTTGACGTTGTTGATGCAACTTTGAAGTTCCGTGTGTGCAGTACTTCAGTCTTTAAGAAAGGATTGTTAAACGTTAAACTCTCTCTCCCCTGTCTTCCCCTTCCTCTTGTCTTTCTCTTTCTACCACCTCGCTCTCTCTCTCTCTCCCCCCAGAGCAGCGATGGCTCCTTCTCTGGCCCAGGCCTACCGTAGGCGGTGGTGGATGGCGGTGACTGCGGTCATAGAGAACCTGCTGTTCTCTGCTGTGCTGCTGGGCTGGGGATCGCTACTCATCATGCTCAAGAACGAGGGCTTCTACTCACACCTCTGCATAGGTACGTCCCCGTCCATGGGTAACACTCACACAGGGATGCCGTATACTTCAAGGTTGGGGTCATTTCCATAGTAAGGGATGCCGTATACTTCAGGGTTGGGGTCATTTCCATACTAAGGGATGCCGTATACTTCAGGGTTCAATTCCATTTAAATTCCAGTCAATTCAGAAAATAGACCAAATGCCAATTCAAAATGTTTCTCATTGAAAAGCACAGAAGAGAACTTCAGAGTACTTTCCAAACTGTCTGGAATTGAAATGGAATTGACCCCAGGTATACATAAACCTATGCATAGATACTGTGGGGTGAATCCTAACGACCACTGATATCAATGCATGACTAAGTGAAAATTCAACTCCAGTGGAACTTGGGATTCGCCCCTGTATACGTCCATAGAGATATATATGTCTATAGCACATGTGGTTTCCTGTGTCTTGTATAGTTCTCAACTCCCCTCTCTCTCGTCCCCTTCCTTACCCTTCTCCTGCTCCCCCCTCTCTCTCTCCACCTCCCTACCTTTCTCCCCTCGCTCTTTCTCTCTCTCCCTCTCCACCTCCCTACCTTTCTCCCCTCGCTCTTTCTCTCTCTCTCTCCACCTTCTTACCCTTCTCCTTCTCCCCTCTCTTTCTTCACCTCTCTCCACCCCCCCCCCCAGACAACGAGACAGTGTTCAGTAACATCAGTTCGTGGGACAGTGGTATCTGGCATAGCTGCGTGGACCAGGAAGAGATGTTGAATCTGGGCTTTACCATTGGCTCCTTCCTGCTGAGTGCAGCCACTCTGCCGCTAGGTATCCTGATGGACAAGTACGGGCCCCGCCCGCTCCGCCTCCTTGGCAGGTAAAAGACGGGACACATCATCATCGTCATTGCCATCATCATTATAGTAATAGTAAATCATCAGCGATTAACACTGTGATTGTCATTGTCACCATTGTAACTTTTTTAACAATCGTCATGACCAGAGTCATTATCTTCACATCCATCGTCATCATCATTATCTTCCATCAGTCAGCGTCATCATCAACTCTCTCTCTCTCTTGCAGTGCGTGTTTTGCTTTCTCTTGTGCCATGATAGCTGGAGCTGCCTATAACCCAGAAGGTAAGGATCCTAAGCCGCTGTAAGTCACTGTAAATGAACACGAAATGTACAGAAACATCACATTGAACACATCTGCTTATTACATTACACTGCACACATAGATCTCACTTAACGGTCTCCTCCTTCCTCCTCCCTTTCCTCCTCCAGTACTCTCGGCCCTCATTTTCATCGCAGTCTCCTTCAACGGCTTCGGAGGAATTTGCCTCACCTTCACCTCCCTCACGGTAAGACACACACACACACACACACACACACACACACACCATCCTTCTCCTCTACATGGACACAACAAGGACATATCCAAAGTTCCCAGAACACACCAGCGGCTGGTGGGAGGAGCTATAGGAGGACGTGCTCATTGTAATGGCTGAAATGGAATTAATGGAACGGTATGAAACATATGGAAACCACATTTGTCTCCATTACATTCATTCCATTCCAGCCATTATAATGAGCCCCTCCTCCTATAGCTCCTCCCACCACTCATGACCAAAACCTCCCGTCACCTGAAAGGTTTCTTATCGCGTGCTGTGGCCCATAGAGACCAAAGGACTGCACTCTATGCTACACCCTGCTTTAAGCCATCTCTGAACTGTACACAAAATAACTGCACTATACTGCATTTGCACTCTGTTCATGTTTCTGCATGTAGATACATTCACACTGATACTGTAAATGTGTACATCCACTGTATATCAGCAGAATACCCACTGCATATCAACAACATACCCACTGTATAACAACAACATATATAACAACAATATACCCACTGTATAACAACAATATACCCACTGTATAACAACAATATACCCACTGTATAACAACAATATACACAGTGTATGTCTACAATATACCCAGTGTATATCAACAATATACCCACTGTATATCAACAATATACCCTCTATATCAACCGTATACCCACTGTATATCAACATTATACCCACTGTATGCCAACCGTATACCCACTGTATGTCAACAATATACCCACTGTATATCAACAATATACCCACTGTATATCAACAATATACCCACTGTATATCAACATTATACCCACTGTATGCCAACCGTATACCCACTGTATGTCAACAATATACCCACTGTATATCAACAATATACCCACTGTAAATCAACATTATACCCACTGTATATCAACAATATACCCACTGTATATCAACAATATACCCACTATATATCAACCGTATACCCACTGTATATTTGTATATCTGCTCATTCTCCTATAGCTCTATGCTCACTCTGCCTAGTTGTATATAATGCATGTAAACCTTCTTTAAACTCTGCTGCCTGTATTCTGTCTCTAAATGTTGTCTAACACTAGCAACACCATGTCACCAAGTACAGTCCTGAGTATGTCTAAATGTACTTGGTGAATAAAGGTGATGTGATTCTGACCAGCCTCCTCTGAAATACATATGTTAGTTATTATAACCATAGGAAAATATTCTACAGATATAACTAACTATACACTGAGTGTACAAAACATTAAGAACACCTGCTCTTTCCATGACATAGACTGACCATGGGAATCCAGGTGAAAGCTATGATCCCTTATTGATGTCACTAGTTAAATCCACTTCAAACAGTGTAGATGAAGGAGAGACAGGTTAAAGAAGGATTTGTAGGCCTTGAGACAATTGTGACATGGATTGTGTATGTGTGCCATTCGGAGGGTGAATGACAAAAACGGGGTATGGTAGTAGGTGCCAGGCGCACCGGTTAGTGACAAGAACTGCTAAGCTGCTGTGTTTTTCACACCGAACACAGTTTACATTGAGTATCAAGAATGGTCCACCCAAATGACATCCAGCCAACTTTACATAACTGTGGGAAGCATTGGAGTCAACATTGGGCCAGCATCCCCAACATGGGGCCAGCATCCCCGTGAAACATGTTCAACACCTTGTAGAGTCCATGCCCAGACGAATTGAGGCTGTTCAGAGGGCAAAGGGGGGGGGGGGGGGTGGACAACAATCAAGTTGTAGAAACATCTCAAGGATGATAAATGGACACAGGATGCACCTGAGCTCAATTTCGAGTCTCATAGCAAAAGGTCTGAATACTTATGTAAATAAGGTATTTCTGTTTCTTATTTTTAATATATTTAAAAACCTGTTTTCTCTTCATCATTATGGGGTATTGTGTGCAGATTGATAAGCAAAAAAAGTAATTTAATCCAATTTAGAATAAGGCTGTAACGTGGCAAAATGTGGAAAAAGTCAAGGGGTCTGAATACTTTCTGAATGCACTGTGTGAGGCATACTGTAGCTATTACACACTATATTACTGTATATTTTTGTCTGTTGGTGTTCAGAGTCTCTACGGCACATGCTGTTCTGCTCCTGGCTCTAAATTCTAGCACACGGCCGTCGGCCAATCAGATCACTGGGCTGTCGACACGCTTGTCACTGCCCCCTTCCCAAAACACACAAGGACACCCATCTCTCTCTCTCTCTCTCTCATTCAATTGACTTTATTGACATGGCAAGTTTATTATTACTTACATTGTCAAAGTATAAATATTGAAAAAATAATTTAAAAAAATATATTTATATATAATATATATATATTTATATGTAAATAGATGGTGGGATCAACAGCAATAATAATAGTAGTAGTGGACATGGGATTACCATTAACAACAACTACAACAACAATATTAACGAGAACAACAATACATTAAAGCAATGGTAGTAGACCAGTGTCAACGTGACTGAGAAGACACATGACGTGGTATGAAAGACAAAACACGAGTAGATTTAGCCTTTGTTTTGGTTTACTTGTTTATTAATTAGAGTGTGGAGGGTGTAAATGTGGTCTATTGTATGATCATTGTTTAGAAATCCAATCTGGCTTCTGCTCAGGACGTTGTGTTCGTCAAGGAAATGATGTAGTCTGCTATTTATGATATTGCAGAGAATTTCCCCCAAGTTGCTGTTAACGCAAATTCCTCTGTAATTATTTGGGTCAAATTTGTCTCCATTTTTATAGATTGGTGTGATCAATCCCTGGTTTCAAATATCGGGGAAAATACCTGCAGTGAGGATACTGTTGAAGAGTTTGAGTATAGCCAATTTGAATTTGTGATCTGTATATTTGATCATTTCATTTAAAATACCATCAGCAACACAGGCCGTTTTGGGTTGGAGAGTGCATAGTTTTTCCAATAATTCTTCTTCTGTAATTGGGGTATCCACAGGATTCTGATAGTCTTTAACTGCTGATTCAAGGATTTGTCATTTTTCTTGTATATCTTTTTGTTCTGGGCTCTTTGTTATGTTGCTGTAGAGGTTTGCAAAGTGATTTCTCCACATATCCCCATGTTAGATAGTCAGTTCCTCCTGATGAGGTTTGTTTCATTTATTCCAATTCTCCCAGAAGTGGTTTGATTCCATGGACTCCTCAATTCCATCCAGCTGATTTCTAATGTGCTGTTCCTTTTTTGTTCTCAGGGTGTGTTTGTATTGCTTCAGTGTTTCCCCATATTGAAGGCGTATATTTTTGTTGTCTGGTTCTCTGTGTTTTTGATTAGACATATTTCTCAATTACTTTCTTAGATTTTTGCAATCATTATCAAACCATTTTTCATTATCTGTTATTTCTGGTTTGCTCTTATGCTTCTTTAGATTAGCCTAGGAGTCTAATTTGTCAAATATAAAGTTTATGTTCCAAACAGCCAAATTTACACCTTCATTGTTGTAGGAGAATGCTAAGGCTAAAAAGTTATCCATGAGAGATTGCATTTTTTGGTTAGTAATTGCTTTTTGGTAGATGTCTGTACTGTTTGCACTCCATCTATAGGCCTGTTTTGTACCATGTGATTTATTGGGTTGTGATGCTTCATGGTTGGGTTCTGATCTTCTCAGATACACTGTGATTTTACTGTGGTCTGAGAGAGGTGTTAGTAGGCTGACTGTGAAGGCTCTGAGAAACTCTGGGTTTAGGTCGGTGAGGAAGTAGTCTACAGTGCTGCTGCCAAGGGATGAGCTGAAGGTGTACCTACCAAAAGAGTCCCCTCTCAGCCTACCATTGACTATGTACAGACCCAGTGTTCCACAGAGCTTCACGAGCTGTACTTTTTCACTTTGTCATAGTTGTTTCTGAGGAGGATATGTGGGGAGGGAAAGGTTGTTGCTTCCTGCTAGGTGTTTATCCCCATGACTGTTAATAGTGTCTTGTTCCTCTGGTGTTCTACCGTTCAGGTCTCCACAGACCAGTACATTGCCTTGGGCCTGAAAGTGACTAACTTCCCCTCTAGAATGGAGAAAGTCTCTTCATTGAAGTAGGGTGACTCTGAGGGGGGAATGTATGTGGCACAGAGGAAGACGTTTTTATCTGTCAAGATAGTCTCCTTGTTGATTTTTAACCATATAAAGAATTCTCCTGTTTTGATCAATTCGATTGAATGAATTAGTTCAGATTTACACAATATTAGCATTCCCCCTGAGTCTCTGCCCTGTTTGATTCCTTTTCATTTAGTGGATGCATATGATTATCTCCCTATAACCTAGTGGACAGCCAGTGGAAACATCACCTCTGCACCATGTTTCCTGTAGTACTACAATATCAACATCATCAATTTCTTTCAGGAAGTCTGGGTTTTTGCTCTTTAGTCCAAAAGCAGAGGACTTCAATCCTTGTAAATTTCAACATGCAACGTAAAAAGATTTCATAACTTTTTTTCCCCCTTCTTTACCTTCAAAATGAGACAAACACTCACAATCCAACAAGAACTATTAAAAAGGGTTTTTCAATTAAAGTAAACTCTTATTATGCAAATGTGATTTGTTTATCATTTAAGATAGAATTTGTGTCATGCCACTTGGGTGGGTGTAGGATGAGGATGGTGGAGTTCTTGTGCTCATCTTACCATGACCCTCGACCTATCACATGTGAGCATAGTAGACTCAGCATTTGTTTAATGTCACTCATTTGGTTGGTGGGGGCTGGGCCAGTTGCTCCTCTCATAGCCTGTGCGTAGCTCTGCCTGCTGGGCTGTGGCTCCTCCAAGTGGGTCTGCAGTGGGGGGTGGGAGTAACAGTATAACTTTAGTCCGTCCCCTCGCCCATACCCGGACTCGAACCAGTGACCCTCTGCACACATCAACAACTGCCTCCCACGAAGCATCATTACCCATCGCTCCACAAAAGCCGCGGTCCTTGCAGAGTAAGGGGAACTACTACTTCAAGATCTCAAAGTGAGTGACTTCACCGATTGAAACGCTATTAGCGCGCACCCCCGCTAACTAGCTAGCCATTTCACATCTCTCTCTCTCTCACTAATATATATATAGTGCCTTGCGAAAGTATTCGGCCCCCTTGAACTTTGCAACCTTTTGCCACATTTCAGGCTTCAAACATAAAGATATAAAACTGTAATTTTTTGTGAAGAATCAACAACAAGTGTGACACAATCATGAAGTGGAACGACATTTATTGGATAGTTCAAACTTTTTTAACAAATCAAAAACTGAAAAATTGGGCGTGCAAAAGTATTCAGCCCCCTTAAGTTAATACTTTGAAGCGCCACCTTTTGCTGCGATTACAGCTGTAAGTCGCTTGGGGTATGCCTCTATCAGTTTTGCACATCGAGAGACTGACATTTTTTCCCATTCCTCCTTGCAAAACAGCTCGAGCTCAGTGAGGTTGGATGGAGAGCATTTGTGTACAGCAGTTTTCAGTTCTTTCCACAGATTCTCGATTGGATTCAGGTCTGGACTTTGACTTGGCCATTCTAACACCTGGATATGTTTATTTTTGAACCATTCCATTGTAGATTCTTTATGTTTTGGATCATTGTCTTGTTGGAAGACAAATCTCCGTCCCAGTCTCAGGTCTTTTGCAGACTCCATCAGGTTTTCTTCCAGAATGGTCCTGTATTTGGCTCCATCCATCTTCCCATCAATTTTAACCATCTTCCCTGTCCCTGCTGAAGAAAAGCAGGCCCAAACCATGATGCTGCCACCACCATGTTTGACAGTGGGGATGGTGTGTTCAGCTGTGTTGCTTTTACGCCAAACATAACGTTTTGCATTGTTGCCAAAAAGTTCAATTTTGGTTTCATCTGACCAGAGCACCTTCTTCCACATGTTTGGTGTGTCTCCCAGGTGGCTTGTGGCAAACTTTAAACAACACTTTTTATGGATATCTTTAAGAAATGGCTTTCTTCTTGCCACTCTTCCATAAAGGCCAGATTTGTGCAATATACGACTGATTGTTGTCCTATGGACAGAGTCTCCCACCTCAGCTGTAGATCTCTGCAGTTCATCCAGAGTGATCATGGGCCTCTTGGCTGCATCTCTGATCAGTCTTCTCCTTGTATGAGCTGAAAGTTTAGAGGGACGGCCAGGTCTTGGTAGATTTGCAGTGGTTTGATACTCCTTCCATTTCAATATTATCGCTTGCACAGTGCTCCTTGGGATGTTTAAAGCTTGGGAAATCTTTTTGTATCCAAATCCGGCTTTAAACTTCTTCACAACAGTATCTCGGACCTGCCTGGTGTGTTCCTTGTTCTTCATGATGCTCTCTGCGCTTTTAACGGACCTCTGAGACTATCACAGTGCAGGTGCATTTATACGGAGACTTGATTACACACAGGTGGATTGTATTTATTATCATTCGTCATTTAGGTCAACATTGGATCATTCAGAGATCCTCACTGAACTTCTGGAGAGAGTTTGCTGCACTGAAAGTAAAGGGGCTGAATAATTTTGCACGCCCAATTTTTCAGTTTTTGATTTGTTAAAAAAGTTGGAAATATCCAATAAATGTCGTTCCACTTCATGATTGTGTCCCACTTGTTGTTGATTCTTCACAAAAAAATACAGTTTTATATCTTTCTGTTTGAAGCCTGAAATGTGGCAAAAGGTCGCAAAGTTCAAGGGGGCCGAATACTTTCGCAAGGCACTGTACATACATACACACACACATACAGTAACCCTCTGGGTCTGTACCAGTAGTTCCAGGACCTAAATCACACATCCGTCCGTCAGTCAATATTAGGTACATGAGCTATATGACCTTACATTCTCCAGGGCAATCGAGACATATCCCATTCCTCTTTTTTTGTGCTTGTAGAATGTTGTTCTGATTCTGTTTTTAAAGCTCCCTGCTTTTTCTCGAGTTCACCCATCTTCCTATCCTCTCTGTGTCTCTCTACCCCTCTCTCTGTACCTCTACCCCTCTCTCTGTACCTCTACCCCTCTCTCTGTACCTCTACCCCTCTCTCCGTCCCTCTACCTCTCTCCGTCCCTCTACCTCTCTCCGTCCCTCTACCTCTCTGTCTGTCCCTCTATCTCTCTGTCTGTCCCTCTACCTCTCTGTCTGTCCCTCTACCTCTCTGTCTGTCCCTCTACCTCTCTGTCTGTCCCTCTACCTCTGTCTGTCCCTCTACCTCTCTCCGTCCCTCTACCTCTCTCCGTCCCTCTACCTCTCTCCGTCCCTCTACCTCTCTGTCTGCCCCTCTACCTCTGTCTGTCCCTCTACCTCTCTGTCTGTCCCTCTACCTCTCTGTCTGTCCCTCTACCTCTCTGTCTGTCCCTCTACCTCTCTCCGTCCCTCTAACTCTCTCCGTCCTTCGACCTCTGTCTGTCCCTCTACCTCTCTGTCTGCCCCTCTACCTCTCTGTCTGCCCCTCTACCTCTCTGTCTGCCCCTCTACCTCGACGTCTGCCCCTCTACCTCGACGTCTGTCCTTCTACCTCGACGTCTGTCCCTCTACCTCTCTCCGTCCCTCTACCTCTCTCCGTCCCTCTACCTCTTGATGTCTGTCCCTCTACCTCGACGTCTGTCCCTCTACCTCTCTCTCTCACACACTCTCTGCCTCTTTCACACACGTACATGTACACATACCCACCAGAGGAGGCTGGTGGGAGGAGCTATAGGAGGACGGGCTCATTGTAATGGCTGGAATGGAATTAATGGAACGGAGTCAAACGTTGCTTTCCGTATGTTGGGTGTGTTTGAGACCGTTCCATTAATTTAATTCCCGCCATTACAATTTGCGCATCCTCCTACAGCTTTTTTTACAAAGAGCATGTGTGCGCCTAAGATGAAAAATGTAAGCGCTCACAAAGTAATTTGGGAGCACAATGAAAAATATAGGAGGTAATGAAGCCAGAATCCCCCCCAAAATGTTGGCGCACTGGTGCTCCTAAATGAAAGCTCCAGGTCACAGCAAAAATATTTAGGCGCGTATGCAAGTAAACGGTTGCACTGCACGACATGGCAAACGAGTCACACGTTTCCCTCCTAGTCATTGACTCTTTCGTTCCATCCACCCAAATAATGTCAACCTTTGGTTCTGTCTGCCTGTCTCTGTCTGTCAGTCCATGGTAGTGTGTGTGTGGGGGCACGTAGCTGAGGCCCCTGAATACCTCCGATGGCTCATTAAGAACGAGCTGGAGCTCAGCCATGACCCGTACACTGATCGACAGGACCTGGAGAGAGAATGGTCATGGTCATGGGGCAACTTTATCCGTACCTCTGCCAAGACCTGACCAGGGAAACCTGCAGGCCCTAGTTATTGGCTAAAACGACACTCGTAGGAAAAAGGTTTCTATGTAGTACCAAAAATGGTTCTATCACTTCATATAGCAACCCTTAAGGTTCTATATAGAACCCTTTTGTAGGGTTCTTTAATCAGAACCCTAGGGGTTCTATATAGTAAGTGTAGGGCACAGGTTTGTTCCTGGTCAGGTTACTTGGTCTGGAAAACTGTGGTACTGGCTGGTATGTCACTATCAGCAGGGTTAAATTGGTGGGGGGGGGGGGAGTGATAAGAATGGAAAAACAGGGAGAGAGACTGTTGTGGAAAACAGGAAAGATCTAGAGAGGGAAATAGTGGGATATTGTCCTCAGTTAAACTTAGAATGTGACCAACTGGAAATAGGGTGTTAAAGTGTGTGTGTGTTTTGCTTCTTCCTGAACTGCCCAATTTTGCATTTAATTGTTAAAAGAGAGAGCGCATCAGAAGCATCAGAAGCATCAGAAGCATCAGAAGCCCAAGCATCAGAAGCATCAGAAGCCCAAGCATCAGAAGCATCAGAAGCATCAGAAGCCCAAGCATCAGAATAATATATATATTTTATGAAGGAGTGGTAATTCCCACCTCTTCCCTATTTTCAGATTTGTATTGAACAAATAGTGAAGGGATGACGGATGGGAACGATACACAGAGTTATTATTTATATAAATGATTTATATAACTTGTTTACATAGATGCTGTCTTTATAGATTCCGGGTGTAATGCACATCTATAAATAGAGGTTAGCACAATGGTGTTTGATATAACTCTTTAAGCTCAGCTTGGCACAGTGTGGAGTGACATAGTTTGCATCCGAAATGGCACCATATTCCCTACGTAGTGGTCAAAAGTAGTGCACTATATAGTGAATAGGGTGCTACTTCAAATCGTAACACACATCTGTAAAGAGAAGTGCAAACAGTGCTGTTGCTCTGAGCCTGTACGTTTATATCCAATGTACAAAAAAGCTAATCACATCAATTTGATTTAAGCCCCCATAGAGAAATTGTGTCACAATTTCTGGTATGTATTTAAGCTCAGTGTGGTGACACAGTACGTGTTGTCACTATATTTAACTTGAACTAATTTACCGCTCTGCGCAGCGAACATTCATGTCAGCTCGCGAGATCAGGCGATGTTTTCCAAAGGGGGAGAGAGTGGTGACGACACACAGCCTGATGTGATGTACGTTGTTATCTGTGTGTCTTTATATCTGCGTAGGCTGGCACTGGCAGTGTCGTTGGCACGACATAGGGGGAACTACCCACAGCTGTTTGTGTTGGGTATTACTTCGGCAGGTTAAGGAGGACACTGCTTCTACTGTGCCACCTGCACAATTCCACGCACACACACATTCACAGCAACAACAACAAAAAATGCATTTTTGGCACGCAGACGCTCAGTACTTGCACAACGTCCTCCAAAAAGACAAGGGAGAGAATGAGTGAGGAAAATAGGAAGGCAACTACAAGACTTCTTGTATGGCATTTGTTAATTCATAACTCCATATGTCCACATTTTCTACCGTTTCCAAGTTAAAACTGTTAGTTTTGAAAAAGTGCCAGCGACCAAAAAATGTCTAAAATCAACCTTCTACTGTGTAGCAATATTATATGCCAAGTCAGAGGCTGTGAATACAAAGCCAGCCTATTCCCCATGCCTCAGGCTAGCATGTGTCTCCTAAAGCAGCAGAGTAACTGACCTAACACATGTTGCAAAGCTGCATATTAGGACCCTCTCCACAAAGATGGAACAGCTCATATCACCACCTGGTGTTACTTTCATAGAATTGCATCTTGAGCACTTCCAGTGCCTTCCGGAAGTATTCACACCCCTTTACTTTTCCCAAATGTTGCTGTGTTACAGCCTGAATTTAAAATGGATTACATTTAGATGTTCTGTCACACACCATACCCCGTAATGTCAAAGTGGAATTTTGTTTGTAGAAATGTTTTTTTTATTTGGTAAAAAAAAAAGTCAAACTGAAATGTCTTGAGTCAATAAGTATCCAACCCATTGTTATGGCGAGCCTAAATAAGTTCAGGAGTAAAAATGTGCTTAACAAGTCACCTAATAAGTTAATAATAATGTTCAATAATAGTGGTTAATATGATTTTTTTTGAATGACTACCCCATCTCTCTACCTCGCACATAGAATTATCTGTAAGGTCGCTAAACCAAATAGTGAATTTCAAGCACAGATTCAACCACAAATACCAGGGAGGTTTTTCAATGCCTCGCAAAGAACGACACCGATTGGTAGAATTGTATAAAAAAAAAAACAGACACTGAATATCCATTTGAGCATGGTGAAGTTATGAATTACACTTTGGATGGTGTATCAATACACCCAGTCACGACAACGATACAGGTGTCCACCCTAACAGTTGCCGGAGAGGAAGGAAACTGCTCACGGATTTCACCATGAGGTCAATGGTGACTTTTAAAACGGTTACAGAGTTTAATGGCAGTGATAGGAGAAAACAGGATGGATCAACAACGTTGTAGTTACTCCACAATACTAACCTAAATTAGAGTGAAAAGAAGGAAGCCTGTAAAGAATAAAAATATTCCTAAACATGCATCTTGTTTGCAACAAGGAAATTACATTTTTGTCCTGAATACAAAGTGTGATGTTTGGGGCAAATCCAACACAACACATCACATTGTATATTTATCATATATTTTCAAGTGTGGTGGTGGCTACATCATGTTGTGGGTATGCTTGTCACCGTCAAGGACTAGGGAGTTTGTTTTTCGGGAAAAAAATTAACGGAATACAGCTAGCTATAAGCGCAGGCAAAATCCTAAAGGAAAACCTGGTTCAGTCTGCTTTCCAACAGACACTGGGAGATGAATTCACCTTTCAGCAGGACAATAACCCAAAACACAAGGCCAAATATATACTGGAGTTGCTTACCAAGACGACGTTGAATGTTCCTGAGTGGCCTAAGTACAGTTTTGACTTAAATCGGCATGAAAATCTATGGAAAGACATGAAAATGATCAAAGACTCCAGCCACCCAAGTCATAGATTGTTCTCTCTGCTAACGCACGGCAAGCGGTACCAGAGCGCCAAGTCTAGGTCCAAAAGGCTTCTTAACAGCTTCTACCCCCAAGCCATAAGACTCCTGACCAGCTAATCAAAGGGCTACCCAGACCCCTCTTTTACGCTGCTGCTACTCTGTTTATTATCTATGCATAGTCACTTTAACTCTACCTACATGTATATATTACCTCGACTAACCAGTGCACCCGCACATTGTTTCATTATTTGTTACTTTTATTTTCTATTTTTTACTTAAACATTTCTTAACTTCTTAAAGCTTTGTTGGTTAAGGTCTTGTATGTAAGCATTTCACTGTAAGGTGATTGTCATTATTGACAATTATCACATGCACCTGTTGTATTCGGCGCATGTGATAAACACAATTTGATTTGACTTGAAATGGCTTTCTGGCAATGATCAACAATCAAATTGACAGAGCTTACAAATATTACATATTTTTTTTGTAAGAATAATGGGCAAATATTGTACAATCCAGGTGTGCAAAGCTCTTAGAGCCTTACCCAGAAAGACTCAGAGCTCTAATCGCTGCCAAAGGGGCTTCTACAAAGTATTGACTCAGGGGTGTGAATAGATATGTACATTTGATATTTCTGCGTTTCATTTTCCATCAAATTGCAAAAAAATATATAATAATAAAAAAAAAAAAATCGCTGGATTCAGTTAATACAGCCACTGTGATCTTAAAGACCTGTGATCTTTGTCCGACTTCCTCTTCCTCCCTCTTTTCTATCTCCCACTCTCGCTGTTTCCCATCTCACTACCTCTCTGCCCCCCCTTCTCTCTGTCTCCTAGTTGCCCAACATGTTTGGGAACGTGCGCTCCACTATCCTGTCTCTAATGATCGGCTCCTACGCCTCTTCAGCCGTCACCTTCCCTGGAGTCAAGGTAGGAGAGTTATCCCCAGTTCCCTCTGGGAGTTTAGGTCAGTGTTTGTTACCTTAAGCACCTTGTGACAAATGTTGATTGGTTTGTTGATTGATTGAGGATTCACAGAAAGGCATCACTTGATGGCTTTACTTGATATCGTGATATATTATAGTTTAATTTTCTAACCTCTACATCTCTCCCTCCCTCCCTCTGTTTCTTCCCTCCAGCTGATCTATGATCTAGGTGTGTCCTTCAGGGTGATCATGTGGGTGTGGTCGGGGCTAGCCGGTCTCGTCTTCCTCAACTGCTTCCTCAATTGGCCGGGGGAGTCTTTCCCCGCACCGGAGGACATCAGCTACACGTCAGTATTCATGACAACGTTACTATCATAAACACAACATTACATGACGTAACTCTAACGTTATAGACTGTCACAGTAACCCAAAAATCGTTGAGGGAGTTCTGAATCTGAACTTTATTCTCTCTCTCCTCCTCCTCGCTCCCACAGTAAGGAGGTGAAGCTGAGTGGCATGGTGATGGATGACAAGGTGACGGGGGACAGATTCTACAGTCATGTGACCACGGTGGAAGAGAAGATGGCTGCGAAGCAGCAGGAACCAGATCCCTCGTCAGAGCAGCTCCCAACTGGAGAACAGACACAGGGTGAGGAATAGCATGGGATCAACAACAAAAACGGTTAGAACCTGTCCGAACTAGACATAACTGCTTAGAACCGGATAGTTAAATGGAACCGGTCAGAGCCGGTCTTCCAGGGCTTCACTCACCAACCAGAATAAATGGACGGTATTGAGTTCAACCCTACTTTGATCTGTTCAACTTCATAAAAATGTGTTGACAAATTGAGAAAGTAACTTAGCCTAGTGTCATGATCTCATGTTTAATTCTTACCCCCGCCCCTCCCCTTCTTTCCCCCGACAGGTGGCCCTCCTTTCCGTAGTTCAGTCTGCTCGCCCATCTTCCTGTGGAGTCTCATCACCATGGCGATGACCCAGCTACGCATCATCTTCTTTATGGGCGCCATGAACAAGATGCTGGAGTTCCTGGTTACCCACGGCGACCCACACCGTAAGGACCAATCGCTTGTGAAGGCTTTTAAGTCGTGGGCACTGACCCGTTTGCCTTGTGAAAGCAGACTGATTTCGTAGTAGCTCACATTCTGTTTCCCTTCAAGTGATGTGAAACCAAACATGAGCGCAGCGGTTAGTCTGCCATTTCTTTATTCTGTCACACATCTTTATCTTTATTTTTTGTCAAGTATATTGAGATGACAAAATAAAACTTGACTTGAATATCTGTGGCACCGGATGGTCACAGTTGTCGGAGAATGGCATCTGGGATTTGTTATGATGTCAGTGGGTGTGAATTTGTGACTTCCTGTGTGTTTTTTTGTTTTCAGCTTCTAAGGAGCTATTGATGGAGGCAGAGCAACAAGGTGAGAGAATGAAACAGAGAGAGATCCTGGTTTGGTATTGGAAGCTTGTGTGTGTGTGTTGAGAGGTGTGTTTGTGCGTGCGTGCGTTCGGGCGTGTGAGAGAAAGAGAGTGTGTGTGTGTGTGTGTGTGGTAATGCATAGTGACTGTGTATGTGCGCATGTATGTACGTGTGTGTGTTTTCTGACCGTGTGTCTCCTCTCCTTAGTGGGTTTCTACTCGTCAGTGTTTGGCTCTCTGCAGCTGCTCTGCCTGCTCACCTGTCCTCTGATTGGCTACATCATGGACTGGAGGATGAAGGAGTGCGACGTAGACCAGAGGTGTGCGTGTGTACGTGTGTGTGTGTGCGCGCGCATGTGTGTGACAGAGTGAAACGGAGAGAGAACGGAACAAAGAGAGAGAGAGAGAGAACATAGGAACTTCAGTTATAAACTACCCATCTCATCCATCATGCTGATTGGACAGTGTTTATACTTACAGCCCACCAAGAAAATCTCTGGGCCCTAGGTATTTTACATGCATGTGCCTATTGGTGCCTGGGATGCAGTAATACAAAATCACCACTAGATGGCGACATAAGCTGTTCATCCCTATGGAGAGATGGACAGCAGTTGACTAAAATTGGTCAATCAGCTGTCTTTTTTTAAAAAAATTATCTTTATTTTACAAGGCAAGTCAGTTAAGAACAAATTCGTATTTACAATGACGGCCTACACCAGCCAAACCTGTACGACCCTGGGAAAATTGCGCGCCACCCTATGGGACTCCCAATCACGGCCGGTTGTGATACAGCCTGGATTCAAACCAGGGTGACTGTAGTGACACTTCTAGCACTGAGATGATGTGCCTTAGACTACTGCGCCACTCTCTTTAAGGGAGAAATAATTCAGAAGGGACCAAGCATGGCATGTTGAGAGAGAGCCCGGGTTGCGTTCATTATGGGGCGGCAGGGTAGCCTAGTGGTTAGAGCATTGGACTAGTAACCGAAAGGTTGCAAGTTCAAATCCCCGAGCTGACAAGGTACAAAATCTGTCGTTCTGCCCCTGAACAGGCAGTTAACCCACTGTTCCTAGGCCGTCGTTGAAAATAAGAATTTGTTCTTAACTGACTTGCCTAGTAAAATAAAGGTAAAAAAAATAAATAAAAATTAGACATCTAACTGACTAAAATACTAATTTTCGCTTTCCTTTGTAATTTAAAAAAAAATGTTTAAATGTCTTCTGTGGCGTTCCCCAATAAACACAACCCTTGGTATTTTCCTGATGCTTACATTTTTTTTTCTTTTTTTTTTTCTTCATCCCTGACCTCTTCTTTCCAGCCAACCTGAACCCCCGAAGAGAGACAGGAAGATCCAGAAACTGACAAACGCCATCCGTGCTTTCATCATCACCAACGTTCTACTGGTCACCTTCGGAGTCATCCAGATGATAGACAACCTGCCTGTACAGGTAAGAAGACAGCCACATGACCCTACCGCACACAGCTCACCTGGGTTGCGTTCAACAGGACACAGCGTTGTGGAAATATAGAAATATATGGGGGGCCTCCCGAGTGGCGCAGTGGTCTAAGGCTGTGCCACTAGAGATCCTGGTACGAGTCCAGGCTCCGTCGCCCATGGGGCGGTGCCCATGGGGCGGTGCACAATCAGCCCAGCGTCGCCCAGGTTAGGGGATGTTCTTGTTCCATCACGCTATTGGGACTCCTGTGGCGGACCGGGCGCAATGCACGCTGACACGGTTGCCAGGTGGACGGTGTTTCCTCCGTCACATTGGTGCGGCTGGCTTCCGGGTTAAGCGGTGTCAAAAGTGCGGCTTGGCAGGGTTGTTTCGAAGGATGCATGGCTCTCGACCTTTACCTCTCCCGAGTCCGTACGGGAGTTGCAGTGATGAGACAAGAGTAACTATCAATTAGATACCACGAAATTGGGGAGAAACAGGGGTAAACGTTGTTTAAATATATATATATATATATATATATATATGTAGACAAATATGCCTCTCTCTGAAATGTAAAAAAGGAATCATGTCAGCTCTATTTGTGATATTTTGATCTGCCACATTCCACAACATTTCCCTACCGAACGTGGCCCAATACAGGTAGGAACACAGTCACATGACCATGCCTACCATATCTACCCATATACAGGTAAATAAACAAAATGCTGATAACTCACCTTGCAACAAGAACCCTGGCTACATGTCAGTGTTCATTTTGGCACTCTTATTTAAATTGAGTCTAGCCGTAGTCATTTTTACAAAATATATTTCAGTCTTAGTCACTGTCAAGTTGGTATGATGGATCGGGAGACAGGCGCAGGAATGCGTAATAGTTGTTTTTTTATTAAGCCCAAGTTACGGCGTGCCGTGTAAAGGCACGGGACGAAGACCACACAAACATGTAACAAAACACAGAAACCCAAAACAAAAGAGCGGAGGTGTACCTCGAATAAATAACACAGGCGCACAATGATTAACACACGGGATGAGACCCGTAATCATCTGCGCCATCCACAAGGGCACGAAAGCCCAAAACACACAGCACAGGTACTCAGACACACCAACAGACATTGTAACAATAATCGACAGCCCAATGGAAACCAAAGGGCACACTTATACAAGTACTACTCAGTGGGAACAGGGGAGGGTAATGAAGGTTCCGGAGGGATCCGTGACAGTCACATTTGTTATTTGAATAATGATTTAGTCTAGTCATTGTCAAAATGATGAAAACTGTGGGTCGTGTTTGTCAACTAAACGCCCTTTCATTTGAGTTGCATCACATTTGTATGGCCTCATTAACCAATAGTAAACATGAATCACTGACTTCCAGGTGCACAAACATACATTGCCTTGTCCTATGAACATATTTTTCTGCATAACATCCTACATCCTGACAAACATATATATAAGAATTATCTGGCCATGTAAATGTCTAATTCAGCCTACATAGATATTGCACATGACATACAAAACAAACAGATACACACTTTCACAGGGGGAGAGAGAGTAGCACCAGATGGTGCCGCAAAGTACTGTATTGGCAAAGTAGTATGGGTTGCACCTCCGCCACTCGGTCGCGTCTTTGCCATTGTTTTCAACGTTCCACTGCCACGGCTGCCACATTGGTGTCTGAAAGTATAACGGGGGTAATGGTGTAAAGTACTTAAGTACAAAATACTTTAAAATACTACTTAATTAGTTTTGGGGGGTATATGTACTTTACTTTACTATTTTTTATTTACTTCACGACATTCCTAAAGAAAATAATGTACTTTTTACTCCAAATATTTCCCCTGACACCCAAAAGTACTCGTTAAATGTTGAATGCTTGGCAGGACAGGAAAATGGTCCGATTCACGTACTCATCAAGAGAACATGGTCATCCCTACTGCCCATGATTTGGCGGACTCACTTAGCACACATGATTTGTTTTTTAAATGACGTCTGAGTGTTGGGAGTGTGCCCCTAGCTATCCGTGAATTAAAAAATTGTAAAAATGTTTTTTTTTTAAATGGGGCTGTCTGGTTTGCTTAATATAAGGAAATTTAAATTATTTATACATTTACTTTGACTTTTGATACTTAAGTACATTTTAGAAATTACATTTGCTTTTGAAACTTAAATATATTTATAACCAAATACTTTTAGACTCAAGTAGTATTTTAGACTCAAGTATTATTTTACTGGGTGACTTTCACTTTTACTTGAGTCACTTTCTATTAAGGTATCTATACTTTTACTCAAGCATTACAATTTTGTACTTTTTCCACCACTGAATGGGAGCTAATGACAGTTTCACCCGGTGATGTAATCAAGTCACTAAACCTTGAATCCGAATCGAGTCCCAAGTCCCCTGTGCTCGAGTCCTGGTCCAAGTGCTCAAGTCTGAGTCACCGGGTCCACATGACCTAAAAATAAAGTTATTTACCCAGTCAGGTATACCCTTACAAAAAATATTGAAGTTTGAAACTGCAGTAAAAGTGCAGTAACTGCAGTCGACTGGTATTCTGGACGCAGTAATTGCAGAATAACTGCAGCGTGCTATTTTTGACAAACGTTGCTAGCTAGCTAATTACAACATTGCCATCTGTCTAAAACAGGCCTGGGCAATTATTTTCCATGGAGGGCCACATTAGAATATATATATTTTTGCCATCGTGGGCCAGAATCATATTACAGGATTATACATCATGTGTGTCACTGTGTTGGCAGATATATCTACTGTAAATCACGTCCAGATATGCTACTTATTTTTCTTTTTTTAACACGCACAGAAAATAACCACATCCATGTTCCCCTTTTGGTAGTTCTTTTCATTATTAAACATGCAACGAACTACACAGAGGGAACAGTACACTGCATTCAGCACCACGGACAGAACTCTTGTTAACGCGTATGCACAAAAACATAATGTAATGAAACAGGCAGGGAGCAGGTCTCGAACCCTCGACCTTCTAGCCCGAAGTCCAGCGCGCTATCGACTGTGCCGCAAAAGCATGCTCAAGCGGCAGAGTCGATATCCGCGATTTATAAACCCAGGGTCGTTACAATAAGAAAGAGCGAGAGCTCAACATTACATTTAAACTAGTCAATCAGTTTGACGAGTGGAGGGTCTGATGGGCATTGACTAGAGCATTGAAGTCAGGTATAGTTTCTGACGTCGCTATGTGCAGGACTGCTGAGAGATGTGCCTTGACTTGTTTTATTTCATCACTGAAAATGTCTGTTCACATAGTTTGACCCAAACAGTACAAACATCTTCTGAGCATGACTCCTAATCATTGGAAAGTTTTGTTCATCGAGAGATGCATATAACCTCATCAGTGACATTGTTTTGAATAGTTCTCCAATCACTGCATCAGACTGAAGATCGATAAGCTCAAGTTGCAGGTCAGTGGGAGCGTTATCCACATTGAAGGTGAAAGGAGAGGAGACCAACGGCATGTCATTTTCCAACACTTTGAAATCGTCAAAATGACGAAAAAAACTCACCATTCAAAGCACGCAGCAGCGATGTATACTTCTCCCGCTGGTCATCTGATAGGGAACAGACTAGTAGTGTCGGAAGGTGGGTGAGATTGTTGGCTTCTACTTGGCGGGTCAGGAGGAGTAATTTCCCCTTGAAGTCTTTGACAAGGTACATCTGTACATCTGATGTGCAAAAAGGCCCTTCCCTTGTAGTTTGGAATTCAGTTCATTCATGAGGGCCATGATGTCCACGGTGAAGACAAAATCAGCCAACCATTCTTTATCTTGCAGTTGAGGAAAATCCACATATTTTCACTTCATTTGCAAAAACTCAGCAATCTCCGACTTCAGGTCCCACTCCCTTTTAAGCACCTTCCCCAAACTCAGCCATCTCACGTTTGTGTGGTAGGGGAGATCTGCATGACCCGACTCTGTCTCTTCCAACAGTGAGACAAACTGCCTGTGGTTTAAAGATTTTGCTCTTATGAAGTTTACCACTTTAGTGACTGTATCCACGTCTCATTTTCAGAACACATTTACAGATCTGGGTCTGCCCACACTCATCGCTTGCTCCCCCTCAGCTCACCAGCTGATGTAGGTTGTGTTTGCTGGGTGTGATGTGTCCTTCCCACTGATTAATAAACCGCACTGCAAATCTGTGCTGCTAATATTAATTGTGGTTATCACTGAAAAGCTCTCAATCTCTCCAAAAACTCTTGTCCAGTCCACTTAGAAGTCCGATTCCTGTCAAAGATAATTTCATCCTGTCTCGTTTTAGTCAACTGAAATGAAAAATGTAAATGATGATGAGATTATGTATTTAGTTGTGTATATGTTTAGTTTGTATATGTTTAGTCCTTAGTATATGTTTAGGGCCACAATGGAACTTTTTTGTGTCGTCCTTGATGATTTTAAAATGCAGCAGTATCCACGGGTGTGGTTGTATTGTGTTTTTAAATGGCCAAATAAAATTAACAATTTCTCTCCCTCTCCATCCCCCTATCCTTTTATTTTCCTAATACCCCCCCTTTCTCTCTCCTTCGCCTTCTCTTTGACTCCCTCCCAGATAATTTCCTTCATCGTCCACACCATGGTCAGGGGTTTCGTCCACTCCTGTGCCGGAGGACTCTATGCTGCCGTGTAAGTGCATTACAACGTCAACTAAACACATTGTTGGACGCTTGCTTTCCAGAACATTACACCCATGCTATGATCGTCTCAGTAAGATCCGTAGGTGCGTGTGTGTCAGATAGCTTTGGGAATGGTTTGTTACGCAATTTGGAAAACACTAGATTACATATCAATAGCAGTGAAAGGCTAAATTATTGGATACAATTCACAAATTGCTACAAACACAAAAAAAAATCAAAAATATGTATTATCTTAACAAAACACAGGTAAGGTACCGTCAGTTTTGATTGGGGAGGTAACCATTACATCCCGCCCCTTCCAGATATCCGTCCAATCACTTTGGGACATTGACGGGGATGCAGTCGATGATCAGCGCGCTATTCGCTCTCCTCCAGCAGCCTCTCTTTGTCATCATGGTGGGACACCTGGGAGGAGACCCCTACTGGGTGAGGCTACACACACACACAAACAAACAAACAAACATGTACACAGAGCATACACACACACACACACAAACACACACACAGAGCATACACACACACACAGATCACATACATGCATGCATGCAGACACACACAGCACACACAATGACATTAGTGCTTTGCCGTTGTACTACTGAGATTGTAAGGCAAATTAATAAAAATGGATTCATGTGAATAGGCAGAAACAGACAATTGAGGCAATAAGATTTATTAGAAAGGTATGTCTCAAACACGTTAGTTCTCCCGTAACCGGCCGTGACCGGTAGGTCCTTGGGGCAACGCACAATTGGCCTAGTGTCGTCCGGGTTAGGGAGGGCTTGGCCAGTAGGGATATCCTTGTCTCATCGCGCACCAGCGACTCCTCTGGCGGGCCGGGCGCAGTGCGCGCTAACCAAGGTTGCCAGGTGCACGGTGTTTCCTCCGACACATTGGTGCGGCTGGCTTCCGGGTTGGATGCGCGCTGTGTGTATCAGAGGACGCATGACTTTCAACCTTCGTCTCTCCCGAGCCCGTACGGGAGTTGTAGCGATGAGACAAGATAGTAGCTACTAAACAATTGAATACCACGAAATTGGGGAGAAAAAGGGGTAAAAAAAATAAAATACAAAAATAAAAAAATAAAATAAAAACACGTTAGTTCTCTGACTAACTCTATCTTCCGATCAACAGATCAACCTGAGCCTGCTCATTGCCTCATTGGCTGGATTCCTGTTGCCCGGATACCTGATCTATCACCGTAGGAACCTGATGCGAGAGAAGGTGGAGGAGTGTGAGAGGGAGGCCGCTAACCAATCAGAAAGAGAGAGACAAACCTTACGGCAACCAGAAAATGGCCATACCAAAAACCATACTAATGGACATCTCAGCAATTAAGCTTAAGAATCTTGACCAAACTAACTGTCAAATATCATAGTCGTTAATTGTAAAATATCATTATAGACCATCGTCATGACGATGACAAATGATGGTTGTCATTTTCGACAAGGACAGTGATGACGATATTGTGCACGGGAGTTTGGACATGTCGCCCTTAAGCCCTTTTTAATTTGACATCAAAATACACACTCAATATACTCATTTTGTTTTAGGTATGACATGCCAAAGAAATCCTAAAATATGCTATCTTTATTTTAGTTAAAAACATAATTTCATGCCTAAACGTGAAATAGAAAATCTCAATGGAAATTGAGTTTCGGCAATTCAATAATTAAGCAATAATATTTAAGCTGACCAAAAATTCCATGAAGGTTATTGGTACCATTTCAGGTCACCCTTCCACCAACCAGAAGCACAGCTCTCAGTATTCTGTAGTAGACAGGAAGTGGATTTATTTCACTATCAGATTGGCTGGTGTAACATTGAACTACCTCCCCCACCCAACTCTCACCAAACCACAGTCACTTCATTAATTTAGGCCTAGCAGCCAGTCTGGTAGTATTATTTTATTGGTCATTGTTTGTTGGTCTTTGTCTTTTCCGGTTCACTCCCTGTATCTATACTAGTCCTTATTGTGTCTTTACATCTAGCGGAGAATACAGATTAGGAGGAGACATGGTGGAGAAGGTGAACCGCAGTTTCCCCGTACATGTGCCCAGACCACCAGCCCATGGGGCCTGCACATCCCTATTAATTTGACTATCAATCTGCACCTGCAATCTTTCCCTGTGTCCCCTTCTTTATCTCCATGTCAGACCTGTCATTGTAAGTCCACTAAGTACTATGCCCACTTGGTCAAGTCTGCGGCTATGTCCGAAATGGCACCCTATTCCCTATATAGTGCACTACTTTTGACCAGAGCCCATGGGGTACAATTTCAGACACACCCTGGGTCACTACCTCTATTTCCCTGTGTTCATCCCAGAGTTACTATTTAAATGACTCCGTGCATCACAATGTGTCCACCTGAAATGTGTGTTCGTCCCAAATGGCACCCTATTCCCTATTATGTGCACTACTTTTGACCAGGGCTCATAGGGTCTGTTTGTTTGGTCAGACTTCGATGGTCCCTCTGTTTTTGCGTTATTTGATCTTTAGGTTCTGCGTCCCAATTGAACTATGATAAAATTGCAACGTGAAATGTCTGTGTAGTTCAAGAGAAATGCCAATCAGTACCCATCACCGAAACCTTTTAAGGTGAGCTGTTACAAAGGAGCTCTTACAGAGAGCTGTAGATTAGTTTAAAAGAAAAGTATTTATATCAATGTGGGCAAGAAAGAGCACTTGTCAGAAGCTGATTCAATCTGGTCAAACAGCCCACCAACCGACCATCTTGAAATGTTAAACCGTGTTTACAGTTAACAGTACTGTACAAGATAATATAGATGTACAGATGTGTTGCTCAAATCAACTCCAAAAGCTGGTTGAATCTGATCAACCAACCGTCTTCGGTATTCAAAAACAATAAATGATTTACAGCTAACAGCCCTCTATGAGGTCACATAAAACAGTATTTTACAGTTCATAGTATTGTATTTGGTCAAATAAAAGTGTTGCTAGTTAACAGTACTGTATGAGGTCAAATATAACAAACAGTATTACTAGTTAACAGTAATGTATGAGGTAAGGTGGATGCACCTGAACCCCGATATCACTGTCCCCATGACAACGACAGTAGAACCACCTCATTGGAGCAGGGCTTCATTTAGCAGGTGCATTGGAGCTACTAGGCTATTTATTTAGTGTGCATCCCACTAAATCCCGCTGTAGGGTATGGGGTGCCATTTGTGATGGAGACCGCGTGTGTGACTTAGTAGCGCTTGAATCTGAAAGAGAATACTGTAATGTATGTATGTAATGATATGTAATAAATTGAATGTGTGTAATAAATTGAATGTATGTAATAAATTGAATGTGTGTGCTTTATTGTAAGTGCCTGGGGAGCAAGTATTTTTGTGGTAGCCTGGTCTCAGATCTGTTTGTGCTTTCCCCAACTCTATTGCAAGACAAACATGGCATGTTTGAAAAGGAGTTGACACGATTGCACAAACAGACTGGCACTCTGGCTACTTTTGTGCCATGTAATGGTATGTGTAGTACCTATAGTGTCCGAATTGCACTATGAGAATGTAAAGCCATAGTTTTGCTATATATATATATATATGCGCGTGGAATGTTTTCTCATCTTTTTAAGACTTGAGAGTTTGCTTTGCCATTTATTTTATTTGAGCATCAGAAGAAAAAAAAAACGTTGGTTCATCCACATCACAGTTGCTCTCCAACTATGCCTCTCAAGAGTAGGAGTGGTGATCTAGGACCAGTTTAGCCTTTTAGATCAGAATGAATTAGATAACATGGACAGGGAGGGGGGGGGGGCTGATCCTAGATCAGTACTCCTACTCTGAGATGCTTTATGATTACATGCCCAGAACATGGGGCAACTTTCACATACTGTACTTCCACCTCTGTGTTGGAGAACATTCATTATCACCGATCTTATTACTGATCTTATTACATTTGTAATAATAAGATCATATTATGTGGGCAATGTGGTGAAGAGAATGTAAGAGGATCCAAAACCATGTATTATAAATAGGCTTTGAATAGAAAATGTCATATTTAAAGACACGCTCCGGAACTTTGAATTTTTTCAACCTCCCGCTTAGGGTTGGATGCGTCCATGTGTAGTTCATACATGCCTAATTACATGCCTTACTTCATTAGCCACGCAATCCCAACTGTTTTCTGGAAGCTGTGTGGCACCATTCCCCCCCCCCCCCACGTGGGCCAGCCCCTCGCCATTTGAATGACAGCTAGCAGGATGCAAACACAGCAGAGCGAGAGAGAGAGCAATGACATGGTGCACATATGTGACGTAACAGTAGTACTTAATTTCCGGGGACCACTTTTGGCTCGTGGTCATTACTTTCAGAACTACTGGCTAAAAAAGTTTACAAAGTACCGGAGAATCTCTTTAAGTGGTTTTACTGATGTTCTGGGGCACTTCTCTTTGTGAAGTAATAAATGAACAGATTTCAACTCTACAACTCTACAGAACCCAAACATGGCTGGTGAATAACCTTCTCAAACTGTAATAAGACACATGGGAACTTTGTTTTTCTACAGTGCCTTGCGAAAGTATTCGGCCCCCTTGAACTTTGCGACCTTTTGCCACCTTTCAGGCTTCAAACATAAAGATATAAAACTGTATTTTTTTGTGAAGAATCAACAACAAGTGGGACACAATCATGAAGTGGAACGACATTTATTGGATATTTCAAACTTGTTTAAAAAATCAAAAACTGAAAAATTGGGCGTGCAAAAGTATTCAGCCCCTTTACTTTCAGTGCAGCAAACTCTCTCCAGAAGTTCAGTGAGGATCTCTGAATGATCCAATGTTGACCTAAATGACTAATGATGATAAATACAATCCACCTGTGTGTAATCAAGTCTCCGTATAAATGCACCTGCACTGTGATAGTCTCAGAGGTCCGTTAAAAGGGCAGAGAGCATCATGAAGAACAAGGAACACACCAGGCAGGTCCGAGATACTGTTGTGAAGAAGTTTAAAGCCGGATTTGGATACAAAAAGATTTCCCAAGCTTTAAACATCCCAAGGAGCACTGTGCAAGCGATAATATTGAAATGGAAGGAGTATCAGACCACTGCAAATCTACCAAGACCTGGCCGTCCCTCTAAACTTTCAGCTCATACAAGGAGAAGACTGATCAGAGATGCAGCCAAGAGGCCCATGATCACTCTGGATGAACTGCAGAGATCTACAGCTGAGGTGGGAGACTCTGTCCATAGGACAACAATCAGTCGTATATTGCACAAATCTGGCCTTTATGGAAGAGTGGCAAGAAGAAAGCCATTTCTTAAAGATATCCATAAAAAGTGTTGTTTAAAGTTTGCCACAAGCCACCTGGGAGACACACCAAACATGTGGAAGAAGGTGCTCTGGTCAGATGAAACCAAAATTGAACTTTTTGGCAACAATGCAAAACGTTATGTTTGGCGTAAAAGCAACACAGCTCATCACCCTGAACACACCATCCCCACTGTCAAACATGGTGGTGGCAGCATCATGGTTTGGGCCTGCTTTTCTTCAGCAGGGACAGGGAAGATGGTTAAAATTGATGGGAAGATGGATGGAGCCAAATACAGGACCATTCTGGAAGAAAACCTGATGGAGTCTGCAAAAGACCTGAGACTGGGACGGAGATTTGTCTTCCAACAAGACAATGATCCAAAACATAAAGCAAAATCTACAATGGAATGTTTCAAAAATAAACATATCCAGGTGTTAGAATGGCCAAGTCAAAGTCCAGACCTGAATCCAATCGAGAATCTGTGGAAAGAACTGAAAACTGCTGTTCACAAATGCTCTCCATCCAACCTCACTGAGCTCGAGCTGTTTTGCAAGGAGGAATGGGAAAAAATGTCAGTCTCTCAATGTGCAAAACTGATAGAGATACCCCAAGCGACTTACAGCTGTAATCGCAGCAAAAGGTGGCGCTACAAAGTATTAACTTAAGGGGGCTGAATAATTTTGCACGCCCAATTTTTCAGTTTTTGATTTGTTAAAAAAGTTTGAAATATCCAATAAATGTCGTTCCACTTCATGATTGTGTCCCACTTGTTGTTGATTCTTCACAAAAAAATACAGTTTTATATCTTTATGTTTGAAGCCTGAAAGGTGGCAAAATGTCGCAAAGTTCAAGGGGGCCGAATACTTTCGCAAGGCACTGTCTTGTCACAGTACATCCACTTTGAAGTAAACGTTGTTACAAGTTTACTGTTGGAAGCCCCCAATGATGCGTCTTGCATCCCAGTTAGCAATGAGCACTCGGGAGCCTGCAGTCCCTCCATAGTGGTCGATCGCGGTGCGCCAGCTTTTTTCCCCCGAACCGACTCACAGAGCACTAGGCCGTTTGGGTCACGCTGCTACTCCCGCTGACATACCGTTTTCCTTACACAACCCAGTCGCCCTTCTCCAGACCGGCAACACGACAGCTGCCAGTCGGAGCCAGTGGCATACCTACTCCCTGTCGCCACTTATTTTATACATATTTATATTATTCAAAATACATTGAATACCATGTCCACTTGAAAAAGGTTTGTTGGAAAGTGCAGTGAATAATTGTGTGTGTGTGCAAAATATATCCGATAACGAGGGGCAGTCCTGGTCACCTGGATCCACTGGTGACAAATCAAATTCAGTCAAATCAAATGTTATTGTCATGTACTTGCAGGCTTCTCACACAGTTCAGTGACATACTGTAGTAACAGCAGGGTTTTAGGTAGGTGTGCTGTTTATAAGGTGCTCATTTAAAAAAAAAAGCTAATAATAATGTGATTATTATTGTTGCACATGTGCGTGTAGATAGTTATTTTTGATTTTCAATATATCACAAACTGTCCCTGCATATTGGTTATTGATTTGGACACTTTAAAACTGTGTTTTGACATTGGGCTATTTATCAATGTGTCTTATGGAAGCAGCGACAGCATCATTTTCAACTTAAAGATGCACTATGCAGATATCGCTCTGCCATTTCCTGGTTGCTATAATTAGAATAGTTTGCTCCCATTGTACCATCCAAACCGCTGTGAACTTGTAATGAGTAAGCAGAGAGTCGGGAAGCAAGTTCAGGGAGTGAGTGATCTAATCAATAAACGAAACATAATACAAAACAAGAAACACGAACAATGCACAGACATGAAACAGAAACAATGATGCCTAGGGAAGGAACCAAAGGGAGTGACATATAGGGCAGGTAATTAAGGAGATGATGGAGTCCAGGTGTTGTCATAATGCGCTGACGACCTAGAGGCTGGAGAGGGAGCACATGTGTGTCACGTTTTGACCCTAGTTATTGTGTTATTGTTTGTTTTAGTTGGTCAGGACGTGAGTTGGGTGGGCATTCTATGTTTTGTGTGTCTAGGTTTTTTTTCTGTGTTCGGCCTAGTATGGTTCTCAATCAGAGGCAGGTAGCCTGGGTTTCACTGTTGTTTGGTGGGTGATTGTTTCCGTGTCTGTGTTTTACACCGCACGGTACTGTTTTCGGTTTTCGTTATTCACGTTCCGTTTATTGTTTTGTATGGAGTGTTCAGTTTATGTGTTTTAATAAAAAAAACATGGACACTAACCACGCGCATATTGGTCCTCCGATCCTTCTCGCTTCTCCTCTTCAGACGAAGAGGAAAACCATTACAGAATCACCCACCAAACAAGGACCAAGCGGCGTGGTAATGAGGAGCAGCAGCAGCAAAAGCAGCAGCAGGAGAAGCAACAGAAGCAGCAGCAACAGCAGGAGAGGCAGCAGCAGCAGCAGCAGCAGAGGCAACACTATTTGGAGAAATGGACTTGGGAGGAGATCCTAGACGGGAAAGGACCCTGGGCAGAGCCAGGGGAATATCGCCGCCCCAAAGCAGAGCTGGAGGCAGCGAAAGCAGAGAGGCGGCATTATGAGGAGCTAGCACGGCAGAGCGGCTGGAAGCCCGAGAGGCAGCTCCAAAAAATTATTGGGGGTTGGCACAGGGAGAGTGTGGCAGAGTCAGGAGTCAGACCTGAGCCAACTCCCCCTGTTTACCGTAAGGAGCCATGGATGGAATCAGAGCAGTCAGTGAAGTTGAGGTGTGCGTCTGATAATGTTGAGGAGTTATTGGACAGATTGGAGGAGAGTGAATGGATGGGAGATGATGAGACATTCAAGGAGATGTTGATGGAATTGGAGGAGAGTGAAGAGCGAGAGCTGTTGGTTTGGCGTAGTATGCACGGCATTCGCCCTGAGGAGCGTGTTAGCTGTCCGATGCCACCTGTGTCAGTTCCTCGTACTCAGCCTGAAACTTGTGTTAGAGTTCCGGAAGATTTGATGCCGGCTATACACACCAGGTCTCCAGTGCACCTTCACAACCCGGTGTGTCCTGTTCCTTGCACTCACCCTGAGGTGCGTGTCCCCAGCCCAGTACCACCAGTGCCGGCACCCCGCACCAGGCTGTCTCTCCGTCCCATCAATACAGGTGCTCCCGCCTGTCCGGTGCTACCAGAGTTTCCACCCCTCAGTCCAGAGGCGCCAGAGCCGTCCTCCTCTCCAGCGCTGCCAGAGTCTCCCGTCTGTCCAGAGCTGCTAGAGTCTCCCGTCTGTCCAGAGCTGCTAGAGTCTCCCGTCTGTCCAGAGCTGCCAGAGCCGCCAGTCTGTCATGAGCCGCCAGAGCCGCCAGTCAGCATGGAGCCGCCAGTCAGCGTGGAGCTGCCAGAGCCGCCAGTCAGTGTGGAGCCGCCAGAGCCGCCAGTCAGCTTGGAGCTGCCAGTCAGCCAGGAGCCGCCAGTCAGCCAAGATCCGCCAGAGCCGCCAGTCAGCCAGGATCCGCCAGAGCCGCCAGTCAGCCAGGATCCGCCAGAGCCGACAGTCAGCCAGGATCCGCCAGAGCCGCCAGTCAGCCAAGAGCCGCCAGTCAGCCAGGATCCGCCAGGATCCGCCAGAGCCGCCAGTCAGCCAGGATCCGCCAGAGCCGCCAGTCAGCCAGGATCCGCAAGAGCCGCCAGTCAGCCAGGATCCGCCAGAGCCGCCAGTCAGCCAGGATCCGCCAGAGCCGTCAGTCAGCCAAGAGCTGCCAGAGCCGTCAGTCAGCCAGAAGCTGCCAGAGCCGTCAACCAGCCTGAGCTATCTCTGTCCTGAGCTACCCCTCAGTCCTGAGCTACCCCTCAGTCTTGAGCTACCCCTCAGTCCTGAGTTACTCCTCAGTCCTGAGCTACCTATCAGTCCTGAGCTACCCCTCAAGTCCAGAGGTGTCCCTCAGTCCGGTGGACCTGTTGTTTAGGGTTCCCAGGTCAGGGTCGGCGGCAAGGGTCGCCGTTCCTAGGAGACTACAGAGGTGGACTAAGACTATGGTGGAGTGGGGTCCACGTCCAGCGCCAGAGCCGCCACTGCGGACAGATGCCCACCCAGACCCTCCCCTAGAGGTTCAGGTTTTGCGGCCGGAGTCCGCACCTTGGGAGGGCGGTACTGTCACGTTCTGACCCTAGTTATTGTGTTTATTGTTTGTTTTAGTTAGGTCTGGATGTGAGTTGGGTGGGCATTCTATGTTTTGTGTGTCTAGGTTTTTTTTCTGTGTTCGGCCTAGTATGGTTCTCAATCAGAGGCAGGTGTCGTTAGTTGTCTCTGATTGAGAATCATACTTAGATAGCCTGGGTTTCACTGTTGTTTGGTGGGTGATTGTTTCCGTGTTTTACACCACACGGTACTGTTTTCGGTTTTCGTTATTCACGTTACTTTTATTGTTTTGTATGGAGTGTTCAGTTTGTGTTTTAATAAAAAAACATGAACACTTACCACGCCGCATATTGGTCCTCCGATCCTTCTCGCTTCTCCTCTTCAGACGAAGAGGAGGAAAACCATTACAATGTGACAGAAATATATTTTCCATAACCAAAAATATAGTATTTTCAGCTGTTAGAAGCTGGTGTAAAAAATGCAAAATATTAAATGTATTTTTTTATTAATTTAACTAGGAAAGCCAGTTAAGAACAAATTCTTATTTACAATAACGCCCTAACCCGGTCGACGCTGGGCCAATTGTGTGCCGCCCTATGGGACTCCAAATCATGGCCGGATGTGATACAGCCTGGATTCAAACCAGGTACTGTAGTGATGCCTCTTGCATTGAGATGCAGCGCCTTAGACCCGCACACCACTTGGGAAGTATAGAAATAACTCACATAGAACACTTCTTAGACTTGCTTTCAATAAGAATGACAGATCTATAGCACACTTTTCTATGTGAATTTGATCAGGTCACCCAAAAAGTTACATATTGCAGCTTTAAAGTTTTAGGAATATAAATGGAACTTTAATTTTCAATGCTATTATACTTAACCAGGTAAAAACCCCTGAATGCGTCCAAAAACATTCTGTGATTGATTTATTTTGATATACCAATAACCACCAAAACGGGTTTTCCCTGCTTACTCCATGATTCAAAATCCAGGCTAGCTAACGTTAGCTGGTGCTCTATCTATATCGACTGAATGGGGGCCACTTGTGTATTATTTGTTAAGTATTTCAAAACGTTTGGTGGTGATAAATACAAATAATTTAACTGTTCTTTACCTCCAAAAGCATGTGGCGGTTTCTTTCCAAAATTCACTATTCTTCTTGCTACTAGCTGAGAATGGTAACTTCCTGTTGAAGTTGCTGTATGGAATTAATGGATACTCAGAATGCAGTACAAACACTTTAAAGACACACCCTATCCCATCAGCACTCAAATTAAGTGGACACTTCTGACGAGTATACACTTGGAGGGCAAGGGGCGAGGGAGGAAGGAATGATTTTTAAACCACCCTTGGCCAGAAATGTGTTACTTGTTCATCCTGCCATGATTGTGTTTTCAGACACCGGTAGCTTGTGGGTAATATATATGCGTCAATTGAGTGCATGTCTACTTATATTAAATATATAATTATTAATATAGGCCTATTGTATGATAGCTAGCAAATGAATTAGCTAACTAACGTTAGCCTGCCTAGCTGGAACTTCTGAAGAAGGAAAACGTTTTATTTCAACAATTTCCAAAAGATAACCAAACAAAAACATTGACTTTTTATGAGAGGTGTTTGTGCCGTCATGTGCATTAGTAGCACAATTTCTGACTTATTTGCATTCGTTTTTACTTACACTTGTATGCTGACTTCTCCATTGAGGTTGTTTTTTGCAGCGTTTTCTTAGCGGATGTACAATCGTTGCGAATTGAATTATGGGGAGTTTCAGGCCCTGGAGTGAACATAATTGTACACTCGCAAACTCTACAAAAAACGAGGGCCGGGGGGCTTACGTAGCAAACTTCCCTTGCTTGGCAAATCACTTGGACCGCCCTCCAAGATGGCGACGGGGATTTCCCCAAGGGCATAAGTAGGTGGATGAGGGTGTGTTTTTTATGAGTTTGAACCGCAACCTCAGACTGCTCTCCTCTTCTTCTCTGGCATTATGGCAGTCCGCAAACAAACGTTTAAGGTGCATGCCGCCACCTACTGTACAGGTAGGGAATGAGAAAAAAAGATCCATTGCTGGAAAGGGGAAAAACCCAACATCACATACAATACAACAATTTAAATGAATCATAAAACCCACCCCACTCCTTCAGTCAAAGTCCAAACCACATCCTTACACAGGCGGCTGAACATTCGGATTTCTTGTAAATGGTTGTGCTGTAAAATCCCTGATTCCCCAAAAAATTACATTTGACTGGTTTCTCTAATCCAACTACCATGGTTTCTTCAACGTTACTCCACTCTTCTTAACACCTCTGGATAGGAGACATGCTGGGCAGCCCTCCTTCACCCTAACTTGGCACTTCATGAATTCGGGCGCATGCTCGCCACCACAATTGCAGCATTTCCACCTCAACGAATACGATACTCCTCCCGTCTACATACACTTTAACACATGTCCAAATACGAAGGCTCTTACAGGGGTATCTCACGTAACCCAAATATACAGTACGTGTGAAGGGAGAGACTCTTCTTCAAACAACAAAACAACAAACCACTCCATCAACCATATGAGTCAGTTGGAGTGCATCTACTGCATATTCAGGCTATATCAACGTGTCACGAGTCCAGCAGTTTGTACCTTCTCACGTGAGTTCCAAACATCTCTAAGGGTTTCCCCTAGCGTGAGTGTTTTTAGGCACGTGATGTCAGAATGCACTCACTGTTCCAAAATGGGATTGTTACACAACAGGGCAGTTAAAGCACACTGCCCTCAAACCATGACACACTGCATGCTAATTATCTATAGGCTGTTTCAACTTGTCAATTTCAAACTAACACGTTTTATTTTCTAACAACAGTTGGATTTGAGGTGTGTTAAGCCTCATTAATTCACATAGAAGTAGCCCATTTCAGTGTTGCGGACAAAGATGGCCCCCTCGCTTCGCGTTCTTAGGAAACTATGCAGTATTTTGTTTTTTTAATGTATTATTTCTTACACTGTTATTCCAGGAATCTTAAGTCTTATTACATACAGCTGGGAGGAACAATTGGATATAAGAGCAACGTCAACTTACCAACATTATGACCAGGAATACGACTTTCCCAAAGCAGATCCTCTGTTTGGTCCACCACCCAGGACAATGGATCGGATCCCAGCAGGCGACCCAAAACAACAGTGCCGCAGAAGGGGCAGACGGAGCGGTCTTCTGGTCAGGCTCCGTAGATGGGCACATTGCCCACCACTCCCGAGTATACTACTTGCCAATTTCCAGTCTCTTGACAACAAGGTAGACGAAAATCTGATCAAGGGTTGCCTTGACAAAGATTGTAACATTCTCTGATTCACGGAAACATGGCTCACTCGGGATACGTTATCAGAGTCGGTACAGCCACCTGGTTTCTTCACGCATCGCGCCGACAGAAACAAACATCTCTCTGGTAAGAAGAAGGGCGGGGGTGTATGCCTTATGATTAACGAGTCGTGGTGTGATTATAACAACATACAGGAACTCAAGTCCTTTTGTTCACCTGACCTAGAATTCCTTACAATCAAATGCCGACAGCATTATCTACCAAGAGAATTCTCTTTGATTATAATTACAGTCGTGTATGTATATGCCCCCCCCCCAAGCAGACACCTCGACGGCCCTGAAAGAACTTTGGACTCTATGTATTGGACTCTATGTAAACTGGAAACCACATATCCTGAGGCTGCATTTATTGTAGCTGTGTAACGGTTGTCTGATGAAGAAGGATCGGACCAAAGCGCAGCGTGGTAAGTGTTCATGATTTTTATTAGATCAACAAACACTAGAACAAAATAAAACAAGAGGGAAAACCGAAACAGTCCTGTCAGGTGCAGAAACACAAAACAGAAAATAACTACCCACAAAACACAGGTGGGAAAAGGCCACCTATGGTTCCCAATCAGAGACAACGATAGACAGCTGTCCCTGATTGAGAACCATACCCGGCCAAACACAAAGAAATAGAAAACATAGAAATAAAGAAACTAGAATGCCCACCCTAGTCACACCCTGGCCTAATCTGGGCTAATCTGAAAACAAGGCTCCCTAAATTCATCAGCATATCGAATGCGCGACCCGGGCTGGCAAAATTCTGGATCATAGTTACTCTAACTTCCGCGATGCATACAAAGCCCTCCCTTGCCCTCCTTTCGGCAAATCTAACCACAACTCCATTTTGTTGCTCCCAGCCTATAGACAGACACAGAGGAAACGCCCGTGCTCAGGTCTGTTCAACGCTGGTCCGACCAATCTGATTCCACGCTTCAAGATTGCTTCAATTATGTGGACTGGGATATGTACCGGATAGCGTCGAACAACAACAATGATGTACAGTGCCTTGCGAAAGTATTCGGCCCCCTTGAACTTTGCGACCTTCTGCCACATTTCAGGCTTCAAACATAAAGATATAAAACTGTATTTTTTTGTGAAGAATCAACAACAAGTGGGACACAATCATGAAGTGGAACAACTTTTTTAACAATTAAAAAACTGAAAAATTGGGCGTGCAAAATTATTCAGCCCCTTTACTTTCAGTGCAGCAAACTCTCTCCAGAAGTTCAGTGAGGATCTCTGAATGATCCAATGTTGACCTAAATGACTAATGATGATAAATACAATCCACCTGTGTGTAATCAAGTCTCCGTATAAATGCACCTGCACTGTGATAGTCTCAGAGGTCCGTTAAAAGCGCAGAGAGCATGAAGAACAAGGAACACACCAGGCAGGTCCGAGATACTGTTGTGAAGAATTTTAAAGCCGGATTTGGATACAAAAAGATTTCCCAAGCTTTAAACATCCCAAGGAGCACTGTGCAAGCGATAATATTGAAATGGAAGGAGTATCAGACCACTGCAAATCTACCAAGACCTGGCCGTCCCTCTAAACTTTCAGCTCATACAAGGAGAAGACTGATCAGAGATGCAGCCAAGAGGCCCATGATCACTCTGGATGAACTGCAGAGATCTACAGCTGAGGTGGGAGACTCTGTCCATAGGACAACAATCAGTCGTATATTGCACAAATCTGGCCTTTATGGAAGAGTGGCAAGAAGAAAGCCATTTCTTAAAGATATCCATAAAAAGTGTTGTTTAAAGTTTGCCACAAGCCACCTGGGAGACACACCAAACATATGGAAGAAGGTGCTCTGGTCAGATGAAACCAAAATTGAACTTTTTGGCAACAATGCAAAACGTTATGTTTGGCGTAAAAGCAACACAGCTGAACACACCATCCCCACTGTCAAACATGGTGGTGGCAGCATCATGGTTTGGGCCTGCTTTTCTTCAGCAGGGACAGGGAAGATGGTTAAAATTGATGGGAAGATGGATGGAGCCAAATACAGGACCATTCTGGAAGAAAACCTGATGGAGTCTGCAAAAGACCTGAGACTGGGACAGAGATTTGTCTTCCAACAAGACAATGATCCAAAACATAAAGCAAAATCTACAATGGAATGGTTCAAAAATAAACATATCCAGGTGTTAGAATGGCCAAGTCAAAGTCCAGACCTGAATCCAATCGAGAATCTGTGGAAAGAACTGAAAACTGCTGTTCACAAATGCTCTCCATCCAACCTCACTGAGCTCGAGCTGTTTTGAAAGGAGGAATGGGAAAAAAATTCAGTCTCTCGATGTGCAAAACTGATAGAGACATACCCCAAGCGACTTACAGCTGTAATCGCAGCAAAAGGTGGCGCTACAAAGTATTAACTTAAGGGGGCTGAATAATTTTGCACGCCCAATTTTTCAGTTTTTGATTTGTTAAAAAAGTTTGAAATATCCAATAAATGTCGTTCCACTTCATGATTGTGTCCCACTTGTTGTTGATTCTTCACAAAAAAATACAGTTTTATATCTTTATGTTTGAAGCCTGAAATGTGGCAAAAGGTCGCAAAGTTCAAGGGGGCCGAATACTTTCGCAAGGCACTGTAAATGCTGATTCGGTGAGCGAGTTTATTAGCAAGTGCATCAGTGATGTTGTACCCACAGCGACTATTAAAACCTTCCCAAACCAGAAACCATGGATTGATGGCAGCATCCGCGCAAAACTGAAAGTACGAACCACTGCTTTTAATCAGGGCAAAGTGACTAGAAACATGACCGAATACAAACAGTGTAGCAATTCCTTCCGCACAGCAATCAAACAAGCTAAGCATCAGTGTAGAAACAAAGTAGATTCTCAATTAAATGGCTCAGACATGAGAGGTATGTGGCAGAGTCTACAGTCAATCACGGGCTACAAAAAGAAAACCAGCCCCGTCGCGGATATCTTGCTCCCAGACAAACTAAACAACTTCTTTGCTCGCTTTGAGGGCAATACAGTGCCACCGACACGGACCGCTACCAAAACCTGCGGGCTCTCTTTCACCGCAGCCAACGTGAGTAAAACATTTAAACGTGTTAATCCTCGCAAGGCTGCCGGCCCAGATGGCATCCCTAGCCGCCTCCTCAGAGCATGTGCAGACCAGCTGGCTGGTGTGTTTACGGACATATTCAATCAATCCCTATCCCAGTCTGCTGTTCTCACATGCTTCAAGAGGGCCACCATTGTTCCTGATCCCAAGAAAGCTTAGGTAACTGAGCTAAACGACTACTACGTAGCACTCACTTCCGTCATCATGAAGTGCTTTGAGAGACTAGTCAAGGATCATATCACTTCCACCCTACCTGACATCCTAGACCAACTCCAATTTGCTTACCGCCCCAATAGGTCCACAGACGACACAATCGCAATCCCACTGCACACTGCCCTAACCCATCTGGACAAGAGGAATACCTATGTAATAATGCTGTTCATCGACTACAGCTCAGCATTTAACACCATAGTACCCTCAAAACCTGTCATTAAGCTAGAGACCCTGGGTCTCGATCCCGCCCTGTGAAACTGGGTCTTGGACTTTCTAACGGGACTCTCCCAGGTGGTGAGGGTAGGATACAACATCTCCACCCCGCTGATCCTCAACTCTGGGGCCCCACAAGGGTGCATTCTCTGCCCTCTCCTGTACTCCCTGTTCACCCATGACTGCATGGCCATGCACGCCTCCAACTCAATAACCAAGTTCACAGACGACACTACAGTGGTAGGCTTGATTACCAACAATGACGAGACATCCTACAGGGAGGAGGTAAGGGCCCTCAGAGTGTGGTGTCAGGAAAATAATCTCACACTCAACGTCAACAAAACAAAGGAGATGATCGTGAACTTCAGGAATCAGCAGAGGGAGAACCCCCCTATCCACATCGACGGGACAGTAGTGGAGAAGGTGGAAAGTTTTAAGTTCCTTGGCGTACACATCACGGACAAACTGAAATGGTCTACCCACACAGAGAGTGTGGTGAAGAAGGCGCAACAGCGCCTCTTCAACCTCAGGAGGCTGAAGAAATTTGTCTTGTCACCAAAACACTCAAACTTTTACAGATGCACAATCGAGAGCATCCTGTCGGGCTGTATCACCGCCTGGTACGGCAACTGCTCCGCCCACAACCGTAAGGCTCTCCAGAGGGTAGTGAGGTCTGCACAATGCATCACCGGGGGCAAATTACCTGCCGTCCATGATACCTACACCACCCGATGTCACAGGAAAGCCAAAAAGATCATCAAGGACAACAACCACCCGTGTCACTGTTCACACCGCTGTCATTCAGAAGGTGAGGTCAGTACAGGTGCATCAAAGCTGGGACTGAGAGACTGAAAAACAGCTTATATCTCAAGGCCATCAGACTGTTAAACAGTCATCACTAACATTGAGTGGCTGCTGCCAACATACAGCCTCAAATCTCTAGCTACTTTAATAATTGGATGTAATAAATGTATCACTAGTCACTTTAAACAATGCCACTTCATATAATGTTTACATACCCTACATTACTCATCTCATATGTATATACTGTACTCTGTACCATCTACTGCATCTTGCCTATGCCGCATTGCCATTGCTCATCCACATATTAATGTGTACATATTCTTATTTATCCCTTTACATGTGTGTGTATAAGGTAGTTGTTGTGAAATTGTTAGATTACTTGTTAGATAGTACTGCACTGTCGTAACTAGAAGCACAAGCATTTCACCACACTCAAATTAACATCTGCTAACCATGTGTATGTGACCAATAAAATTGGATTTGATTTGGTGTGATGCGACCTGACCCAACGGAGAGTACTGGGACGCCGCCGACAAACAAGAGTGAGCAATCGGCGGAGCGGCTGACGTAGCAAATTGGTGGTGGAACGCTGCCGGAGCCGACAGAGAGCGCTCAGAAGCTGCCAGCAAGCGAGAGACCAATCAGAGTGGAGCGGTGGACCTATTTATTCTTTTATTTTTTTAAATGGCGGGAAACGGGGGACCCCATTGAAGGGCGCTTCGCCTTTCTTTCAGTTTGAATGTTTCTTTGCTTCTCTTCTACTGCCAGCTAGCTAGCCAGCCAGCTAGCTGGCTAGCTAGCTGTTTACATAGCTTTGTGAATTTGTATTTTTCCTTGACAACGGGAGAAAAGTGTTGCACCGTTCCCGGAGGTACTGCAATAGCGGGTCGATGCGCGGAGCGGACGGAGCAAGCCCCATTTCCGACTCCCTGTTCGAAAAATCCATTTAATATGTAGTCCCCCGATGGGGGACGTATCAGATATTAAACTGATAAGAACAGATTTTTTTTTATTTTATTTTTTTATCAAAATATATTTATTACTTTCAAAAACCAACCAATAATCTTCCAAAATTCAGTCAACTTAAATATACAATTCCAACAAACTACAAATAATAATTCCAAACCTGCTAAATTATACCCAAGTCCAAATCCAAAAACCATTGACCAATAACCTACAAAATACCCATATACCCCACCTATATTACAACAAAGTCTCACCCAGTACTCCCCTTCTCTATCCCGACTAACTGTGACCCCACCTCCACTCGTAAATCCCCTACATCACCCCCATCTCTCACCATCCCCCCTCCCCTGAACACAGCAACAGCGCCCGGCACATGCCCCACCCTCAGGTCCATCACCCCCCCCTCCTCCGGACTCCGAACCGGGGATGTCACCTCCCCAAATAGGAAGTCCGGCTCCCCCTCCATCATCCAGTTTCGAGCCATACCCGGGAGGTCAAGTTCAGCGAGGGGTTTGAAAGATGACGATGACGGAGCCCACGAGGGCCCCGCTACCTCCCCACCACCCTGTTCTGCTCCCCCCCCTCTTTCCACCCCTCCTCCTCCTGCTGTCCACCACCTTCTTTGGCCTCTTGCACGGAGGTGCCTTTAGCAAAGGTCCTTGATAGTCAACGTCACACACAGTGCCTTCCTTCTCCTTTCCCTTTCCCATTTCCCTCTCTACCAATTCCCTCACCATCCCTCTCAACTCCTCCACCCTTGCCCTCGTCACTTCACTTTCCCCCCAATCCTTCACACCCCTTCGCCCTTCCGCCTCTCCTTCCGGTTCCATCTCCAAAACCACCTCCACCTCCTTTCTCTCCACTGTTGTCTCCTCTGATCTCTCGACTCTCACCGTCTCCTCACTCTCCTCCATCACTGTCTCCTTCTACCTCCTTCCCTTCCTCTATTCCGACCACCTCTCCTTCCATCCCGGTCTCCTCTCCTTCTGTCCCAGCCCCTCCTTCTGTCCCGGCCCTCTCCTCCTCTTTCTCTTCTTCTCGGGGCTTTACCTAGCAAAGTTTGTAGATGACCTGGAGCCAGTGTGATTGGCGACGGATATGTAACGAGGGCCAGCCAACGAGAGCATACAGGTCTCAGTTGTGGGTAGTAAATGGGGCTTTAGTGACAAAAAGGATGGAAATGTTATAGACTGCATCCGATTTGCTGAGTAGAGTGTTGGAGGCTATTTTGTAAATGCCATCACCGAAGTCCAGGATCAGTAGGATAGTCAGTTTTACGAGGGTATGTTTAGCAGCATGAGTGAAGGAGGCTTTGTTGCAAAATAGGAAGCCGATTCAAGATTCAATTTTGGATTGGAGATGCATCAGTCTAACCAGACCCCTAGGTATTTGTAGTTGTCCACATATTCTAAGTCAGAACCATCCAGAGTAGTGATGCTAGTCGGGCGGGCGGGTGCGGGTAGCGATCGGTTGAAGAGCATGCTCTTAGTTTTACTAGCATTTAAGAGCGGTTGGAGGTCACAGAAGGAGTGTTGTATGGCATTGAGGCCTTTGCTTTCCTAACTGACTGTGTATATTGGTTCCTGACTTCCCTGAAAATTTGCATATCGCGGGGGCTATTCGATGCTAATGCAATACACCACAGGATATTTTTGTGCTGGTCATGGGCAGTCAAATCAGGAGTGAACCAGGGGCTATATCTGTTCTTAGTTCTACATATTTTGAATGGGGCATGCTTTTTAAGATGGTGAGGAAAGCACTTTTAAAGAACAACCAGGCATCCTCTACTGACGGGATGAGGTCAATATCCTTCCAGGATACCCGGGCCAGGTTGATTACAAAGGCCTGCTCGCTAAAGTATTTTAGGGAGCGTTTGGCAGTGAGGAGTGGTGGTCGTTTGACCGCAGACCCATTACGGACGCAGGCAATGAGGCAGTGATCACTGAGATCCTGGTTTTAGACAGCAGAGGTGTATTTGATGATATCTATGAGGGTGCCCAAGTTGAAGGATTTAGGGTTGTACCTGGTAGGTTCCTTGATAATTTGTGTTAGATTGAGGGCATCTAGCTTAGATTGTAGGATGGCCTGAGTGTTAAGCATATCCCAGTTTAGGTCACCTAACAGTACAAACTCTGAAGATAAGTGGGGGGCAATCAATTCACATATGGTGTCCAGGGCACAGCTGGGCGCTCAGGGGGGTCTATAACAAGCGGCAAAAGTGAAAGACTTATTTCTGGAAAGGTGGATTTTTAAAAGTAGAAGCTTGAACTGTTTGGGCACAGACCTGGATAGTAAGACAGAACTCTGCAGGCGGTCTCTGTCTTGACGGAAAATGTAGTTGGGGATGGAAATGTCCGAATTTTTGGTGGACTTCCTAAGCCAGGATTCAGACACGGCTACGACATCAGGGTTGGTGGAGTGTGCTAAAGCAGTGAATAAAACAAACTTACGGAGGAGGCGTCTGATGTTAACATGCGTGAAACCAAGGCTTTTACGGTTACAGACGTCCGACTGCTTCGCCATCTTGGTACAGCTGACTACAATATGACTACAATATGGATGCAAGGACAAATGTCGTGGAAATTTCCTGCATTACCAAATAATGAGAGAGCAAACCACACACAAGTCAGAGTTGTATTATAAAGTCCATCTTTAATTATATATGAGCTTCACCATAGCCCTGTGACTCTCAGATCAATTCAGTGTCTATAAATGAATTATCTGAGAGTGCTTACAAAACAATTATTAGTATCATGTATAGCCAAGACACACCCCTCTCAACTCACATGACGAATTACAGATCTTAGGAACATTACAAAGGAAGACTTCACTTGAGAGAGGAGTATCCCATAGCCAGATAGCATGGACAAGATCAGAAAAGATAGTGAGCCTCTTAGGTCATATACTAGGTCAACATCAGAGGGGACATACAGTGGTTCCAGACACTGCCATACTCTTCCCCCAAATGGGGAAAGTAGGGAGTGACTAGCACACAGACATTGTGGAGCCAAGCAATAATTGGTTCCCCCTCAATCAACAGTTATCACATGGTTTAAAAGATACGTTCACATACAGTGGAGAGAACAAGTATTTGATACACTGCCGATTTTGCAGGTTTTCCTACTTACAAAGCATGTAGAGGTCTGTAGTTTTTTATCATAGGTACACTTCAACTGTGAGAGACGGAATCTAAAACAAAAATTCAGAAAATCACGTTGTATGATTTTTAAGAAATTGATTTGCATTTTATTGCATGTGTGCAAAGAGAAAAACATTTTGACTCACCCTCTTTCATGCTGGCACAATGGTCAATGACATCGTCATACAGTATTCCGCTGGACTTAAGTTCACGCAGCACACACGTTTCCATTGACATTTTTTTGCTAAATGCGTGAGTCTCTCTTATCCACAACTATTTCATAGGTAGGTTTTAATCCTTTTCAGACAGGGACATTACCTTTCCACTGATGTACTTGTAATAGGGACGGTCAGCATCAGTTTCAGGTGCTTGCGTACCATGGGGAAAGTGGTGGTCATATTGGCACAGGGTTTTCATGAGCGCCTGAACCCCACCTCGCTGCCCACTCATGCAGCTTGCCCCCGTCGTAAGTCTGGCAGATGAGTTTGTCTGCTGGGTTGTAATTTGCCGATAGTTTCCATTACAACAGCAGCGATCACCTCTGCGTTTGTCTCTGCGCTCACATCGGAAAAACCCCAGGAATCTCTTGCATATAACATCCGTGTCATTAACATAGAGTGCTCTGATTGTCAATTGACATTTGCAGGACATGTCTGTGGTGTCATCCACGTGGACTCCTGTGAAGGGTGCTGAACTGATCTCACTGTCAGTTTCACTTGATTTTCACTACCGATGCTCCGAATGATGTCATTCTGTATGTTGTTTGACAGGTTTGCTCCTGCTGTCCCAGGTACATTGCTGCGATGATCAGTTTCTTCAGAATGTCTCTTTTTTTATCTTCACCTGTTCGTTGTGCCTCTGGACACTGATCACTGCGGCCTGGTTGAGAGCTTTGTTGATCCGGACTCAACCGGAGAGCTTTAGTTTCAGGCTCGCCATAATGTTTTTTTTTTTTTGTTTTTTTTTCATGACAGTCAAGGGACCTGCCCAGGTTTGCAGGATCAGAAAAACCGGTGGTGGCTCAAGGGTTGTTGAGCAAACATGTGCTCGTCAAATAGAAGACATGGCCAAAACAGATTCTTTAGCCTAGCACTCCATTCTCACTGTTGAAAGGTTGATTCCCCCCATGCTCCTCTCCCCTGCACAATATCCAATTTTGGAGTCGGCCTCCCATTCTCCTTCATTTTCAGCTGCTGCTCAAACTAACTAGAAACTTGAGATCCTCATCTCCATCCATAGCTAGCTACTGCAGGACACAGACCAGAAGCTAACTATAACGACACAGAGCGAGATCCAGATGACACAGGAGGCAGATGGTTCGAGTCTCTGATATTTATTGAACAAGAAGGGGCAGGCAAGATGCAGGTTGAGGACAGACAAATGTTCATAAACCAGGTCAGATTCCAAACGGACCAGGGCGGCAGGCAGGCTCGAGGTCAGGGCAGGGCAGGCTGAATGGTCAGGCAGGCTCGAGGTCAGGGCAGGCTGAATGGTCAGGTAGGCGGGCTTAGTGTCAAGGCAGGCAAGAGGTTAAAACCTGGAGGACTAGGAAAAACAGAGACTAGGAAAACCAGGAACTTGGAAAACACACTGGTAAGCTTGACAAGATGAACTCGCAACAGACAAACAGAGAACACAGGAATTAATACCCTGGGAATAATGGGGAATACGGGTGACACCTGGAGGTGGGTGGAGACAATCACAAAGACAGGTGAAACAGATCAGGGTGTGACACTAACAATGACGTTTTTCTTTGTGTGATTTGATTGGAGTGAAAAAAAATAAGTGATCTGCGTTCAGGGGATCTACGTGTTTGAGAGTGTGAGTTGGAAGCAGACGCTACAGGTGGCATGTCTTGTGGGGTGTGCATGGATGTCTGAGTGTGCGCTAATACATGTTAATTCCTCTCACAAAAATCAGTCGTGATGCAGTCAATCTCTCCTCTACTTGGGGAGGCGCGGTTAGAGCGTTGGGTCAGTAATTGAAAGATTGCTAGTATCAAATCCCAGAGCTGACGAGGTAAAAAAAAATGTACCATCTACCAATAGGTGCCCTTCTTTGCGAGGCATTGGAAAACCTCCCTGGTGTTTGTGGTTGAATCTGTGCTGGGAATGTACTGCTTGACTGAAGGACCTTACAGGTGTATGTGTTGGGAACAGAGATGAGGTAATCATTCGAAAATCATGTTTAACACTATAATTGCAATGTATTATGTGACACGTTAAGCAACATTTTACTCCTGATCTTATTTAGGCTTGCCATGGCAAAGGGCTTGAATACTTATTGACAAGTCTTTTCAGCTTTTCATTTTTAATTATTATTATTAATTTTTTAAATCAACTTTTACACTATTTGGTATTGTGGGTAAGTCATTGATAAAAAAAAATATCAATGTAATCTATTGTAAATTCAGGCTGTAACACAACAAAATGTGTAAAAAGGCGCTGTATAGGGACTACAGTATAAGGAGTAGGGTGCCATTTGGGACAAGCCTTGGTATTGGGGAGAAGAGAGACACGATCAGATCAGAATCACAATTCTTCAAGAGAAGATGATTATCAAGTTGACAATTGAAACCCCTCCTTCACTTCAACTTCTCAATACAGTAGTCATGGACTTTCCAATATTCCAATTTAAGGCTGAAATGACATTTTTGCATCTACCTTTCAATTCTGATATTTGTTTGTATTCTGTGCCGTTAATATGAATATATATTTTTTTTAAATGTCAAAATCAAGATAATTTTTTACATTTTCCCGAGTTTATCATACTAGTGTAATCAAAATTTTGTGAATATTAACCACTTTAAAATGGACATGCATCCATAATTTCAAAGCTCACTACATGGAATTAAACATAATTTATAAACCAATTTCATAGATATTGTAACAAACTGGACTATATGTACTAATTTTCTTTCACGAGATGGCGATTGGGTCTAAAAAACGTGTTTAGCGTTTGGTAGTCTAAATTCAGTGTACTTGTTTTTATCTGCCATTTGTCAGACTTCCCACATGCCAAGTCATTTTTCTCTGCACTTGCCCGTAGGGATTTATTGATATGTGGTACATTTTATTTCTATTTAACATTTTCGATAGAAAACATTTTCATAGAGGCATTTAATTTAGAAGGTAAAAAGATTTTAAAAGTATTTATCCACAATCTGCTCTGAGTACGTTCTGTCCTGGAGTGTCTTAACAAATTAAACCAAAACATTTAGTGTGACTTCATCTAATGTCCAGTATTGTTTTTGTAGGATAATGCAAATATGTAGATATTTCAGAAAAATGTTAATCCAGAAAAGTATTATATTTGTGTCTACTTTCAACTGGTAAAAGTTGATTGTGATATGTTAAGGGGAGATTTTAAAAAATCCCTATTAGGGTGTGGTGCCTTTCCTTAAAATATATAGTTTTTTTCTTACGTTTTTATACAATTGGGGTTTCAATAAAAAAAATGTAAAATAAAAAACAAACATTTGGCTAACCTGAATTGATACAGCATCCCTGTCCCCTGGGGTGTGGTGTGGTGTGGTTGTTCCTGTCAAAGACACTGGACCTGATCCAAATCTCTGCTCTACCCAACATCATGTGTCCAAAATGGCACCTAATTCCCAAAAATAGTGCACTTCTTTTGACCAGAGACCTTTTATAGGGTGCCATTTCTGATGCCGACCAGATTACCAACAAGAAGGGTGTCTGCCCACCCGCCTGTCTGCCTTCCTTCACTCTGTGAATGGTCTGTTAACTTATGATTGCTGGATTGTTTAAGCTCTACAATAAGTAAAATACATTAGTAGTTCAACACATTTTTATAACCATTGAAATAATGTGGGTCTTATTGTCCCGTCTCACTATGAAATACAGACACAAAGATACAACGTGAAGCACTAGCAACAAGATTACCTTTCAATCTTCCCAGATAAGAGGGAATTAATCAAACCTAGGGTTGCAAAATTCAGGACATCCTGGTCATTCCCTCCTGATTAGGGGAATCTTCCGACCAGGTTTTCTGCAGAACCTTTTTGGCAAAGTTACCAGAAGATTGCAACCCTAATCAAAGCACATATTTTTGCTAGCACATCTACAACTACCAACGTCTTTACAAGCTATTACCTAACAGTTATAAACAAACAGGTTACAATTGGTCCTCTGTATCAAGTGAAACTGGGGGGTATTAACTCTTCCTCAGAGACCTCTGATACAGGGCAGTTTCCCAGCCCTGTGGAGGAAGAGCAGGGGCTGCACAAACCCACTAACTACACTGATGAAGAGACAAACATATGTGGCATGAACAAACTGCCCCGAATCTAAGATTATAATAAAAGGTATAACCACTACCCACGGGAGGTAGTTCACCATCATAGACACCATGATAATCACAATGATCTTAAACGCCCTCCTCTTCATGCTATTTGTCCCCTCACTCTCTCTCTCCCCTTCCCCAGGCCCAGGCTGTTTCAGAGCCCTGAGAACTGAGAGGCAGCAGAATAACAAAAATGCAATGAAGACCAAACATTCGCCCAAAGACACATAATATAAGACAAGTTGGTCTTTAAAAAGCATGAAAGTAAAACAGAACCCAATCACAACCAGCCAAACCAATCCAGAACACCCCACCTTGTATCTCAGGGGTCTGTACTTCAGGAAGACCACAGGGTGGACCACTGCCAGGTAGCGCTCAAAACATATACAGCACTGGAACAGGGGGCGGCCAGGGACTATAAAACCACTAAAGAATGCTACTAGAGCTAGGAGAGGGGGAAGAGGGAGGTGTATGTAGACAAAGACAAAGACAGCACACAGGCAGTAGAGGATCTCAGATACAGCCAAGTTGAGAGCGAAGAACTCTGAGGCCATCGTCCCTCCGGCTCCGGTCAGTATCAGCCACAAGACGTAGCCATTGGTGGGTAGACTCAGGATGAGGTTGACTGCATAGCAGGGAGTGGCAACAGCTACATCAGGCTCCAGATAGCCAGAGAGGACAGAGGAATGGTTGGAGGAGTTCATTTTGGAAGTACCGGCTTTAACATTCCAATGATCAGCGTAGAAGAGAGATTTGACAATAACAACACCACCATGTTAATTCTTCACTATCAAATGGACTTCGGAAAAAAAACAACATCAATGTCAATGTCTGCACTTTCCGGTGAAAATAACATGAAATCAATTGAAAGTTATCTGAACACAAACATTTCACTCAGTTACACTGCTTCATCTCAGAGATTAAAAAAATGTAATCCCACCTGAACTCAGTTTGGTGTCTCCTCTCTTCCCGGTGTCTCGCTTAGAACTGAGCTAGGTACACACACCTGTGTGGCATACATCATTGACAACCTACGTTGCCGAACCCCCCATGTCCACACGCCATGCAAATATCCTACTCAGTGTGACAGGAACCACAACTATCAATGTGATTGATGAGGATGTTCTGCTGTTGCTACTGAAAGCCTACTTTTTAAACGCAGACTTGGATGGTGCTAACACATGCTAGCCAAAAATAAAATATTTTCTTGACAAGCTCGAAGAAAAATAAGTCATTTTTCAGGTCGTATACAAGGCTTATACTAAAGAGACCAAAATGTGTATGCAAAGGTTAATGACGTGTCCTCTGACATTTGCCCAGTCTATGTTAGCTGTAGCCTCCTCACATATTATAGTAGTACTAGACGAACACTGCTCTATGGGTGTTAAACAATTGGATTTGATCCATTTGATTCAGTACAATTTCATCTTGGAGGAATACAACACATAACCACTCACACCTCAGTCGCTCCCGTCTGTAAACTGATGCTGCCCGTCACCTCACTTGATGGACCACACCTGCCATGCAAATGTAGTATATTGGTTATGACAACACTTTAGGACGACTGAAGAGAATATGCCGTGCTGTGTGCAACGTGTTAGGGATGGAAAGGGCGCTGAGCTATTCCTGACCAGGTCAGGTCAAGTTTGTCACTTATTTTAAACGACGCAGGTATTTAACCAGACCGACAACTGTATGAACACAGCTTGAGCCTTTTTGGAAGTAAGACAATGGAGTGAAAATCTACACAGTATTTATTCAAATAATAGCTTTGTCATAAATAATACCAAAAATAGATTGAATGTTAGTACTAATTATTAAAAAGTAATTATACCACAAGTTTATCTGCAAATCTATCAAACAGTCTGTCTCCGAAGTAAAAACTGAAAATGTTACGTACTCATTATATATTAGAACGGCATTCAAGCAAATGGCTACATTTTCATTCTCAGATGCCTCAAATATATGAAATAGTAGACCTTTGTTTTGGGGAGTTTCCTGGTCAACATTTAAAAACAATTTATAATCTAAGAGCAGTTTTCAAGGATTTGGAGATCTACATTTAACAGTGATGGTGGTCCATGAGAACCACAGAGTTGGTCAGCCTCATCCTGCTTACAGAAATCATATTATGTCAAACTAAATATCTTGTCGATGCCATATTTGACAGCAGTGACATCTAACAGAGCACTCACACAACTTAATACCCTCACCTACCTTATTACCAAAACCTACCCTCAGCGGTGTATCTTCTGAACAGCTTTTAAAACAACACGTTGGTTGTTAGCCTACACAGCGCAGTGTCAAGCTAGCTATTGAGACCCTCCCTCCTCCAATTGGCGATCGCGTGGTCGCATTGCTGATGAGGTGCATAAAGTTGGAATTTTTCTCATATTTGGATGCCAACTGTCTAGGGGCCAAGTGTTCAATTGCTGAATGACTCCTTTTTAAAATGACAGATTTCTGGTAGCTTGATTGCTGAAAGTAGTGAGCAGTGTGAGTGCCCCATATAAGGAAGTTACCTATTCCTCATAGACCTCTGTTACAGGGCAGTTTCCCAGCCCTGTGGAAGTAGAGGAGGGGCTGCACAAACCCACAGATCATACTGATGGAGAAACAAATGGATAGTGACAAATAGAACACAACCTGATTGAGGACATTGTACAAAGACCTGATTATAATCATAGTGAGGTTGATCTTAAACGCCCTCATCTTCAAGTTACTTGTTATTTCTCTCTCTCCCCCTCCCTCTCTCTCTCCCCCCCTCTCTCTCTCTCTCCCTCCCCCTCTCTCTTTATCCCCCTCCCCCTCTCTCTCCCTCTCTCTCTTTATCCCCCTCCCCCTCTCTCTCTCCCCCTCTCTCTCTCTCTCCCTCTCCCTCTCTCTCTCCCCCCCTCTCTCTCCCCCCCTCTCTCTCTCCCCCCCTCTCTCTCTCCCCCTCTCTCTCTCTCCCTCCCCCTCTCTCTCTCTCTCCCCCTCTCTCTCTCTCCCTCTCTCTCTCTCCTTCCCTCAGTTTCAGAGCCCTGAGAACTGAGAGGCAGCAGACATCAGGATGAGGTCCTGAACCACAAAAGTGTAGTAGTATATTGATTTAGGAATCAGAGGCATTCAGAACAAACAGGACCAAAGCACCATCAACAACACAACACCAGAGTGTGTCTCAGGGGGTTTAAACATCAGGTCGACCACAGGTTTGACCACTGCCAGGTAGAGCTCCACACAGACACAGGTTTGAAATGGGCCGGCCAGTGTTCGAAAAAACCAATAAAAAATGCATAGACGGCAAGCAATTTGTCGACAAAGAATAAGACAGAAGACAGGGAGAAGAGGATCTCAGACACAGTCAGGTTGAGAGCGAAGAGCTTGTCCCTCCAGCTCATGTCTCTGTCAGCCAGAGGACGTAGACATTGGTGTGGATAGCCAGGATGAGGTAAATTGCATAGGAAGCAGTGGAGATGGATGTGAGTTGTGCATAGAGGACAGCAACAGAAGAGCTGTTTGTCTCTGAGATGTTCATGTCTCCTCCTTCTGGACTGATGTGTGAGCTTCAATATTCTACAACAGTAAATAGTTTTCACCAGGATTTGTTCCTGTTGTAATGGCACTGTAAAACATGAGTCAATCAATCATGAATCAGTCAAAGGAACCAAGGTTGGGTTCAATTACATTTCAACTCAGTCAATTCAGGATATTAATTAATATCAGCACAAACGGACATACTTACTCAATGTATTTTTCAACACATCTAATGAAATGATCTGATTGAATAAATCATAAAAAATATATATAATAGTTTCCTACATAATTTTTTAAAACAAAATGAACAAACCTGAACAGACAGTTCTCCTCTCTTGTGGAAGGTGTAGAGGCGACGTTAGAAAGACAAGCTGAAGCCAGAGTGCAGACAACACCCAGTCACTCAGTCATTCACCCTGACACCACAAACGTCAGTCATTCCAACCTGTAGACTGATGATGCCCATCACTTGACAGACCACACCAGACATGGAAATGTAATCCACTTGTTAGTGTGCTTGTGTCATTTTTATGGATGGATAGGAGCCCTGCTGTTCCTAGCTAGGTCCGAAAACCAAGAACTAAAATCTTGCGTAATTGCTACTTAATGAAGTTCTGTAGGGAGATGAGAAAATATGTGAGAAATAAGAGCGGAAGCACGGTCAAGACTTTACAAATTTCCTTCCGGATTTTGAAAGACACGCAACGCAACACACGCTAAATCATTATTTGTTCAAATTTTAGATACTTAAAGAAATACCTAACCCACCCAAAAAAATGCTAAAAAATACGTTTAAAAAAGACAGACATTTCAAATATACATCTTTTATGTGTTTTTCCCACATGTAAAAAAAAAAGTGACATTTCTTCCAAACACTTATTTTTCATATGATTTAATTTCACCACGTGCAAAAGTGCAGTGAAATGCCTTTTTTGAAAGCTCTAACCCCAACAATGCAGTAATCAATACCAATTTAATACAAAAAATAACAAGGTAGAACAAAAACACACGAGATATAAAAACAAGAAATAAGAAGAACCCAATAAAGTAAGCATACTATATACAGGGTCAGATCCAGTACCATATTTACAATGTGCAGGGATACTGGAGTGATAGAGGTAGATATGTATAGGGGTAAAGTGACTAGGCATCAGGATATATGATAAACAGAGTAGCAGCAGCGTATATGATGATAATATTTGAGTGGGTGTGTGTAGAGTCACTACAAATGTATGTGCATATGATGTGCATGTGAGCAAATGATGGAGTGAATGTTTGTATGTGTGTTGGAGTATCAGTGTGCGTAGAGTGTAGGGCCCTGTGAGTAGAGTGTAGGGCCCTGTGAGTGTGCATAGAGACAGTGTAAAAATAAGAATAAAATACAAAAGGTCAACTCAGATAGTCCGTGTAGCCATTTGGTTAGTTATTTGATTAGCTATTTAGCAGCCTTATGGCATGGGGACAGAAGCAGTTCAGGAGCCTGTTGGTGTCAGAATTGATTCACCTGTACCGCTTGCCATGCGGAAGCAGAGAGAAAAGGTTGTTGTCCTGGTCCCACACTGCCAGGTCACTGACATCCTCCCTGTAGGCTGTCTCATCGTCCCCGGTGAGCAGGCCTACCACGTTGTCAGCAAACATGATGATGGTGTTGGAGTCGTGCATGGCCAGGCAGTCGTGGGTGAACCCGGGAGTACAGGAAGGACTAAGCACACTCCCCTGTGGGGCCCTCGTGTTGAGGGTCAGTGTGGCGGAGGTGATGTTGCCTACTCTCACCACATGGGGACGGCCCTTCAGGAAGTCCAGGATCCAGTTGCAGAGGCAGGTGTTCACTCCCAGGGTCCAAAACTCCCCAAATGCAGGTGTGCCAAGCGTGTAGCGTCATACCCAGAAAGACTCGAGGCTGTAATCGCAGCCAATGGTGCTTCAACAAAATACTGAGTAAAGGGTCTGAATACTTATGCAAAGGATATTTCTGTTTTTTATTTGTAATAAATTTGCAAACATTTCTAAAAACCTGTTTTTCCTTTGTCATTATGGGGTATTGTGTGTAGATTGATGAGGCAAAAAAAAACAACGATTCATCTATTTTAGAATAAGGCTGTAACGTATCAAAATGTGGAAAAGGTAAAGGGGTCTGAATACTTTCAAAATGCACATAATGTAGTACTGCAGTCAACTTTCTGAACTTTCCAATATTCCGATTTAAGGCTGAAATAACATTTTTGCATCTATGCATTTTGAGGTTTGTTGGTATTTTGGTCCGTTAATATTAGTAAACATAAAAATGTCCAAATCTTGATTAAAATGTATATTTTCTATTTAGTTTTTCATACTACCGTCATCAAAATGTCATGAATATTACCACTATAAAATGGAGATACATCCATAATTTGAAAGCTCACTTACATTGAATTACACAATATAACTCTTAAATGCAACTACACATAATCTAAAATGTAATCGATGTATCATGAAAGGACCATCTTTGACATAAAATGTTTTGTTTAAAATATTTTAGATGAATGGCTTTGAATCCATCTCTGAATGTACTAGCGATTTAAAAAAAAAAACATCCTGCTGCGCTACCGTGTAGGGATTGGAGACATGTGCTTTGAAAGTGGGATTGGAGACATGTGCTTTGAAAGTGGGATTGGAGACATGTGCTTTGAAAGTGGGATTGGAGACATGTGCTTTGAAAGTGGGATTGGAGACATGTGCTTTGAAAGTGGGATTGGAGACATGTGCTTTGAAAGTGGGATTGGAGACATGTGCTTTGAAAGGGGCAGTGATGTCGGGTTCAGCCAGGAGTCGGACAGTCGGAAGAGCAAATGAAATGGTAGGAGGGACATCCCAGCTTCAAGTGGTTTTAAATGTTGATTTATAAGCGGAAATGACGATTGGAACGGCACCGAACCATGCAGGTCCCCTAAACGGGACTTTACATCTAAGAGGTTTTAAAATCCCATTTCTTAGAGAATGTAACAAACTGGACAAAAAAAAATACAAAAAATAAAATTTGTGATAAAGGGAAAATAAAATCCCTTTTAGGGTGTGGTGCCTGGCCATTAAAATATTTTTCTGCAGGAAAAAACATTCTACATCTCCTTTTTTAAAACTATTCCATTATCACAAAGGTATATTTTTGTACTATGTCAAGTTGTTATTGAAAATTGACAAAAGTCTGACTAAATATCTTGTCGATGCCATACTTCAGAGCTGTGACATCTAACAGGACACACACTACTCACTACCTTGTTGCCAAAACCTTGTCTCAGTGGTGTATCTTCTGAACAGCATGTAAAACATGTTAGTAGTTAGCCTGTCCAGCACAGGGTCAAAGCTACTGTAGCTAGTAAAACCCTCCGACGTTCAGCTATCAAGCTAATTTGTTTTCTGTAAGCAGGAGGCTGAACAACTATGTGGGTCTTAGACCACGATCACTGTTAAAAGTACAGTACCAGTCAAATGTTTGGACACACCTACTCATTCCAGGGTCTCTTTATTTTTACTATTTGCTACATCATATAATAATAGTGAAGACATCAAAACTATGAAATATCACATATGGAATCATGTAGTAAGCAACAAAAAGAAAAGTGTTAAACATATGAACTTTTATTTTATATTGAGCATTCTGCAACAGTGCTGAACTTTCTCCATTTATCGACAATTTGTCTTACCGTGGACTGATTAACATCAAGGCATTTAGAGATACTTGTGTAACATTTTCTAGCTTTATGCAAGTCAACAATTCTGAATCTTAAGTCTTCTGAGATGTATTTTGCGTGACTCACATCAGACAATGCTTTTTTTGTGAATAGCAAACTCAAAGTTTGTGAGTGTTCTTTTATAGGGTAAGGCAGCTCTAACCTGAAAATAAAGGAGAGCAGCACAAAAGGAAACCGCACACTGCTCTTGATAGTATCACTGATATTAAATAAGCTTTCGTATCGGCCTCACGGCCTTCGTCAGAGCTTTTGTGAATATTATATTATTTAAATGTGCACCCTTACAGACAACCTCACCAACATCCGTTCCACGCATCAAAAGTTGGATACCAAGGAAAAATAAGTGCCAAATATAACAATATGCATTTCATCAATATTACAAAAGTGTATAAATAAGACGTATTAAACAAGTCTGTAAAACCACAATGAGGACATAGCAAGTTTCCATTAGTCATTTGGTACATCGTACGAAAAACAGAGTCATCTTAAATAGGCACATAATTCATGTTCAAATTCACATAACATACAAAGGCCTTTCATCATTAAGTCCTTTAGGAAATAATGTCTGGAGGGTGAAAACCCCAAAACATTCTCTTTTACTCAGTATTATTAATATCACCTCCCCTGTCTCATATCTTAACTTTCTTTATGCCACAAAACACAGACCACACAAGCTTACAAACAATTAAAATGGCAAAAGTCACGATAATCACAAGAATGGCTTGAGAGTCTACGTTGAGACCGAAGGGAGCAAGGGTCTTTAAGTTAAAGATCCAGGCAGCCTCTCGTTTTAACAATAAATTATCAAGGTTATCAATTATCACCACCCCTTCTCCTAGGGAGGGTGACGTGTTCGATGCCAATATAACGCAGACGAAATCGAGTGGTGTGCTTCCAAAAAGTGGGCCGCAACTGGATAATTAACGTTTTTGCACCTAATGGTGCTTAAGATGCTCTGAGATACGTACTTTGAATTCGCGCTTTGTTTTTAACTCACATCATTTTTCCCACAAGGACAAGTTCCAAGATAAATACCTGCCCTAGTAGCGCACGTAATAACACCTCGGTTACCCTGTTTGCGGGTGTTTGCAGGATCAACATTTATAAGTGCCATTGCATTGAGCACAGCCATTGCACAGGGAACACCGGAATAAATACCAAGGGACTAATGGGGAAAACGGGTGATACCTGGAAGTGGGTGGAGACAATCACAAAGACAGGTGAAACAGATCAGGGCGTGGCAATACTAGTAACATTATTGACAGTGAAATGTTGATGTGGATTGTCATTTGACCGATGTAACGCTTACCTGATCCTCTTCGATATCTAATTGAGTGAAAAATGAATCGCACTTGGCGTAAATATTTGTATTAACACATTCACCGTCACATGCTTGAAATTATATTGTGAAATGTATCCTCATTAATGCTATTTAAATTGTGAAATGATTCCAATGTCTCGTACCGTATACCTTTTAATGAAATTGAGCCCATTGATATATTTGAATGACCGTAATTGAAACTGTACAGCCTACGGATCATCAACTAGATTCAGCAGCGGGACAATTTTTTTCTTCAGGGGATGGTCAGAGGGCAGGAACATAGTAATTATAGTTCATTTGTAGTCTGCAAATTGACTGTAAGAAGCCGAGACAGATATGATATTTGACTAAAGCATAATCATTTCAAACCTTGCTTTTATTTCTGTAAGGTCACGTGTATCTCTATTATGCGTGGGAATACTTGGGAACAGATTTCTTCAATTAAAATTCCTGGTGTTTTTACAGTGTTATGTTCAATAACAACACAAATAAATACACACATTTTTTTGCTCAGAGAACTTGGGAGGCCAAATAAAAGTACAGCGGGTCAAATTCGGCACCTGGGGCGCCAGTTAGGGAACCGTGGCCTACGGCCTTATGTTCGACTTCATTGGAGACTGGCAACCTTAAAAAAACTAATCAATGTCAAATCCATGGGACAAATTTGTTGCCCTTTTGTCACAGTTGACTATAAGGTGTAAAAAAAACTACAAAAAAAACACGTTTGCATCTACTACTTGAGTACTCACTAGCACCTTAGAGGCTGCTGCCCTATATACAGTTGAAGTCGGAAGTTTACATACACCTTAGCCAAATACATTTAAACTCAGTTATTCACAATTCCTGACATTTAATCCTAGTAAAAATCCCCTGTCTCAGGTCAGTTAGGAGCGCCACTTTATTTTAAGAATGTGAAATGTCAGAAAAACAGTAGAGAGAATTATTTGTTTCAGCTTTTATTACTTTCATCACATTCCCAGTGGGTCAGAAGTTTACATACACTCAATTTAGTATTTGGTAGCATTGCCTTTGCATTCTTTTTATTTGATTTAATATGCCCTGGGAGTCGTTCTGAATGCAGGTGACAAACTTAGGTCTGCATATTAAGCCCATTGATATGCATTGGACTTGTTTTGGTGAGAGTGAACCATCTCGCTTCACCTCTTCCTCTCTGACTTAGTTCTGCTTGCAACCAATGTCAGCCAAAATTATGTGGACACCTGCTCGTCAAAATCTCATTACAAAATCATAGGCATTAATATGGATTTGGTCCCCCCTTTGTTGCTATAATAGCCCCCACTCTTCTGGGAAGCCTTTCCGCTAGATGTTGCAACATTGCTGCGTTGACTTGTTTCCGTTCAGCCCCAAGATTATTAGTGGGGTCGAGCACTGATTATATGCGATTGTGCCTGGCTCGCAGTCGGCGGTTCAATTTATCCCAAAGGTGTTTGATGGGGTTGAGGTCAGGGCTCTGTGCAGGTCAGTCAAGTTCTTCCACACTGATCTCGCCAAACCATTTTTGTATGGTCCTCGTTTTGTGTATGGTGACATTATCATGCTGAAACAGGAAAGAGCATTCCCCAAACCGTTGCCACAAAGTTGGAAGCTCAGCATTGCCTAGAATGTCATTGAATGCTTTAGCGTTAAGATTTCACTTCACTGGAACGAAGGGGCCCGAACCATGAAGAACAGCATCAGACCATTAATTCATCCTCCGCCAAACTTTACAGTTGACACTATAAATTGGGGCAGGTAGCATTCTCCTGGCATCCAACGAACCCAGATTTGTCCATCGAACTGCCAGTTGGTGGAGTTCATCACTCCAGAGAACGCGTTTCCACTTTTCTGAAGTCCACTGGCGGTGAGATTTACACCACTCCAGCCGACGCTTGGCATTGTGCATGGTGATCTGCTTCTGTGCAGCTGCTCGGCCATGGAAACTCACATGTACCTCCTGACAGACAGTTCTTGTGCTGACTTTGCTTCCAGAGGCAGTTTGGAACTTGGTAGTGAGTGTTGTAACCGAGGACAGACGATTTCTACGCACTACGCACCTCAGTTCTTGGTGGTCCCGTTCTGTGAGCTTGTGTGGTCAACCGCTGAGCTGTTGTTGCTCTTATGGAGCCAAAATAAAGAATAGTAAAGTGAGAATTTAAACATCATTTATTAAATACATAAGTAATTCAAATCGATCAACAAGTTTCAGATTCATACAATCAACATTGAAAACTGTACAGAGAACAAATCAAATTCTATTTGTTACATGCGCCGAATACCTTACTTTTTAAAATGTATTTTACCATGCAAGTCAGTTAAGAACAAATTATTAGTTTCAATGACAGCCTTGAAACAGTGGGTTAACTGCCTGTTCAGGGGCAGAACGACAGATTTGTATCTTGTCAGCTTGGGGATTTGAACTTGCAACCTTTCAGTTACTAGTCCAACACTCTAACCACTAGGCTACCCTGCCGCCCCATACTTACAGCCTCTTAACTAACAATTCAGTTTTAAGACAAAGTGTTAAGTCAAAAATAGATAAGTAAAACATTTAAACAACAAATAATTAAATAGCAGCGGTAAAATAACAGTTGCGAGGCTATCTACAGGGGGTACTGGTACAGATTCAATGTGCGGGGGCACAGGTTAGTCGAAGTAATTGAGGTAATATGTACATGTAGGTAATTTCCTTTGAAAGGATTGGAACACCTTGTTTTTACGATTGAATTAATTTGGTCTGCAGATACAAATGTCAAAAATGAATCTGTAATAGAACGTTAATTAAAATAATCACTGCAAAGGGTTCTCCCTTTGATGCAACTTTTTCACTATGTTTCGGTTGTGATACAGTCAGTGGCGATTTTAGCATGCAAATCTTGGTGGGGCCCCCCCACAAAAAAAATGATGCATGCCAGCAAAGCCACTACACAACACAACACTAAACTACACATTAATTGCACTATAACGGTGACAAACGGTGCCCACAAACTGTTATGGCCTACATAAAGCTGTCCCAACAGCAGTCCACAACACCTTACCACTGCTACAACTGGTTGTCAGCGGAGCCTTGTCTGGCAGAGAAACAGTTCATTCAGCCTCATAGCTGATATGGCTGACTTGCTTAAACAAATGTGGTTTCTACTGACAATTAACATGTACAAACTATGACATAAGGGGACGACGAGCAGATAAAAGGCCATCTGTAATTTCGATTAAGACATTAATGAGCGAGCTAGGACGGACGTAGTCAATATACAGTGGGCTCCAAAATTACTGGCACCCCTGACCGTCAATACACAAACAAAACTTAAAAAAATATAAACAATATAATTATAGAGAAACTCAAAATACCAAAATGTAGGAAGTACTGTTTATTAATGTTTCAATGGAACCAACCAAAATCCAACAATTATTTATCACAAAATCAAAGTTTCATAATTATTGGCACTACTCATTTAGTACTTAGTGCAAACACCTCTGGCAAGAATAACAGCATGGAGTCTTTTCCTGTAATGTTTCACAAGGTTAAGGAACACGTTTGGAGGGATTTTGGACCATTCCTCTATGCAGATCCTTTCAAGATCCTTCACATTCTTGGGTTTGCGCTTATCAACTTTCAACTCAGACCACAGGTTTTTCGATTGGATTGCGGTCCGGCGACTGAGATGACCATGGCAGAACATTGATTTTGTTGTCACAGAACCGTTTCTGTGTGGATCTTAAGGTCTGTTTTTGGGTCATTTTTATGTCCTAGTCTTCTGGCAGAGGCAACCAGATTGTCAGACAAAATTGCCTGATATTTGGTGGAATTCATTATGCCATCAATCTTAACCAGTGCCCCTGGACCTCTGGAATTAAAAACAGCCCCAAAACATCACTGACCCACCACCATATTTCACCGTGGGTATGAGGTGCCTCCTTGTATGCATCTCTGCCGATGCTGTATCTGACCAAAACGTTCAATTTTGGTCTCATCTCACCAGAACACCTTCTTCCAGTCATAAATTAAATGACGTTTGGCAAACTCCAAGCACTTGCGTCTGTGTCTTGGGGTCAGAAAGGGCTTTCTTCTGGCAACCCTTCCAAAGAGCCTGTGGTTGTGGAGGTGGCTGATGGTGCTTTTTGAAACCTGCTGACCCCAAGACACCAGCAAGGCCTGCAATTCTTTCACATCGATTCTTGGGGATTTTGTTGATTCTTTCACCCTCCTCCTCCCTATCTTGGGGGGAGGGGGGGGGGGGGGATGTATTTGCGCCCTCTACCCGTGAGGTTTTCAACTGTTCCATATCTTTAGAACGTTTTAATAATTGCCCTGCCAGTGCGCCGTGGTATATTCAATCATGTGTGGATCTTCTTGTAGCCATTACCAGATTTATGAAGATCTACGACCATATGTCTCTTTTGAACTGCCAGTTATTTTGTTTTCTTCATGGTGTTGGATGACAAAGGGATATTGCATGCGTGTTACCTCATTTTTATACCATAGTGAAACAGTAAGTGATGTAATGGTTCAATATAGTTCCTTAAGACTTAGATCAACTTAAATACGTGGAATTTCATTCCTGGTTTTATTTTGGTAGATGTTATTTAATATTTAAGGGTGCCATTAATTGTGAAACCTTGATTTGGAGGACATTGATTTTTAATTAAATCCGTAAATGATTTTGGTGGGTTCCATTGAAGCATTTTAATAAAGTACAGTATTTCTCACATGTTGGTATTTTGAGTTTCTCTCTATAATTATATTGTTTATATTTGTATATATTATATTATATTATATTGTTTGTGCATTGCCAGTCAGGGTTCCAGTAATTTTGGAGCCCACTGTAACGATTTGTTCAGCACTTTTAAATGTACAGCAAAATATTTCAGAACATGGGCCGTTCTTACAGTGCTCTCCCTGTACACCAAGTCAGAACCGTAGATTAATAAAGGGGGGCACATAAGCAGACAATGAAAGCTCTTACCAAATTCAATGATTACATTTCTCTAAAACAGGCTATAGGCTACATGTGCACCACCAAGTCACAACAGTAGCTGAAATTAAGAGCGGAAAAGGGACCAAATGACTAGGGTGAGGCACATGGGCTACTAACAGCTTACTACACAACATATACTTATTGTGCTTTCAAGATAACTTCAAAAAACAAAGTTGAATCATGATGATATCAGTTATCTTCAGGTCGGAGCTCTAGAAAGAGGCATGAGTTCCCGACTTGCAATTCCAAGTTGGGTGACCATTCAAAGAGTATTTTCCCAGTCAGAGCTCATTTTTTGTCTAAGTTCCCAGTTGTCTTGAACTCACTGAAGTCAGACTTCCCAGTTATTTGTTTCCAGTTGTTTTGAGCGCGGCAGAAGTCATGCTGGATTGACAGGCCAATGTTGTATTTATTTGTATATTTATTTTCTTGCTAAAAAGGTGGGGCTCAAAAAAAGAGCCTTACCTGCCCTGAAGGACGGGTCGCCACTGGATGCAGTTAGTGGGGTGGTAAGGAATTCAAATAAATATATGGAAATATGCAATACAAATAAAGTATGTAAGAAGTACAGTATGTCCCACTGACATTATGTTGGAAGACATGTGTGCTGAAAGTTTGGGAAAAACAGGATACAACTTTGTATTTTTTTTTTACTCTTAATTTGCACCACTTCTGTAAAATGACCCATATAGGCTGCAATTTAGGACACTAGACTAGAACACAAACAAGACACGTGTCTGCCCCCCTTCCTACACTCCTGTGGAGTATATCATATTTCCCTTGACCTGACATGCAAATAGACAGTTTACTCTGACTGGACCCAAACCCATGCAAAAAAACACATTTTTTATAACCATTTAAATATTTTGGGTCTTTTCATCCCATCTCACTATTAAATACAGACACAAATATGCAATGTGATGCACTAGCAAGAAAATTGAAAGGTAATATTTCCAGATAAGAAAGAATGAATTAAACGTAGGGTTACACAATTCTGGATTTCATAGTTATTCACCCCTGATTACTGGAATCATCTGACCATTTTTTGTAAAGTTACCAGAAGATTGCAACCCTAATCAAAACACATACACATTGTTTGCTAACGCATCTACAACTACCAACCTCTTTACAAGCGATCACCTAACAGTTATAAACAAAAAGATTACAACTGTCCCTCTGTATCAGGTGAAACCGGGGGTATCGACTCTCCCTCAGAGACCTCTGATAAAAGGCAGTTTCCCAGCCCTGTGGAGGTAGAGCAGGGGCTGCACAAACCCACTAACTACACTGATGAAGAGACAAACATATGTGGCATGAACAAACTGCCCCGAATCTAAGATTCCAATAAAAGGTATAACCACTACCCACGGGAGGTAGTTCACCATCATAGACACCATGATAATCACAATGATCTTAAACGCCCTCCTCTTCATGCTATTTGTCCCCTCACTCTCTCTCTCCCCTTCCCCAGGCCCAGGCTGTTTCAGAGCCCTGAGAACTGAGAGGCAGCAGAATAACAAAAATGCAATGAAGACCAAACATTCGCCCAAAGACACATAATATAAGACAAGTTGGTCTTTAAAAAGCATGAAAGTAAAACAGAACCCAATCACAACCAGCCAAACCAATCCAGAACACCCCACCTTGTATCTCAGGGGTCTGTACCTCAGGAAGACCACAGGGTGGACAACTGCCAGGTAGCGCTCAAAACATATACAGCACTGGAACAGGGGGCGGCCTGGGAATAGAAAACCCCCAAAGAATGCTACTAGAGCTAGGAGAGGGGGAAGAGGGAAGTGTATGTAGACAAAGACAAAGACAGCACACAGGCAGTAGAGCATCTCTGACACAGCCAAATGTAGAGCGAAGAACTCTGAGGCCATCGTCCCTCCGACTCCAGTCAGTATCAGCCACAAGGCGTAGCCATTGGTGGGTAGACTCAGGATGAGGTTGAATGCATAGCAGGGAGTTGAGAAAGCATAATCAGGCTTCAAATAGCCAGACAGGACAGAAGAATGGTTGGAGGAGTCAATTTTTTTCAGTTTGGAAGTACCGGCTTTAACATTCCAATGATCATTGCGAGAGAGAGAGAGAGAGAGAGAGAAAAACATAATTCAGAATATCAGTCAGTGTCTACACTTTCTGATGAAAATAATATAAATTGATTTGAAAGTAATTTAAATACAAACATTTCACTCCGTTACACTGCTAATATTAGAGACTAAAAATAATCCTCAAACCTGAACTCTGTGATTGGCGGGTCCTCTCTTCTCTGGTCGTTTTGCGATTGTGTCTCTCCTTAGAACTGAGCTAGGTACATCTATAGGCTACATCAAAAACCTTGCCAAACTCTGTAGCTAGACCCAAGGACCACACGTCATGCAAATATCCCACTCAGCGTGACAGGAACAACGTCGATCAATGTGATTGATGAGGATGTGTGGCTGTTGCTACTGTAGGCCTACTTGTTAAACGCAGAGTTGGTTGGTGGTGCGACATGCTAGCCAAAAATGATATTTTCTTGATATACTAGAAAATGAGAAGTTATCAATTTGTTTTACAAGGCTTACTGTATATATATAATTCTAAAGACACCAAAATGCAAAGGTTAATGACGTGTCCTCTGACATTTGCCCAGTCTATGTTAGCTGTAGCCTCCTCTCATATTATAGTAGTACTAGACGAACACTGCTCTATGGGTGTTAAACAATTGGATTTGATCCATTTGATTCAGTACAATTTCATCTTGGAGGAATACAACACATAACCACTCACACCTCAGTCGCTCCCGTCTGTAAACTGATGCTGCCCGTCACCTCACTTGATGGACCACACCTGCCATGCAAATGTAGTATATTGGTTATGACAACACTTTAGGACGACTGAAGAGAATATGGCGTGTTGTGTGGAACGTGTTAGGGACAGGGCGCTGATTTATTCCTGACCAGGTCAAATGTGTCACTTATTTAGATGACAAACGTGTGTACTCAGCTTGAGCCTTTATTGGAAATAAGAAAATGGAGGGAAAGTCTACAGACCAATAATTCTCTCAATATCGCTGACATAAAAAATACCACAAAAAATAGATAGAATTGTTTTATTAATTATGAAAAAAAGTAATTACAACACAAGTTTATTGGCAAATCTATTAAACAGTCTGAGGAAAAAAAATGAAAATGTAACGTGTATATGATGTACTAGAACTACATTCAATCAAATGTTCTTTCTTAGATGCCTCAATAACATGAAACAGACATTTATTTTCTGGTCTTTCCTCTGATAAACCCTGTTTGGACAGCATTTACAAAAAGTAAATAAAAAAAAATAGTATTCAAGTTTAAAGGATTTTGCGACATAGATGAAACATTGATGGTGGTCTATAAGATCCACAGAGTTGCTCAGCCACCTCCTTGTTTACAGAAAACAAATAGTATAGCCAATTGTAAAGTCTGTGGACATAAACCATTACTAAGAGACTCATATAACATCACAATCCGTTTGTGAATCACTTTAAAATAATTGAATTGAAACAAAAACAGGATTAACTTATTAATTATAAGCTCAAGTTTATAAAATTCCATTTGATTATTTCAACTTCTTATCTTATTTTTGAGACACTGTTCCTACATTATCTATCACCAAGTAGAGATTTTTCTTCTTTGACTAGTTTTGATATTGAAAATGATGAATGACAGAAACTAAAATAAAACGGAATATCTTGTCGATGCCATACTTCAGAGTAGTGACATCCAACAGGACACACACTACTCGCTAACATCAGCTAACTTTTTGCCAAAGCATCCCCTCAATAGTGTATCCTCTTAATAAAATGTAAAACAGCTTGTTAGTTGTTAGCCTTTCCAGCATGGTGTTAAAACTAGATAGCGAGACCCTCCCTACTCTGATTGGCTATCACGCGGTCACGTCTTTGATAATATGCATAAAGTTGTAATCTTCTCAACTTTGGTTGCAAGCTCTCTAGTTGCCAATGGTTCAATTACTGAATGTTTCCAAGTGTCTCATTCCATTGAAAATGAATGATATTGGTAGCTTAGTCACTGAAAGAGTTGAGCAGTGTGAGTGCCCCATAATAGGAAGTCACCTCTCCCTCAGAGATCACTGACACAGGGCAGTTTCCCAGCCCTGTGGAAGTAGAGGAGGGGCTGCACAAACCCACAGATCATACTGATGGAGAAACAAATGGATAGTGACAAACAGAACACAACCTGATTGAGGACATTGTACAAAGACCTGATTATAATCACAGTGAGGTAGTTCACCCTTATAGACACCAGGAAAAATTAAATGATCTTAAACGCCCTCATCTTCAAGTTATTTGTCCACTCTTTCACTCACCCCATTACCCTGCCAGGGACGTTTCAGAACCCTGAGAACTGAGCGGCAGTAGGATGATCTCACACACTTCGGGATGAGGTCCATGAACCAAGAAATAATAGTTGTATATTGATGTAAGAATCAGAAGCATACAGAACAAACAGGACCCAAGCACCATCAACCACACAACAGCACAACACTCAACCCTGTATCTCAGGTGTTTGGACTTCAGGTAGACTACAGGATGCACCACTGCCAGGTAGAGCTCCACACAGACAAAGGTTTGAAACGGGCCGGCCAGTGTTCAATAAACCAATAGAACATGTATGTAGACAAGGATACGACAGAAGACAGGGAGAAGAGGATGTCGGTCAGGGTCAGGTTGAGAGAACTATGGTGGTTAATTTCTGTATTATCAAATGAGGAGAGACAAACTTATCACACAAGTTAGAGTTATACTTAAACTAAATCTTTATTAGTGAGAGCTTTGCAATAGTGATGGCTGGTCGACAAACCACCCACAGATGATTCGTTGAGAGCCACGATGTTACTGTAATTTAATTATACTAATGTGTTTTCATTAATTGAATTCCCTTAATCTATTTTATGAGAATTTGTAAGATTCTTGTTTGCATAAAATAGACGGAGACCAGTCTTATCAATAATAGGTAACAGTATTTATTCTCGGAGCGCGCTGCCACGTTACCACGAGCAACAGTTTATATACAATAACATGAAGTCATTTCATTGCTTCTAAAATGAATCTCCTCCTCTCGACCGAGACAAAGGGAACTTTAAAAGCTCATTCTGAGTTCATTCTGACCCACTAGCACATACACAGGACACACAACACAACTGAATTAACTTTTGACTCCTCACCATTATCGATCACCACTTAGCTGACAGTTCTAATTAACAGAAAACCTAGGAATGCACTCACTGCCTTATCTAAAACACCCCAGAGCTCAGTTTCGTCGGTTCAACCATAGGTTAACTACCTTATCTGTTTACTTAATCCACAACCCATTCCTTTCTTCCTAGTTGGAATGGTGTTCAACCTGTTGCGACTCTAGGGGCAGTATTTTCATTTTTGGAAAAAAAACGTTCCTGTTTTAAACGGGATATTTTGTCAGGACAAGATGCTAGAATATGCATATAATTGATCGCTTTGGATAGAAAACACTAACGTTTCCAAAACTGTAAAGATATTGTCTGTGAGTGTAACAGAACTGATGTTGCAGGCGAAAGCCTGAGAAAAATCTAATCCGGAAGTGCCCCAGGTTTTGAAAGCGCTGGGTTCCAATGAGTCCCTATTCAGCTGTGAATGTGCCATCAATGAGCTTACGCCTTCTACGTATTCCCCAAGGTGTCTACAGCATTGTGACGTAGTTTTACACATTTCTGTTGAAGATTATCCGTAGGCGGCCACATTGCGTAAGTGGTCACATGGTGGAGATTCTCACGTAAAATACAGCGGTAGCCAATACTCCAATCGGTCCTACTGAAAAACGAATTGTCCCGACGGATATATTATCGAATAGATATTAGAAAAACACCTTTAGGATTGATTCTAAACAACGTTTGCCATGTTTCTGTCGATATTATGGAGCTAATTTGGAATTTCCATTATTAAAGTGGCTGGAGTTGAGTCAGTATGTTGGCAGCAGCCACTCAATGTTAGTGATGACTGTTTAACAGTCTGATGGTCTTGAGATAGAAGCTGTTTTTCAGTCTCTCGGTCCCTGCTTTGATGCACCTGTACTGACCTCGCCTTCTGGATGATAGCGGGGTGAACAGGCAGTGGCTCGGGTGGTTGTTGTCCTTGATGATCTATATGGCCTTCCTGTGACATCGGGTGGTGTAGGTGTCCTGGAGGGCAGGTAGTTTGCCCCCGGTGATGCGTTGTGTAGACCTCACTACCCTCTGGAGAGCCTTACGGTTGTGGGCGGAGCAGTTGCCGTACCAGGCGGTGATACAGCCCAGGTGCAGACAGTTCCCAGCCTGAGAACTAAGGCAGTACATTCCATTTACCCGGTACTTTCCCATCATTGCACCTTGCAAGCATACAAAGGTTATCACACCTTTGTATGTATGTGTAGCAGAATGACATCACGTATAAAATCACGATGTGAGCACTCATGGTCAGTCTAAAGTAGGGAGTGATCAAAACCATGAAAAATGTGTCCAAACACAACCCGATCACAACCAACCAGACTAAACCAGTGAATCCGACCTTGTATCTGGGGGGGTTTGTACTTCAGGTAGACCAGAGTGGACTGCCGCAAGGTAGCGCTCCACATAGGACGACAGCACTGGAACAGGGGCCCGAGCACCTATCAAGAAACCAGAGAAGAATTGCACAGCAGACCAGAGAGAAACATATGGGAAGCAAGTAATCATCAAAGAAAAAAACGGGCAGACAATCAATTCACACATGGTCAGGTGGAGAGCAAAGAAATCTGAGGCCATCGTCCCTCCGGCTCCGGTCACTATTAGCCACAGGATGTAGACATCGGTGGGGAAACTCCGGATGAGGTTGATTGCACGGAACACAATGGATAAGGTCCCCCGGTTGAGATGTACGACTGGTGGTGGGGACCACAGAGGAGAAATAAGAATCCCCCTTCAGTCGTGTTCATCTCCTCTCTGGAAACTGCTTCTGTGGATACAGATGGAGGCGTGAGCGGTTGCGCCCTGGGCTGCATCTCAAATGTCACCTTTTTCCCTACATAGTGCATTACTTTTGACCGGAGTCATGTGCGCTACATAGGGAATAGGGTGCAATTTGGGACACATCAGTAATACACAAATGCATCAATGGAATATTTTGCATTGATTTATTATCAAGTTGACGCTTAAAACAACTCCTTTACTCAAACTATATTATCAAATACATGACAAACTACTACATGTATATAGTGTCATACTGTAGTCAACATCTGAACTTTCCAATATACAAGTATAAATCAGCAATATACAATGAGCCAAAAAAAGTGTTTTACAAATTTGCATAGACCCCAAATATCTCCCATAACAGTGCTGAAAGATCATGTGTTGATGTCTAATGGACAACTACAGAGGAATATGTTTGTTTACCCTATCTGTAGAGTGAAACTCTAAACCGTAGCCGAAGGTGAAGAATATACAGACCAGACCTTAGGAGTGGACTACAGGGTTGAAGGCTGGCATGTGTTTCGCAAGGTGGCGTGTCCTGAACTGAGAGCTAGCGCAAAGGGTTGTAGCTTGCTCACGGGTTACGAGGCCCGTTGGGAAGGTGCCCCTGACTCCTCAGGAAGAACATTTCATAGGGTGAAAATACAAAGAAAGAATTAACTTCCTTGTGGAATGCGTGGAGTTCTATATCAGCAACGAGAAAATCCGCAACGGTCACATCCGTGATGGTGGACTGACTGGGGATTTTAGGCCAAGTATATGCTTATTCCTTTTACAGGTTGGGATATAATGGAATTGAAAATGTTTGAGTTAGTTGATGCTCTCGTTGTACAGAGCCAACATGAGGATGTGTTTGATGGGGTGGACAGTGTTATATTTATGGACACCATCAAGGCCTCTGTAGCCACACTTTTAGATGTGGGGATTGGAGAGTATATAAGAGAAAAAATGCCCCGGTTGTGAGATTAATCACCCCAGCCAGCGACGACATCCTTGTTTGTATGACCCAGACAAGTACTTCTTCTTCAACCACTTTGATGAACTGGTGAAAAGACTGTGGTCCGGCCGTTTTATAACATCGATGGTCAGAGCCCTGGAGTCTATGGGTCTTGTGCCATCGATTCCCAGGGTTTATGGTGTAACAGAGGCTTTCCTACATGAACTGAAAGAGACGATCTTCATCCACGAGAAACTCAAAGAAATCAGGCACACACTGGTGGACAACAACAAATACAAGGAAGCTTTGGTGTCTGATGTGGTGACTTTCTGGCTCAATGAGCACCCAAGAAAACTAGTAACATGATTTATTTTTAAAATGTTGATGCAAAGCAATGGGTAACTATTTGCATACTATGGTAGAGAGAATATATACATTTGTTTTCTTTTGAGAGAATTTGAAAATAAAGTGGACAACGTATCGCTCTGCACAATACAGGGCTTAATGCATAGCGTGTGTAACAAATGGAACAAATCATGAGTCGTGTAAGACATACGGGGAAGACTCTACACTGGTCACAACAGGTATCACGTCTTGTGGATGATTCTGAAGAACTAGAAATATCCTTGTCTAAGATTTTAGTATATTTGTTTGAATCATCATTTAATTGTAACGCATCATGTTTTTTGTTGATATACTTACATAACAATTTCCTCAAAATAGTGTTTTTCTACTCATCCCATGTCTCAGTTTCAGGCGGATCCATGTGACAAGCAGGCACTTGCTCTTAAAAATGATGGAAATCAATACATGCTAACGGTTATAGACATTTTCTCTAAAATAGCATTTGTAACGGTCTTAAATCAGTGGTGCAGAGGTGACCCGGGCCTTTGACTCTATCTTGGAGGAAGGAGGAGCACCCAAGAAAGTGCAGACTGACGGCGGTAAATAATTTTTTTACAATACTTTTTAGAAACTCACGAAGAAGCACAATATCGTACATTTTGCTACAGGTTAGGATTTTAACAGGACTTTGAAGGAGAGGATGTGGAAATACTTTACGCCTCACAACACCCATAGATATGTGGATATAGTTCAAGATTTAGTAAAGGGTTACAACCACAGCTACCATAAGAGTAAACGAATGAAACCGTCTGAGGTATCTTCTGAAAACTCTTTACGTTTTTAAAAATCTGCATGGTTTGTTTCCCCTTCTCCGTAATATATATTTTTTACATTTTAAATTCATAGTGGGTGACTTGGTACGTATATCCAAGTTGAGGGGTGTTTGACAAAAAATATGAGCAAGGTTGTTACCTCTTCTCTGAATCTGAAGCATCCTTCACGCAGTATAACCACATCATTGTCACAGTATAATTCCATCTCTTTATGGAAATCAAAAGATATGATGACGAACTCTCTCATACCAAGTCATAAATCTCTCTCGCTCTTTGGGAGACATTTGATCACACCCGTACATTTCGGGACTGGGATAAGATCCAACACAATGTAGATTCTCCTCAGATGTGAAGAAATGAGGAAGCCAACCTTTCAGAGTTTTCAAAACCCAAAGCCTCAGGCATTTGAGCCAATCTCACGGGTAAGAAACTTAAACTGTCAGTGTATCTCTGGTTGAAGGCTGGGTCTACAAAACACACAATTTTACTACCTTGGGCTATGACACTGGGTGCAATGCCTTGCTGCATCAAGGGGTTCAAAAGAAGATAGGAATCATAGGATCTAAAATTGTGCGCTACGAAAGTGAAGTTTTTGTACTGGGGATTTCGGAAATTGTTTTAGAAAGAGTAGTGCACAATTGGGGCCCTCTGCTGACCAGACTCTTATGGCTATCAAATCATTTCACCCGCAGACTTCCTCTTCCAATGAGTACCCAGGCAGGGATGTTCCCCTCAGGGCCTGTTCGATTTGACATAGAGCAAGTCTTATCTTAAGCCAATCTCTCATCTTGATAAAAAATTATATTTTATTTTGTTTATCATACTACCGTCATCAAAATGTCATGTATATTAACCACTTTAAAAATGGACATCCATCCATAATATCAATACTCACTACATTGAATTACACATGGACAGTTGGAGCGAATTACAAATAATTTTACAGGGCACAAATTGGTATGCTAAGAACGCTATATATGGCATACACATTTGTGCCCTGTAAAATATTTTCATTTTCGATTCAGTATAAATTAATCTTCGAGGAATACAACACAGAATCACTCACCCACACACCTCAGTTGACTCTCGTCTGTAAACTGATGCCGCCCATCACCTCACTTGATGGATGACACCTGACATGCAAAGGTTGTCCATTGGTTATGACAACACTTTAGTATTACTGAAGATAATATGTCGTGTTGTGTGGAACGTGTTATCGATGTATAGGGCCCTGAGTTTTTCCTGACCAGGTCAAGCTAAATGTGTCACTTACTTAAATGATGTGTGTCTTATTGTCTAACATGGCAGGCATTAAGTTCTCTATTGCGGCCACATGCAGTGATATTTGCTACAGTGGAATGGGGATTAAACTTCTTGATTAATGAATGCCAGATTGTTTCTGCTCTACAAAAAAATTAAATACATGAGTAGTTCAACATAAGCGTTTATTGAGTATGAAGGATAAAAAAATGATAACATGCAAAGAAACAGATTTTTATAACCACAAAAAGAATGTTGGTCTTATCATCCCATCTCACTATTAAACACAGACTCAAAGATGCAATGTGAAGCACTAGCAAGAAGATTGATAGGTAATCTCCAGAGAAAAGAGGCAATGATTCAAAAGTAGGGTTGCAAAACTCTGGATTCCCTAGTTATTCCCTCCTGGTTACGGGAATCATACGACCAGGATTTTTGGAGAACCTTTTTGGTAAAGTTACAGGAATAGTCCAAACCGAATCAAAACATATTTTTGCCAGTGCATGTACAAGGACCAATCTCGTTACAAGCAATTAGAGACCTCTGATACAGGGCAGTTTCCCAGCCCTGTGAAGGTAGAGGAGGGGCTGCACAAACCCACTCACCACACTAATGGAGAGACAAACATTTGTGGCATTAAGGAACTGCCCCTTATCCAAGATTCCAATAAAAGGTATAACCAATGCCCACGGGAGGTAGTTCACCATCATAGACACCATGATAATCACAATGATCTTAAACGCCCTCATCTTCATGTTATTTGTCGCCTCCTTTTCTCTCTCCCCTTCCCCAGGCCCAGGCTGTTTCAGAGCCCTGAGAACTGAGAGGCAGCAGAATAACATAAATGAAATTAAGACCAGGCATTTTCCCAAACACACATAATTTGAGAATGTATGGTTCTCTACAAACAGAAAAGTAAAACAGAACCCAATCACAACCAGCCAAACCGATCCAGAACACCCCACCTTGTATCTCAGGTGTCTGTACTTCAGGAAGACAACAGGGTGGACCACTGCCAGGTAGCACTCAAAACATATACAGCACTGGAACAGGGGGCGGCCAGGGAATATAAAACCACTAAAGAATGCTGCTAGAGCTCGGAGAGGGGGAAGAGGGAAGTGTATGTGGACAAAGACAAAGACAGCACACAGGCAGTAGAGGATCTCAGACATAGCAGAGTTAAGAGCGAAGACCTCTGAGGCCATCGTCCCTCCGGCTCCAGTCAGTATCAGCCACAAGACGTAGCCATTGGTGGGTAGACTCAGGATGAGGTTGACTGCATAGCAGGAAGTTGCGAGAGTGGAATCAAGCGCCAGATAGCCAGAGAGGACAGAGGAATGGTTGGAGGAGTTCATTTTCTTTTTTTACCGAGCTCAGTTTTTTTGGAAATACCGGCTTTAATGTTTCACTGATCACTGCAGGAAGAGAGAGAGGGAAAGAGAGCGAGATGTGACAATAACACCACCACATCAGAAAAACACAATTCAGCATATCTGTCTGCACTTTCCGATGAAAATAACAAATTGAATTGAAAGTAATTTAAATACAAACATTTCACACTGTTACACTGCTAATATCAGAGACCAAAAATAATCCTCAAACCTGAACTCTGTGATTGGCGGGTCCTCTCTTCCCGGTCGTTTTACGATTGTGTCTCTCCTTAGAACTGAGCTAGGTACATCTATAGGCTACATGAAATACCTGACAGCACACCTGTGTGGCATATCACATTGCCAACCTCCTTAGCTACACCCAAGGACCACACGCCATGCAAATATCCTACTCAGTGTGACAGGAACCACACCAATGTATGTGATTGATGAGGATGTGTGGCTGTTGCTACTGAAAGCAGACTTTCTAAACACAGAGGTGGTTGAAGCTACCACTGTGCTAGCCAAAAAGGATTTATGTTCTTGATATGCTAGAAGAAATAGAAGTTGTGTGCCAGGCTTAATGTATATATATATCATTCTAAAGAGACAAACGTGTGTATGCAAAGGTTAATGAAGCGTCCTCTGACATTTGTTTCACTCTTTGTTAGCTGTATTCTCCTCACATATTATAGTAAGTACTAGCGTTACCCACCTTATGGGTGGTAAATCATTGGAAGTGATTCATTTGATTCAGTATAATTTCATCTTTGAGGAATACAACACAGAATCACTCACCCTCACCCACACACCTCAGTTGACTCTCGTCTGTAAACTGATGCCGCCCATCACCTCACTTGATGGATCACACCTGACATGCAAAGGTTGTCCATTGGTTATGACAACACTTTAGTATTACTGAAGATAATATGTTGTGTTGTGTGGAACGTGTTATCGATGTATAGGGCCCTGAGTTTTTCCTGACCAGGTCAAGCTAAATGTGTCACTTACTTAAATGATGTGTGTGTTATTGTCTAACATGGCAGTCATTAAGTTCTCTATTGCAGCCACATGCAGGGATATTTGCTACAGTGGAATGGGGATTAAACTTCTTGATAATATTACATTAGGTGGAAACAGGAACATCAAGTTCTCTGGAGATGGACTCGTAGCCTTGAGATTGTCCATGATTGGCTACAATCTTGTGTCTGACCTCAGATAATTTAGTGTTCTTTCATTTCTCCATGCTCATTGCAGTACACACACTGACACAAAATAGGAGAATGACTCCTTTTCTGTATTCAAACTGGTTGAATTAGTGATTTTTATATTGCAGGCACCTGCAACTCACCACAGGTGGGTTCAATTGCAAAGTAAATAAGAATTACCTCCTTGAAATCAAATAATTTCTAACTACTTCTAGAAAGTGCCAATAATTTTGTCTCAGCCATTTAAAGATGTATTTGTGGAATAAGCTAAGATTTAGCAAATGATAGCGAAATTTTTGTTTTAGTTCAACTACACACCAAAGACATACATACAGTGCATTCGGAAAGTAATCAGATCCCTTGACATTTTCCACATTTTGTTACGTTACAGCCTTATTCTAAATTGGTTTAAATAAATGTTTTTCCTCCTTCCATCTACACACAATGACCCACAATGACAAAGCGAAAACAGGTACATTTTTTTGTTGCAAATATATTAAAATAAAAAAAGGTTATTTACATGTATTCAGACCCTTTGCTGTGAGACTCGAAACTGAGCTCAGGTGCATCCTGTTTCCATTGATCATCCCTGAGATGTTTCTACAACTTGATTGGAGTCCACCTGTGGTAAATTTACTTGATTGGACATGATTTGGAAAGTCACACACCTGTCTATATAAGGTCCTGCGGTTGACAGTTGTGGTGGATTATTACAAATTAGACATGCTATGCTGTTTTTTTTACTTAGAGAATTGTTGCGTGTTATATGCTAGTGTTTTTTTCTAACCTGATAAAACTTGTCTTTGTGTGACCTAGTCATAAGACTGGGCGTACAGCTAAGGGCTGTTTGGATGCTACCGCAGCATGTGACACATCCCGTGTTTTCACACATCGGCTAACTGTCGCGTAGACAAGAGGTTGTACTTTTTTTATATATGCTGACAGCCAACTCTGTTCTTTGGGTTTTTAACTGCAGTCTTGAGTGATTGTTAACTGCTCCAGAGCTTCAAATCTTATAATAAAGTTGTTGTTTGAATAATCGACAGTCTCTCTTCCCTTTGGTTAGAAATTCCATGACAATTCTTGGCGACGAGGATGGGATGGCTAACTCCACTTGCTGATCGTTCCCGGAGAGGCCAATGTTAACTGTACGGTGGCTTAAGCGGAGCCGAACGGTACCCACCTTGGACCCAGCAGGGAGCTTCAATGAACGGATACACCATCCCAAACAAATAGAGACTTAAGGATGAGACTGATTTTTTTAAAACACAACCTCCAGAAAATCCTGTTCTGGGAACAGGTTGTGCACATTAGGATCTCTGTTGGAGCAGAGACATCTTTAGTTAAAGGGAAAATTCTGGGAACAGCTTGTGCATCATTGTTGGAGCAGAGAACTGACCATAAGATGACATGGTTTACTAACGTAAGAAGTAAAATGCATGTGTTATGTCATTCCAAACTCGGATCCTAATATTGAATTAAGAAATTATTCCTGCAGGTTAGAAAAACATTGTAAAAGAAAATGAATTAATCAGTGTACTGGTAGTTGGTTATGATTGGGAAACCAGCTATAAAATTAAAACCTAAATGGAAATTTGCATAGGAGGTAACTACCATGTGGGTACAAAATCCAAAATTACATCAAGAAATGTACAAATATTTTGATGGAGAAGAAATTACTCCTTTTAAACTATAAGAAAGGAAGACATTCCTAATGAAACACTATTGTTTTGTGGTTGTGTCTGAGTATGTGTTTAGACAGAGTTTCACAATGGAAGCCAAGAGCAGCAAGGGAGAACCATGCCTGTCCGGCACGTTGACTGGACCGGTGAAGTTAATGACAGAAGTGGGTATCACTACCTTGGAAATTTTTTAAAATTGGCACATAAAGACGTGAGTGAGGAAATCGAAACACTCTGGACACCAGAGGCGCAGAAATAACCACCATTGAAATGGCATCCGTGGTTTCTGATACTCTCGTAAAAAGGGGAATAAAAAATATCAACTATAGCAAAGCCATAGAGGCGCTAAAAGAAGCGCAAGAGCATTCTACCAATTCACACATGAAAAACATCCAATCACGGGTAGAATTGGGCAGCATTTCCCTGCTGACGGAAAATTCCAATCTAATAAAGAATTCAGAGATGGTATTGTAAGCGGGAACAAAGACATTAAAGAAGAATCTACTACTCGTGTCTCTGACCATAGGACCAGTAATAATACCCAGATAAGCTCTGGATATGACGCTGAGCACGTGCATTCAACTTCTTTGGTCGACCATGGCGAGGCCGGTTCTGAGTGGAACCTGTCCTGTTGGGGCAAGGAGTTCCCCTCAGGGAACTGGCCAGCGAAAACACAACATATATTTATGTTAGACCACCACCAAACCAAAGAAAAAAAAACAGCAATTTTTTCCAGCCAAAGATAAAATCACAAAAGCAGGATTAGAAATAAAATGAATCACTAACCTCTTGAGAATCTTCATCAGATGACAGTCATATGACATGTTACACAGTACATTTATGTTTTGTTCGATAATATGCATTTTATATCCATAAATCTCGGTTTACATTGACTTCATGTTCAGAAATTCCTCCAAAATATCCGGAGGAATTATAGAAAGCTACGGCAGATAACAGAAATACTCATAAACTTTGACTAAAGATATATGTTCTACATATAATTAAAGATACACGGG